>NC_056726.1:573786916-574101916 GCF_019279795.1 Protopterus annectens
GAGTAGTGCAAAATTGACTTGTGTTTTTGCTGATTTTGTAGCATAAAATGGAGCTCTCCATACACTACAAAGAAATTAAAATGCAAAATAAAATGTAAGATTGCAACAAAAAAACAGTGCAGGCAATCTTGATAAGAGTTACAATTTGACACACTAGCTTTTAACTCCTCAGATCCTTTAACATGAAAATGTAAACTACATAAAACATTTCTCAAAATTCTGGCATGATAACCCTGTATGGAATTAAGGTAATTAATGTTTCTTTAATAATAGTCTTCCTTCATCACTTGCCAAACAATATACTAGTACAAACTATTCATATAAAAGGCAAAAACATTATACTTTGCCATGGCCTGACTAAAATGCAGACAAATTCAAACTTCAGGGAGATGAAGCAGCAATACTCACAAAAGCTGGTTACATATCAATTGGCAAAAAGAATTCTACTAAGCATAGGGATCACCACTACATTATGCATGTTTTTGCTAGTGCCAAATTTAGGATAGAGCATTAAGTATTCTGATGGGAAAATCAAGATCCCTCTGTTTTACTGAGCAATTAATACTGGATCATTGGAAATAAGATGAAAGCAAAATCCATACCAAAAAGTAAATAAATAAACTGTCAAGCACTATGGTCCCTATGAATAGCATAGTCTGGCTCGATTTGTAGAGTTCTGTAGAAGATGATTGTGCCTTTAATGAAGCTTTTACTGGGGAAGGAAGCCTTAAACCCGTAAAGTGTAGCCTTTTAAAACCATAACCAAAACCCCCATCCACTTATTTAAATTTCTAAACCTTTAAACATTAAGCTACCTTGGGAAATTTCTCTCTAAATTGGGGAAAAATCAGAGCTGGCTTCCCACTGGCAGTCCTGATGCACAGTCAAGCCTGCTGGGAATTGTCTCTAGGAGATATGAAAATAGGCAACACTGCATATTTGGGTACATTCCTCATACAGTGAGAAAACTGTTATTTCTGGGGAAGTCAGCTGGCCTTGAAGAGGAGGAGGAAGCTGTGGACATTACAAACAGCCTCCATAGTGGTTAATGCTCATTTCCTGTACTGCAGGTCTGGCACCAGGTCTGAGAAAGCTTAACCAAAGATAACTTTACCCTGGTAGAAGGTAAACAAAACAGCCTACAAGAGATCATCCATTAAAGAAGACAGCTTGACTGTGCTATCTGGTATAGACTCATCCCATAACTTTCCACACTAGCAACATCAGCACAATCAAAATTACAGTGGGCTGCATGAAAGCCCACTGAGGAAGATGCTATAAACCTCTTTTTCTCAGGTTCCCACAGAGTAGAACCAGGGGGCACTACCATTTTTATACACAGCCTGGTCCACAAAAATGGACTGAAACTGGGATAGACAAAGGAAATAATCATAAGCCCTAAGGAACAATATGGAAAAGAAGTTATTTCTCTTATTTAGCATATCCAAAGTGTCATATTCTTTGTATGGTAGCAAAGTAATGATGCTATAGTCTGTAGGACTAATGCTAGTCCAAACAGATTACAGAGGAATCTGGCCTTGGGTACTTTGACAGAATGTCATCCCATTCAGTCAGAGAATAGTAGAGGGCATCAGTCTTCTGGGGAATGCAGGGGGCAAAATCTTTTTAGTTTCAAACTTCATGAATGACAGCCTTTAGGACAGACTCAATATGAGGATGACCTTGGATATTAATCACCAAACAATGCTTCAGTCTTTGTAGGGGAGAAGGCAAAAGACCTACAGAGGAGTTCATACAGACTCTCATAAGTTTAAGCATCTCTCTCCAAAGAATAAGTTAATCTGAAGAAGAACTACAGGAATGAGAGGTCACTTTATCATCCCGAAGCTGAAAAGCAACAACTTCAGTATCCTAAGAATAACCATTCCAAAAGGAGCTTGAGGGAGCCTGACTCACCTTGTTCCCTTGCTCAAGAAGGTAGATTGCACTCTCTGAAATGAAAAACCAAAAGGTGAAAAGTGTGCAAGCACTGGATATCGGACAATGGAATGGGTCCTGATGAAAAAAAAGGTGCATCCTAAAGGTAGAAAAAAATGATGAGAGGTGTGCTGGGCCTTTTTGTAATGATTAAACTATGCTATCAATAGGTTAGTAGGTGTGTACTAGGCTAATGGCCCTGGAGCCTTTACAAGCCTAGCCCATAAGATCCCACACACACTAGGTCAAACCCCACCATATGTTAAACAGATGCAGCATGTTCAACATTGTAGTCTTTGTGACCAACCTGGTAAGTGAAAATCACCAATAGTCTCCAGCTTGGGACAGCTCAGTCTCATTCAAACGCAGATGAAGATAAAATGAGTAAGCTCTCAGAACCTGAGCTCAGCTAGCAAACCATCTCTGGTAGTCCCACTAACATACCACTAACTTACTTGCAATGGCAGGTCAAAGTATTACTACAAATACTTAATGTTCTATAAGCATTGTTAGCACATTGGGATTTACCCCCTCCTTCCAGTTGTTTGTCAGGGACACTTCTCCTGATCCTCCCTTGTATAGTAAATAAGAGGTTCAGGCTTTATCCAAAGTAAGAGCAGCTGAATCATTAGGTGCCAGAGGCTGTCAGAGAGATGGGCTTCAAGGAGGAGACTTTTGTCCAATGACTGACTACTGGATCACTTACCTTTTTTCCATTTTTTCTGATACATGATGAGGATCAGATGATAGACTCTCCTGTAAATCCCAGCATAGCCATTCTGAAAGAATGTCATCTTGTGTGATGTAATGTAGCCCTCTAGTCTGTCACAACTTCTGCAAGTTTTTGGGTTGAAGTTTTGCCACTTACAGCAATTCTTGATGCTGTGCTTCTCCCATGCGATACTAGCACTGACTGTGACTGCTAACTAGCATCCACACAATTATTTCAAAGGTCAATGTGAGTTAGACAGTGCATGTGGGAACTTTTCATTGATGTATGCAAGGACTGAGATCCAAATTGTGCATCAGTGTAAGTCAGGACTGAGATCCAACCTTTGCAAATGCAGAAAAGAAATGGAGAATGCAAAGGCCCTTTTAACTCAATATGTGATTCAAAATATGGATCAGCAAGAAGCAAGCTTGTCACCAATCACAAGAACTAAAGGTTTAAAGAAGTGTGCAAAACTGCAGGATATCAGAGTAGATAATAAAACAGTTATCAACCACAGAGGGCATTCAAATTCAGTCATCAATTTCCCCGGAAAATTTTGGATGAGTGGAATCCAGGGTTTGTCTAGGCCAGAATAAAACCACCAACACAATCTGGGCTGCAGATGTACTGGCTTTGTAAAGTATGCTACTTTTAAGAGGGGAAGAAGAAAATACATATAGAAAATTATATATAAAGCCTAGCAGAAAATCTTCATAGAAAGTAAACCCATGGGATTAACAGCCTGCAGCATTAGGGGAAGCTGGGGGCCAAACAGACATTAAAGCATCTATCTGCCTCTGCGTACTCCAACAACCAATTTTCTCAGCAGTATCCAGCTTCCACTTATACATTAAAACTTGTTAACTGAAGGCACCTGTCTCCAACACTGTACTTCCTCATGACACGTACTGATTTCTGACTTCTGTATCCCATACCTTCTCTCACGTTTGACCATGGCACAGTCAAACCAGAATGTTATCTGGATGCATCTATTCTTAAAACATCACAACATGAAGCACATTCTAGGATTGTGTACCAAGCTGTTAATGTAAATCAGAGGCTGTATTGTATCTCTTGACTTGTGCATTTGAAGTTATACAGCCTAACACAAGCTTGGATATACGAGGGAAGCAGACAACCCCACTGACATCTCAAGTTTGTCTTAAAATTTAACGGACCAACTGTTTCTCTTTTGGGGACAGTATTTCAGCCCTCGTTCAGCATTTAAAGAAATAATGTGAATTGTAGTTTGCTATTAGAAAATGAGAGGACAAAATGGTTTTCTATGTGGAAAAAAAAAACTCCAAACGTTTGGTAGACCCATCATGAAAAGAGAATGAACGTCTGAAAAATTACTTTCAATATATTTTATGCTCATGCTTCATCTTCTTCTTCTTTTGGCTTTTCCCGGTTAGGGGTCGCCACAGCGGATCACCTTGTCCGCTCATGATTGGCAGTGGAGTTTTACAGTGTCGAGTTGCCAGCCCGGCCTTCCACAGAAGGCACACACATGCACACACTCACACCTAGGGCAAATTTAGTGTCCAATCCACCTGCAGCATGTCTTTGGGATGTGGGAGGAAACCGGAGCACCCGGAGGAAACCCACGCGACCACAGGGAGGACATGCAGACTCCACATAGAAGGAACCCCAGCCGAGGATCGAACCAGAGAACCTCTTGCTGTGAGGTGGCAATGCTAACCACTGCACCACCGCAGCCGCCCATGCTCATGCTTCATATTTAGCCTAATGTCTTTAAAAAGCATACTATAAGCCTTCAAATGCTGAATTCAAAGATGCAGCCTGTGCAAAAATAACTAAGCTAGTTTTCCAGACACAGGCAAACCACTGTGAAGGATTTGGAGGATGCCTTAGCCCCAATAAATGAGTCATCATAATCAAGTGCTATTAGTAAAAGGTAATGTGCTACACATACTGCACTATCATCATAATCAAGTGCTATTAGTAAAAGGTAATGTGCTACACATATAGCACTATTCTGCATCTAATAACAAATACTGCAGTACATCCTGTGGCATTTTACAATGTAAACCTTAACAAGAATTCCACAAGGCTTTTTAACACTGGTCTAGCTAAGCATGAAAAAAAGTCTACCGTTAGCAAAAGCATCCACTGCATTAGTGCTACTGGTCCAGGAAACAGAGGCAAAAAGAAAATACTTATCATATGTCCCTAACTTAAAGAAAACCATCACAGAATGGCATTGTAACAGAAAATTTGCCTATTCCATGAACATATATGTAGTGCATGGAGTGAGGTGAATATGTTCCGATATTCGGAAAAAGACAAATCAGCTGAATGCCAAAGTGGTGCATGACCTGACCTCAATAATTTCTATGCACCTACTACTGAAGGTAAGGCCGGGTCTGTCCTCAACATGTCCCCAACTTTCTATAAAAAAAAAAAAAAAAAGAAAAAAAAAACTTAGTTGTTAGTGTAACAGGGTGTGTTTGCTTGTATAATATGAAGGATACAAACTCTGAAACTCAAATGTATGCCATTATTTAGTGACTTCAATCCTTGGTGGTTTATCTGAAAAACAACAGATTTCATGAGGAATAGACCAAAAATATGAAACAGCAATCTGGACTTTCTGTGAAAATCTAGACAGTAGACAGGCATTAAACTAAGTGGAAAAGTGACAGACTGCATTACACTGCCTTTCTGACAGCATCTAAGTACTTTACAGCTTTGAAAGCCAACAAAACACTTAGCAATTTGTTTTTCCGTGTAACTAACAGTGCAAGAAGCAAATAAAGCTCCATGCACTACAAAGAATTATGACCATCATAACTCAGTATTATGTGTTTTCGATATGGATGCCAAGATTCCCCTCTTGAGCCTCGCACTCGAGGTGAATTTCTTGGCATCCATGTCTCAAACACAAAATAAGCGGACTATGATTGTCAAGCTGATGGTAATCCTCTGTGTGTTATCCACCCATGTAGTAGTAATAAAGAAGGGCAAAGGAAGTGGACAGTCTGAACAGTGACAGTCTCTTCAATCTTGTATTTGCTGGTTAGGCATTAAGATCTATCAACTAGAGTTTTCATAACTCCAGACCCTAGGGTAGCAGTCACTTCCCTTAAAACATTTATAAATGTGTACAATGTGAAACTCATGTTCTTTATTGTAGGGATGCAGCATTCCCATACAGATTAGATTAAAACTCAAAATAGTTTTTGCATGTTTAGAAAAGGACTCTCCTTTATGAGTAATGGGTGTCAAAGCAAAGTTGATCCTGACAGTAGCTTAAAAGGGCTTCTGCTTGCATTAGCTGATTTTGAAGAGGAAAATGTCTGAAAGGATTTTGACCGCAGGACAGGACAGAGCTTCAAAAGCATCAATATTTCTCTGTCAAGAGTTAGCTGGATATACTCTGCCTAAACCAGTTTTAATAGCCTCCCTGGAAGAGACTTTGGACTATCAGGGGTAGGCCAGCCTGATCTGAAGCTAGTCAAAGACCAATGACAATCAGTGAAGGTTGGGCATAAGAGTGCTCTTTTTTATTTTGAGAGTGCTTCAGAAGGTGTTTATTACTATAAACTGGATAAATATTTTGGAGGCCTTTCTCCCTGCATAATGAAATGATCAGGGAATGATCAATCAATAAAACGTTAGAGAAAAATATTAGCAGTTCAGAGATACAGTTTTTCTTTACAACAGAAAACTTGTTTGATTACAGATTTCTAGGCCATATCTATAGCCTAATGCAGGTTACTCAGATTGAAAAACCAATAAACTCTACAAAACACCAAACAAAAATTGAACACATGGTACGTTTTGAAAAATAATGATCTGAAAAAATGTTTATTTCTATTTCCACTACATGTCTATATCAGATAGTCGAAGTTCCGTAACTCTGAACACCTAATGGACGAACCATTAAGTTCGAAGTTACAAAACGATAAAAAAATAAAAATGCAACGGGCAAAAAAAAAAACAGTTGTATGCAGGGGGGCAAGCCCCCCACACTCCCCACTACTTAAATATACCAACGCCGATATTGCACCACATCGAAGTGAATGGAAACCTCCGCTTATGGAGATTTCCATTCACACGCTCAAACATTTACAAATTTGAACATATGGACTCGACCATATGTGGTTCGAACTTGTAAAAGTTCGACTATATGATAGGATCCCTTCCACTACTTAGTTCATGTGACGAAACTGCAAAGGAAATAAAACATTGCAATGGATACAAAAACACAATGCTATCAAGAAATAGATGTTAGCAAACTTGTTAGCTACGCTTCAGAATGACATTTTTTTTAAATAACATCAACCTGATACAAGCAAAATTGTAACAACTCAGCAAAAAGACTGAATCAGTGGTTGCACGCTAAATTGTAGAGCACCATCCATGGACCATAAATCACATGCATTCTTAGAAAACAGAATACATTTACTAATGTTATTTCAATAGCACCCATCTGAATTCTGGTTGCGCTAGCTGAAGCTAAATATACAACCTGACCACCTTGAAAGATATACTGTCAGCATGAACTAATATCAAGAAGCAGAACTATTTCACCTTGTTTTAAGGCTTTCAGGATATTTTATATCATCACAAATATACAATACTTTACTATGCATTGCAAAGGCATATGACAGTTGCACAAGATGTTTTGACGGAGATGCTATATCACCAGTCATTATACAGCTCAGTTAAATAGGATTAAACAAACTGATCAAGCAGATAGGTATAAAACAAAATCAAGTACACTACAACTCATTAACAACACTTTCATTAACATATGATTGATGAAAAGCCATCTCCATCTCAGAAGATCAAATATTTAACATGGGAATCATATCATCAGCCTCCTTTTTCCCATTTTTTTTTCTACATGGGGTCGGGGTATTGTGTTAACTGTCGCCAACTCTCTCATTTCAGTGCCACACTCTTGCCTTCTTCAACACTCATGCCTGACTGTCACAGATCTTCTTTCACATAATCCATCCACCTCTTTGCTGGATGTCCTCGCTTCCTCTTACCTTCTTCCTGTCTGTCCCAAATTTCTGCACGTGCCCAAACCACTGTTATCTGTTCTCTTTGATCTTTTCTGCAATTGGAGCTACTTTGGCTTCTGTTCTTATGTCCTCATTTCTTCATCTGTCCCACAGTGTGCATCCTACCACCTTTCTCAGGCACGTAATTTCCATCACCTTTAGCTTCTTCAACTGTTCTGCCTTACTGCCCAGGTTTCTGTACCATACAGTAGTACTGGTCGCACCACTGTCTTGTACACCTTACTTTTCAGCTTCTTTGGCATTCTTCTATCACAGACTATACCTGATACTCTATGCCAGTTGGCTGCAGCCCCTCTGATTCTAGCTTTGACCTCTTCATTCAGACTACCCTTCTCCTCAACTACTCCTCCCAGATACTTGAAGCTGTTTACCTGTTCTACTATCTTCCCTTCTATCTCTATTCTCAGCTTCTTCTGATTTCCCCAATTTGCTGCCATTACCACCATCTTATTTGTGCTTAGTTTCATCCCATGTGCCTTCAGATTTGCATTCCATTCTCCGATCCTTTGCTGAAGTTCTAGCTCAGAGTCTGCCTGTACTGCCACATTGTCTGCATACATCAGCTTTGTTGATCCATCTCCTCCAGCCTGTTTGCTAATGTAGTCCATCGTCAGTACGAACAGCAGTGAGCTCAGAGCTGAACCCTGATGCACACCCACACCCACTGGGAGCCCCTCTGTGAGGCCGAACACTGCACGTACTTGAGTAATTAGGTCCTTGTCAATAGCCTGCACTAATTTTACCAATGTTTCTGGGACTTCAAACCACCACAGTACTGCCCAGATCAGCTTTCTTGGGACCTTGTCATATGCTTTCTCTAAGTCTAGGAATGCCCAGTTGGACTCTCTCCTCATCTCTAACTTCTTCTCAAGTATCTTCTCAATGCAATCATCGTTTCAATTGTGCTGCATCCTGATCTGAATCCAAACTGCTCATCTCCCATCTTACATTTTACTACTCTGCGAATCCATTTATCAATCACCCTCTCCAGAACTTTCATGCAATGTGATAGGAGTTTGATACCGCTGTAATTTCCACAGTTGTGGATGTCCCCTTTTGTTCTTGTACACTGGCACAAGCATGCTTATTCTCCAGTCATCTGGGATACGCCTTTGTCTCCACACTACTATTAGTACCCTCAGGAGCCATTTCTCCCTTATCTCACCCAGCATCTTTATCACATCTGCTGTGACCTCATCTGAGCCTGCTGCTTTCCCTGACTTCATCTTCCTTAGTGTTGTTCTTACTTCTTCTAGGGTGGGCTCCTCTTCTTCTCTCATTGTAGGCTGTTTCTGGGGCAGTACAGCTTCTGTGGGATTTTCTTCATTCAAATGCTGCTGGAAATACTCCTTCCACCTGCCTTTGATGTCCTCTGGTCTGGTGAGCAGGTTGCTGCTGGCATCCCTTATGAAGGGTGTCTGCCTATCTTCTTTATTTTTCTGTCTTTGCCTTGCAACCTGATATGGTTTCTTTGTGCCCCTTACTGAGTCACTTTCCAGAAGCTGGTACAGTGCCTCCGATGCCCTATCCTTTGCTATTGCAACTTCTTTCTTAGCGTATTTGTTAGCCAACCAGTAGTCCTTCCTAGCCTGGTCAGTCTTTGCTGTCTCCTACTTCTTCCTGCACTCCTTTTTTCTTTTGATGACTTCCTGGACTTCTGCATTCCACCACCAGCTTTCCTTATGTACCTTATTTCCATACCTGGCTTGGCAACATATCTTTTCTGTAGTCCTAACACATGCTGTTTTAGGCGCTGCCATTCTTCTTCAACTTCACCTATTTCCTCCTCTTCTTGGGGTGCTAGAGCCCTGAGTAATTCCTTGAAATGTTGTACTTTCTCTCCAGTCAACTTCCAGGTTTTCAGCCTGGTCTCTGTTGACCTTAGAGCCTTCTCTAACCACTGCTTGCAGCTGATTGTAGCAACTAGTGGTTTATGCTGTGGGCAGACTGTTTTACTGAGGATGACTTTGTAATCATGGATTCTGCCCCAGTGCCTTTTCCTTACTAGGAGGAAGTCTACCTGAGTTGCATGTTGACTACTCTTGTATGTGATCTTGTGACTATCTCTCTTTCTGAACCATGTGTTGGCTACTATAAAGCCATTTGCCAGACACAAGTCTAGAATGGCTTCTCCTTCTTTATTCCTGTTGCTGAGCCACCTATGTGGACCCAGGCAGTCCTCATATCCTGTTCTGTCTGTCCCGATATGTGCATTCAAGTTACCCATTATCAACACCAATTCATGTTGTCCTACTTTATCTTTTAGGTCCTGCAACTGCTATATGAATGCATTCTTTTCCTCACTATCACAACCCTGCTGTGGGGCATAGGCTGAGATTATGAATACTGCCCTATCATTACACTGGAGTTTGACTGCCATGAGTCTGTCATTAATTCTGATGATATCCCTTACCTACTTCTGAAGAGTCTCTCTCACCACAATTCCTACACCATTTCTAGCCTGCCCTCCATCTGAGTAGTAGACTCTGGATCCCAAGCCAAGTGGCTTTGCTGCAGTGCCCTTACATCTCATCTCCTGGATACATAGGAGCAAAAGCTGGACATAAAACCATCCCTAAATGCTAACTACATACCCTTCAACATCCCCAGTATCTATATAGCCTGACTGAAGGGCCCTGTAACCTTGGAATTCTAATATTTAACTTGTAAAAATAAAAAATGAAAATAAAATATTAACAGCTCTTCATCCACTAACTGGGTGATGACTGAAGTGCCATCAGTAACTTGTTAGGTTCTCAATAACATCACAAAGAAATGTATTTTAATCAGTTACTACAACCCTAGTTCCTGACCAGAAAAAGAAAAGAGAACAGCCTATATTTTCTTCACTTTTGCACTATTTGTTATTATGACAGTCGAGGTAAAGATAACAAAATCAGTCACAGTATCCTTTTCTAGCAAAATGATGTCCTTAACTGTAGCATATTTTCAACCATTCAGAAATATTCACACAGCTTTGGAAACCAATTAAACTCAAGCACACATTCCCAAATGAAAATTATAATTTTACTAAGGTAATAAACTCAAGACTTTTTATTATGTCTTCTTTCAAAAAAATACACAAAACACAAAAACAGAAGAAATTTGATTGGCAATGAAATGATAGAAACTTTTATGACCTGAATTTCTTCATGGAGAGCGTGGAAATCATAAATCATGTGCAGTGTCACACCATCGCAGAAAATTATATGAACTTTACTGTCAGAGTACGCTGTAAAACGTCCTATACATGGAATGAATGACTCCTCCAAAAGTAATGGCAGTCTCATTTGAAACTCCATTAAGGACTCCTGCTGTGGGGTAACAAAATCCATAGGTTACATTCAATGTCATATTCAGAATCTTCTGCACTAGTTTATTAAATAAAAAAAATCCACAATGAAAAATCACACACAGTAATACACAATTTCTTTCCAAACATTGTGCACAATCCCAAAGAAAGTTCTACTCAGCTGTTGCCTACAAAATTTCCTGAAGATTGCTCAGTGGTTAATGTTTCTGCATAACAGGACTTCCAAGATGGCTGCACATTGAATAACAGCTTAATTCTGGCTCTCCCTGTCTGAAAACAGAAACTTAGAAGAGAAAATCAGTGAGCCTAAATTTCTGGGTAAATTTCAGTAACTGACTAGTAACTGCACTGCCTGGATGCCAGGAAAAATCAGCTACAAAAGGTGAGGAAAAGGCACATACTGGGAGAAGTACTGCGGTTGTTCAGCAAGAAGCAGAGCAAGTTCCAAACATGACTTCCAGTAACATAGAGGAAAGTCATCTATATCACTGTCGAAAAATCTAATCGTCGAATACCTTTTTGTCGAACCCTATCCATCGAAACCTTAATCCATCAAACATTCATTTAAGTGAAATTTTTCCAAAGGGAAAAATGCTTGGCTAACCAAGTGAGTGTCCCAAAAATCACAAAATTTAAAACCCACCCAGGTGGGGGGCTGCACCTCCCCCACACACCCCCAACTAAATATACCAACTCCCAGATCGCACTGCAGTGGGGAAAAGGGCAAATTCCTGAGGATGGCCCACTGCTAAGAACTTGTTATAAACAAAGCTGAAAGTTATGCTTCAAAATGACTTTTTATCCCCCAAAGAGATGGCAATTCCATTTGGAATCCATTTAGAAAATGTATCCTTGTTTTGCAGTTTGGATTGTGACTGACAAGCGTAGAGAACAATTTCTCTTAGACAGTCAAACAAACAAACCAAAAGATGAGTATATCTAATTAGTACAGATTGGAAATCCATTAGCAATGATCAGCAAGGGTCTGTATGTAGAAGGGTCTGTATGTAGAAGCTTCAAAAAGTTCTTAAAACTCTGTCTGGAATGGTGTGTGCAAGACCAAAAGGACCACACTGATACAAGTATGCAGAAATACAAAACAATGAAAAAAAAACAACCATGAGAGTACAAAAACGTGTGTGTGTGTGTGTGTGTGTGTGTGTGTGTGTACACTCGAGTGTACATGTGCATGTATCTGCCATTCAAGTAACTGACAGAACAGTTTGTCGAACATCTTGAGCAGTGCTCTGATAGACTGAAGGCATAAATTACTGAAAATGTGTATTTGCTATGGTGTACAAGGTGCAAAGTATTGAAATATGCCTTTACTTTGGAGTGTGATATTGGAGTAGAGCAGAGAATGACAATATGCCCATCTCCACTATTGGGCAATCTCAGAATTGGCATAAAGATGTAGGGTGGCTTCATTTGTGAGCATGTGATGTAGGAAATGTGCTTGTATGGTTTGTGCTAATAATATGGAGCATGTGTGATTGTTGTTGACTGAATATGGGGAGTTTGAGCATACATGGAAGTATGTGATGGAGTGTTCGCATGTTTATTTTCTTTTCTTCTTGCAAGTGGTACAATGATTGGTTCATTACAAACTTTGATACATACTCATACCTAAAACACATACACATTATATATATCTCTATGAAAAAGTGATCACTCATATGAACGAACAAAAAAAGACGATCTAAAAAAGATAGAATCACAATACCATGGGTGAAAAAAAACATGGTTTCCCCACATCCCTGCTAATTATACATACCAACTCCAAGATTATACAGTAATGGGGAAAGGACAAATTACCAGTCCCGGCTACTGTGATCTTGTACACATGACATCCATCAGGTAGCAAGGCAATAAAAAGAGAACATTTGCTATTACAAACCGCAACTATAGATTTAGGATTTACATAAAAATATATGTGCGCTCTGTCCGGTTTGATTCTCAGCTAGAGCGTCTTCTGTGTGGAGACATGCGTGAAAGGGTGTACCTTCGTTGAAGGTTTTGCGTCAGGGCTGAACGTAAAAATCAACTACCAATCATTAGCGGACCGGAGTTCCACTGTGGTGACCCCTAACCGGGAAAAGCCGAAAGACACAAACAAACAAAAAATATATGTGTGTGTGTGTGTGTGTGTGTGTGTGTGTGTGTGTGTGTGTGTGTGTGTATTATTTATTTATTTATTTTATATACACACCCACACACACAGGCAGAACAGATAGAAAGAGTAAGCATGCATTTAGGTCAATGTAGGTTTTGTTGCATATACATACAAACACATTTGTCTATCAAAGTCCTACATGTTGAATGCACTGGGTGATGCCTCTGTGGTCCACTCGAAGACCTGCATCACCTCCCTGCAGAGAGTATGAGAGCAAGCTATCCTGCCTGTTTAGGTAGCACATGATAGACTGCCTGATGGATTAAATCAGGAGGCACTCTAATCTAAGGTCCTTCGCCAGAGCATTCAGGCTGAGAAGCAATGCCCAGTAACTCCAGATGATGTATGAATAGTGCCCTTTTCCATGAAGTCCATTTCCCCTGAAAAGTGAAGTAGCCAAGGTAGGCTTCTCACTCAACTAATGAAGCATCTGCAATCAGAAACTACAACAAATTTTATTGCAGGAAGATAAGACCCAGATTAGGAATAGATGGCTAGGTATCCGGTACTCCAAAGCCTAATGACTGGAGTCTGACAACAAGAGGAGATCTGTAAGAATGTGGTAATGATAGTCATTGACACCGCACAGTCCACTGCAACATCAACATCTTCACTTGTTCAAAATTCATCATAAAGATTGTAGCCACTGTTAAGGCAAGTTATGGAGGAAGGATCAGATGCTGGATTCTCTACTACATCCTCACCTAGGCAATCATGGTCATTTTCCTGGTCCCTCTCTGTGAGCAGGAATGTCCAACACTGAGAGGTCTTCAGCTCTGTTCACATGAAGGTGATGTCCCCAGCTGGTCTGAGAAAAGACTTACAATTTATGAATGCCTTTGGGGTGCATTAAGAAGCTCCACTGACAGGACCACTAAGAGACAGTCACATCGATAAAGGAACATATAGATGTCCTTCTCCTGAAAAACCCTCAGCCAACTTGGTAAGCATAATAACTGCAGGGAAGAAACAAAATGGCAGACTCTGAGGTACAGAATGTGTTCACTTAAAGTGATGTGGTCTAGAATGGAGTGAAAATTCCCCTATCACTTTGAAAACTAAGAGATGGAGGTAAATTCCCTGCATTTGTTCTGAAGGAGATGGCTTTTTTAACTCTTTTCAGGAGCAGTCTGGTCACCTCCCATCTGCTTTGTGTAGAAAGCTTGGGGGAGTGACCTAAGAGCTTAAAGAACATGGCCATGTATGACAACATCAAGAACCATGGATCCTTTAAAATGTTCCTCTAAGATGAGACAAATGTAAAGAGAGAACCACAAACCTATGGACCACTATGATCTGTAGCTGGCTTAGAAACTTCTTCAGTCTGAGAAAGGGATCCTCCTCATTTTGGTGCAAGCCTGGACTGTAAAAATATATAAGAGGAGGATGGTAGCAGACTACACAGATCCTACACACTGGCAAGATCCATCTTTCTCTCCCCACTATCCAACTCTATTGCTTGCATTGCTCCCAGTGGTGTGCTAGACTCTGCAAAAACAGTTACTTTAGTGTGTTTTCTACTAAATTCTTACGTTAAGGTAAAGCATTTATTGAAGATATAAGTGGTCTTGTTCTGCACTTATTTTATCAAACATTTTGACTCTGTTCAGCTCTGGCTTACTGTTTTAGGGCACTGCTTAAACAAACAATTTGGTCTCTTTGCTATAGCAAGAAACTACCTTTGCCAAGCTGTATTTAGCTTTTGCTTAGTGTACTTGAGATTGCTTATCAGTTGTATAAACAGTTTAATTGCTTTATTGTGGAAAATGCTTTTATCCAGTGTGGCACACTTTGATAGATTTTCTGTATGCTGTATTCATTTATGCTTTTACTAGTTTATATTAACTTCAGGTACAGAGCAATGTTGTTTAATCAACAGTGTATATCCAGCTCTGCACCACGGATACAATCCCAGCTGCTCAACTGGCTCTCAAATATTGCTGTAACTATTAACATGATAATGTCTGATATTTCAGTGCCTGAATAACACAATTCCAGTGGATATTGTGCAAGACTGCTGTTATTTTATTTACAAATTGCATTTGTTTTGCACTTTGTATATACTGAAAACTAATTTGGACACACTGCTCTGCTATTTGAGTTATACTTGCTGTAGTTTAATTTTTCCCAGTATCTCCTAACTCTCTTGGCTAACCTTACCTATATTTACTTACTTTTCCATTTCTACTCCACTTAATTCCTACTGCTCATGATCGTCTTACCACAAATGCCTTCCTATTTTACCACTACTCATTAACTGTATCTACCCTCTTTCCCTATCTTCTCTCAGCCTCTCTCTGTCTACTGCAAAACGTCTTACTGTTCAGCTAGCCTCACTCAACTAACCTATATATTTCTGTCTTTTATCTAGGCTGTTCTGTCAGTACTGAAAAGGTTGCTGAACCCCCCCCCCCCCCTCCATCAAGTGTGGAACAGAAATGCCTTCTCTCAAGCCTGCAAACATCCAATACAGTTCAATATATGTTATTTACTTTCTAGTCGCTGCAAGTAACTCATTTGTGAACTGCAGCAAGCACACCACTGAACCTTCCCCAATATTATACTATACCCCCTGCCTCTTACCTTACTTTAAATTTTTTATTACTGCTCTTCTTCCCTAGTTATTTATCTTATTTTCTGCTCTTCTAGCCTCCTCTCCCTCATTCCTTTTATACCTTTATAGTTCCTTCTAATTTCACTTACAAAGCATTATACTTTGTTAGTCTTCTCTCCTTTGTAAGTCCTAATCTCTGCTCTAGCCTTCATTTTCTCCTTCACTGGTTGTTTTTGTAAAGTTCCTGCAATCTGCTCCTTCTCGCTCCACTTGGGTTCTCTTCGCTTCCCTACCCTACCTCCAATTCCCACACACACCAGTACATTTACATTTATACCTTTTTAGCCAAACTTCAACTACAAACAGTATAATCAAAACCAATTACTCCCTGTTTTCTCACTTCTTCTCAGAAAAATCAAACACTTATTCACAATGGCCCACTCCATATCCTACACTACATTGCTCTATCTTACTGTACTTTTAACTGCTATACTATTAAATCTCCCCCCAGCACACTCCAAGCTAAATTTCAAAATACATTCATTAGAAACCAGCATCACCTTACACGACATCCGATACACCCCACCTAATAGCTACTCAGATATTCAACCAAACCTGCTTACTATATCTCCAGTAATCTGAACCAAAGTCCATGTCCTCCTAAGAAACTATATAACTCTCCATTTCAGGTACACCCATGCCCCTCTGCTGCACAGTATCAGCTCCATATTACTTGCTCACACTCAAGCCTTATCCCTAAATTTCCTGACATTATTAAAATGTGGTGACATACATCCAACCCTGGTCCTATCCCTACCATTCCCACTGCAAAATAACACATCAAGACCTTTTAAATCATTAAAAAACCTACCATCAATCTCCAAAGTATCTACAACAAAGTAACCAACCTGCATTCCTGGCTCACTCAGAATAATACTGACATACTTGCCATCACTGAGACTTGGCTAAAACCAAACATAAGTAACACAGAACTCCTACCTCCAAATTACTCTGCCATAACAGCAGATTAATTAAAAAAGGAGGTGGTGTCACCATCCTATTCCCAGATGCTTTTATATATACCCTTACTCTGGTCACATTCCTCAATTGTACTACACAGAAATCCTGGTCTCCTTTCTAAAGTTAAACAACTCTAAAAACCTCTGTATCCTTGTCCTCTATATTCGCCCTGATAATAATATACCAGTTCTGGAAGAAATACTATTGTGGGCCTCCCATACCATAAAAAGTGAAACAATAATACTTGGCAATGTAAACATCAACTGGTCAAATATCATATCAAAAACCCAAACCTCCAACAAAAATCTGTTCAACTTCACCCAACTTATCACCTCTCCAACCAGATATAGCAACAGAACTAATGAAGGTTCAAGTTCTAGACTGGATACTAGTCTCCGACCCATCCAAAATTCCATCAGCCGGGACACTTGGACAATTGGAAGGGAAACCGGAAATTCATCCATGATTTTTCACCCATGTCTCTAATGGACACAGGTAACCTGTAAATGGTTCATCTTCCAGGACTATGCTTAAACTTATTAAGGGTATCAGAACTTGTCAGAGATTTTGGATGCATGGCTAGGCTTAAAAAGGCCCTAGTGGTCTTTAGCCTAGTTTACACCTATGAACCTCCAAAGTCACTAAGTGAGCACCTTCCTGCCTAGATAACTCAATCTATCCTTCCTCTACCAAAAATAAATCTCTCTATACATGTAAGAAACCTAACTTCAACCCTGTTACATTCAATTTCATCCTAAAATATTCTTAAAAACTGTACACCATAGATGACACTGTTTAAAATTTTAACACTACATTTCTCAAAATATTGGACAGCCTACACCCCCCCCTATTAAAAGGTTCAAGCTAATCATGCATTTTGGTTAACCAAGTCTACAGAAGAACATTCAACAAATAGGGACAACACATGGAAAAAAATGGCACAAGCATAATAACGACGATGACCTACAAAACTACAAACAACTGTGCAACCAGGTAAAAAAACTTATAAAGACAAGAAACATTTTCTAAAGTTAAATTATAACAACAAAAGTAATTCTAAACAATTCTGAACCTCTACTTGTAACCTCCTAAACCCAGGAACAAAAAGTAACCCATGTCCATACCCTGACAAATCTCCACATCAAACTGCAACTCTTTTCAATACCTACTTCATAGACACCATAGCAAACATAACTGCCAGTCTCTCAAATCCAATCCCCACATCTCACACACCTGGCCAATTTACCCCCTCCAGTATACCTCCTTGTGATGACCCACCACTGGACCAGTAACCAAAAAGCCACAATCCGCACCACTGGCAACAGAGGGGGATGTACACTGGGAGGATGACAAGTACACACACAGTATTTCCAAATGCAGCTTTCTCCATCAAGTGCAATTTCCCTTAAGAACACACAGAGACCACAGTCAGTCTGGGGTTGGTTTCTCCCTCTTTCTCCAGCTCCACAATAAGACTCCCCACTGGCACAACTATAGAGGTGGGATCTCAGCTGAGTGGCAAAGCCAGGACCTCCAGCACAATTCTCTGTCCAACCAATGCTTTGTGTCCTTGCCCAAGTAGCTGACACACACACACACTCTTTGAGGTTTGATTTACACACACACACACACACACACACACACACACACACACACACACACACCTGGGAAAGGCTGGCACAGGTTTACTACCTATGCCCCCTTTTACCCAGACTATAAGGTAGTTATCACTGTCACCAGCCAACTCTTTATCATCTACTTCAAGGCTCTTAACAAAGGGTTCAAATCTCACTGTGTAATATTAATATTAATACAAATGGTGGTTTGACCAACAGC
This sequence comes from Protopterus annectens, assembly GCF_019279795.1. NCBI lineage: Eukaryota > Metazoa > Chordata > Ceratodontiformes > Protopteridae > Protopterus > Protopterus annectens. The sequence goes on from NC_056726.1 coordinate 573,805,520, forward strand.
AAAGCTATTAGGAGTGGCCTACACAATGTCACCAAATAAATATGAAAGTACTCTCAAAACTTAAATATGTCTCACAAAGATCAGCCACAATGAAAGGTTTAAATATATTTAATAATAAATAATAAAAGAACAAGAAAATACTCAGTATATATTCACAGTGACATCAGAGTTGAAAACCACAGGAAATATTTAAACAACATTGCAGGGCATTCTAAAATAAAGAAAAACATCTAAACTATGCTTCACTATATTCCTGACTGAATTTAAGAGACTTACTATATCTGAGTTAACTTACTTAAGAGCAAGGCAGACATGGTGAATGGATCTTCAATTGTTTGTCAGGTCAAAGACAGAACAGAGAAACCTGTGTCTCTCTAAGACAACTCTCAAATTAATATGTCAACTATTACTGCTGGGATAGGTTGCAGACTAACATCATTTCTTGTCATCTGACTCTATCCCAGGTGAAACTCCCACTGCTGGACGCTAGCAGCATTTGGCATCTACCTGTGAAAATACACAGACCTCAGATCTCTGGTAGATGCTAGACGTCATAAAACAATTGCATTTCTTCATGCTTTCAAGACTAGTAATTACTTCACACTAAAGAAAATACAGAAAGATTCTCAGCATAGACTCTGTCACTAGCTGCATTGAAAAGTAAACAATATCATATTTTATTGCACAGCCATAAAGTAATTTAATTTCAGCTATTTTTCTGAAGTTAGCCACCTGTATTCTAGTTTCCACTGTTAAAATATATGCATTTAAACAGTAACAATAGTGCATATACATTTCTGTTCTATTCCAGTAGAACATGCTGTGGTTACATTTTAAGCACAAGCACTTTACAAAATATATTTTCAACAAAAAATGTAACAAAATCACCCAGACAGTTAAAGGACTTCAAACGTCTGTCAAATCACAAAATAAAACCAGAAGTCCAATGCTCTATAACTTTTGATAAAGAACAACAAAGTTTTCAAGTAAAACTCATCAGTGTATAAAATGCAAGGCTTCCACAAGCCTTATAAATGATCAGCAGCCAATCAGCTCATACAAACAATTAACCTAATTTAAAGTGCCCATCATCAAAAAACATACATACTATACTTTAAATAACATCATGTTTATCTTTTAAAATTGGTTTAACACTAACACTAGTATTAAGTCCAGGAAAAAAATAAGCTCGAAAATAATTTATCCATTTATATTCGGACATTTCCGTCTTTATTCACATAAATAACTTGTAAAATCCTAAATTTAAACTTATGTTGTAGTCCCTTGCCAGATAATATGCTTTCCTAATGCATTGGTTACAACATTTCTACGTACATCCGACAAATGTGCACTTATTCCATCCTTCAACTTTTTCTTCGTTTTCCCAATATAGAAACAGTTACATTGAATACAGTGGGCAAAATATATGACATTTTCTGTGTTACATGTACCTCTTGCTTTAAATGTAAAACTCTCTCCACTAATGGGATGCCTGAAGGATAAGTCAGTGCAAATATCTACACAGTGGACACAATTATAGCAGAGGACAGTACCCATCTTATTCTTATTGTAATTAACATCTTTATAACAAATATATTGTTTTAAATTTTCTTCTCTTTTATAAACAAACCATGGTTGTTCCCCTACTATTTCTTTAATTTCTTGATTGGATGTTAAAATCATCCAATTTCTCTTACTACATCAAGTAGGTCTATTATATTTCATCATATAGCTAATTCTGCCCTTATTCGTCATTACAGCAGTATTAGCTACAGTATTAGTTCTACCTACAAAATAGGGTTTAGCTATATCACTTCTTAACTGTTTAACTACATTCTTAGATTTAGCAATAAGGTTAGGGTCATATCCCCTACTCCTGAATTTTGATGCCATCCCTTCCAGTTCATTTTTAAATATCCCATCATTGGTGCTCAGTCTACTAGCTCTCATAAATGGACTCTTGACAACCCCTTGAAAAACATGTTTGGGGTGCATACTCTCAGAGTGGACATATTTAACAGCTTGTACCTTTTTCCTATAGATAGCAGTGTTAAGTGAATTATTTTCCTTAGTGATTATAATATCTAAGAAAATGATGGTGTCCAAAGAAATATTAACATCAAACAGCAAAAAATCAGTGGTAGACTGCAGATAGTGGATATAATTCTCTAAGTACCTCAAAGAGCCATTCCATAGAAGGAATATATCGTCCACAAAACGTTTGTAGAAGACCATATTGCCATTCCTAAATATCTTATACTGTTCCACATATATATATATATATATATATATATATATATATATGTACTGTTCCTCCTTTCTAGCTAATACAAGATTAGCATATGTGTTTACGACTGGAGTCCCCATCGCTACACCTTGCTGTTGATGGTAATATGAATTATCAAAATTAAACACATTGTTTTCAAGATCACATTCTAGCATAGAACATAATAGTTCAACCTTAGATGTACAAAATTCAGCGTGTACATTCACAAATTCCCTTATTGACTCAACTCCATAGGAGTTAGGAATTACAGTGAGCAGTGATTTAATATCCATTGTTACTAACAGTACATTATTGGATGCATTCATTAAACACCATTCTCTTAAAGCAAACAAAAAATCACAAGTATCCTTGATAAAGCTATGGCATAATTTTAGCATAGGAGCTAACTACTTATCCACATATTTAGAAACCACTGTAGTAATCCAGCTCTTGCCAGACACTATAGGTCTTATTGGGGGCACGGCTAAACACTTATGAATTTTAGGTAGTCCATAAATAAATGGAATAACAGTATTTGCAATATACAGATAATTATATGTTTCTGGGCTTATTCTGGCTTCAATTAATAGATCATATAGAAATCTTTTCACATTACTTATAATAGTATTAACAAAAGCCTTACTCACCAATGCAAAAATCTGTGAGTCAGATAAAAATTCACTCATGCATTCTACACATTGGTTATTACTCATTAACACAATCATCCCACCCTTATTCACTGGTTTTATAATTATTTTTAAATTAGCACACAGTGAGATGAATGCATTGTGTTCATCCTTAGTAAAGTTGTAAAACATGTTTCCTTTCTGTTTGCTAAAAAAAGCATCATATATATATCCTGCTCACACAGTCAAAAAAGCTTTAACAGTTTCAGTATTATTAGGCACAAAAGTAATTGAACGTTTCAAAATTGCATCAGTTTGTTGAACATTTTTAAATAACAGTTTTAAATCTAAAGACCTGACAATCTTAGTTCAGTAAGTAAATCAGTTAAATCACCTGCCGTTGATGGAATAAATGGCAGTCCTTTTGCTAACACTTTCAGTTCAACTGGACTCAAAGTATAGTCTGATAAGAATAGTGCCATTAATAATTGTTATAGCTTCATTTTTTCGTATTTCGTCCCCTGGTCTACCTTGTTGACTGTTTTTGGTAGCTTCTGTACGTCCTCTCTGTTCCTTGTTCTTTTCTGACTGTTGCTTCTCCCTCTGCTTTCCTGCCTTATTGCAAATTGGTTGCTGTAAACGAAAATACCCTTGTGCTAAAAAAAAAAAAAAAATCACCATTCACATCAGCAGAAACCGTTGGAATAGACTGCTGTATGTCCTTGAAAGCAGCACTGCCTACAGATCCTCTCTCGCCTTCTGAAGTCAGTTGTAGAGCAGGTGAGAAGCCATCCAAATCAGAAACGGCTTCCCCACATTTCGCTCATTCCAAGGAGGTGGGTGGGATGTTCTCAATTAATTCAAGACATTGGTGAACGGTTCTAACCACACAGCCATTCAATTCAGACTCAGCTTATTCACTTTTAATTGATTCAATACAAGTTGGCAGGATATCCTTAATTCCAACATTTGATTGGTCTACTCTGACCAAAACTTGCTCTCCTATTGGACTTTTGACCCTCGGCCATGAGAAAATGTTCTTATTAATAAAGTCATTAATATCACATAACAGCTTCCTTCTTTTAGTTGCAATTAAACCATTTTCAAAAGTTTTTAACTGTTCCAATAGCGTCTCATAATCCATTGAGACTTGATTAAATTGAGAGAATTCGTGACAATATCTTCCAAAGTCTCTATCGTTGCAGCTAGTTCTATTTCATATTTATAGAGGAACTCATTCATTAACTTCATGTACACAGCACTGAGCCGCAGGTTTAATTCTTGCCACTTCAAAAGAAGTTCTTGATATTTATTCCCATAGGTTGGCATTGTAGTGACCCTTAGACCTCTGGGGAGTCTTTGCCATTGCCGTATTTTATATTGCTCAGTTTTAAACTGTAATGTCTTTAAAGTCAGTTGTAACTTACTTATTTCAGCAGTAGTAGGAACATCAATCAAAGGTGTAGAAGCACCTTCTGGAGTAGTAGCACACACAGTAAGGAGCAGATTGTTATCAACTACAAGGAATCCAAGTATTTAATCAGTTCTGCCCACAGTACATTAGGCAGCAGGTACTAGAGCAGTAGTAGTAAAAGAGCATTCAGGCTGCATATCCAAAAGAACATACTGCAGGTGATACCAACAAATCAGCCAAAAAAAGTAACAAAATCACCCAGACAGTTAAAGGACTGTCAAATCACAAAATAAAACCAGAAGTCCAACGCTCTATAACTTTTAATAAAAAACAACAAAGCTTTCAATACTCATCAGTGTATAAAACTTAAAAATTTAAACTTATGTCATATATTTTGCCCACTGAATTAGATGCAACTCTTTCTATATTGGAAAAATGAACAAGAAGCTGAAGGACAGAATAAGTTTACATTTGACGGATGTATGTAGAAATGTTTTAACTAATGCATTCATGAAGCATGCATCCAGCAAGGGACCACAACATTAGTTTAAATTTAGGATTGACATGATGTTATTTAAAGTATACTATGTATGTTTTTTGATGTTGGGCACTTTAAATGAGGTTAATTGTTTGTATCAGCTCTTTGGCTGCTTATCATTTATAAGGCTTGTGGAAGCCTTGAGTTTTTATACACTGATGGAAGAGTTTTACTTGAAAGCTTTGTTATTCTTTTATTAAAAGTTATAGAGCATTGGACTTATGGTTTTATTTTATGATTTAACAGACATTTTGATTTTGATGTCCTTTAACTGTCTGAGTGATTTTGTTACATTTTTTGGCTGACTTTTTGGTATCACCTGCAGTACATTCTTTTGGATATGCAGCCTGAACACTATTTTACTACTAGTGCTGTAGTACATGTTGCCCAATGTACTGTGAGGAGAACTGATAAAATACGTGGATTCCTTGCAGTTGATAACAATCCACTTCTTACTGTGTGTGCTACTACTCCTGAAGGTGCATCTACAGCTTTGATTGATGTTCCTACTACTGCTGAAATAAGTAAGTTACAACAGACTTTAAAGACATTACGGTTTAAAACTGAGCAATATAAAAGACTGCAATGGCAAATACTCAGTTTTAATGTTTATTTACAAGCTGGCATTGTCCCCAGAGGTCTAAGGGTCACTAAAATGCTAACCTATGGGAATAAATATCAAGAACTTCTTTTGAAATGGCAAGAATTAAACCTGCGGCTCAGTGCCGAGTACATGAAGTTAATGAATGAATTCTTTGATAAATAAGAAATAGAACTAGCTGCAGAGAGTCTCTGGAGGATATTGTCATGAATTCTCCTAAATTTAATCAAGTCTCAGTGGATTATGAGAAGCTATTGGAACAGTTAAAAACTTTTGAAAATGGTTTAATTGCAACTAAAAGAAGGAAGTTGTTGCATGATATTAATGACTTTAACAATAAAAGAACATTTTCTCATGGCTGAGGGTCAAGCGTCCAATAGGAAAACAAGTTTTGGTCGGAGTAGACCAATCAAATGTTAGAATTAAGGATACACTGCACACTTGTGTTGAATCAGTTAGAAGTGAAGAAGCTGGGTCTGAACTGAATGCATGTGTGGTTAGAACCATCCACCAATCTCTTGAAGTAACTGAGAACATCCTGCCCACCTCCTTGGAAGCAGCAAAATGTGGGGGAGCCATTTCTGATTTGGATGGCTTCTCACCTGCTCTACAACTGACTTCAGAAGGCGAGAAAGTGTCTGCAGGCACTGCTGCTTCCAAGGACATACAGCAGTCAATTCCAACGGTTTCTGCTGATATGAATGATGATTTGTTAGCGCAAAGGCATTTTCTTTTAAAGCAACCGATTCCAATAAGGGAGAAAAGCAGAGGGAGAAGCAACAGTTAGAAAAGAATGAGGAACAAAGAGGAGGGAGAGCAGACACTACCAAAAATAGTCAACAAGGTAGGCCAGGGGACAAAATACAAGAAAATGAAGATGTAACAGTTATTAATGGCAATGTTCTTAACTTAGACTATACTTTGATTCCAAGTGACATGAAAGTGTTAACAAAAGGACTGTCATTTGTTCCATCAACGGCAGGCGATTTAATTGATTTATTTACTGAACTAAGATTGTTTGTCAAGTCTTTAAATTTAAAAATGCTCAACATACTGATGCAAATTTAAAACGTTCAAGTCCTTTTGTGCCTAATAATACTCCAACTGTTAAAGCTTTTTTGACTATGTGTGAGCAGGATGTATATGATGCTTTTTTTAGCAAATAGAAAGGAAACAAGTTTTACAACTTTACAACTTTAAAGATGAACACAATGCATTAATCTCACTGTGTGTTAATGAAAAAATAATTATAAAACCAGCAGATAAGGGTGGGATGATTGAGTTAATGAGTAGTAACCAATATGTAGAATGGATGAGTGAATTTTTATCCGACTCACAGACTTTTGCATTGGTGAATAAGGCTTTTGTTAATACTAAACTAAGTAAAGTGAAACATTTTCTATATGATCTATTAATTGAAGCTAAAATAAGCCCGGAAACATATAATTATCAGTATATCACAAATCCTGTTACTCCGTTTATTTATGGACTACCTACAATTAATAAGTGTTTAACCATGCCCCCAATGAGACCTATAGTCTCTGGCAAGAGATGGATTACTACAGCGATTTCTAAATATGTGAATAAGCAGTTAGCTCCTATGCTAAAATTATGTCATAGCTTTATCAAGGATACTCAAAATTTTATGTTTGTTTTAAGAGAATGGTGTTTAAAGAATGCATCCAATAATGTACTGTTAGTTGTTGTTGTCTTTCGGCTTTTCCCGGTTAGGGGTCGCCACAGTGGAACTCCGGTCCGCTAATGATTGGCAGTAGATTTTCACGAATGCCGAGGTGCCAGCTCGACATTCAACTTTCAACGAAAGCACGCCCAATGTACTGTTAATAACGGATATTAAATCACTGCTCACTGTAATTTCTAACTCCTATGGAGTTGAGGCAATAAGGGAATTTGTGAATGTACATGGTGAATTTTGTATATCTAAGGTTGAACTATTATGTTCTATGCTAGAATTTGTTCGTGAAAACAATGTGTTTAATTTTGATAATGAATATTACCATCAACAGCAAGGTGTAGCGATGGGGACTCCCATCGCAAACACATATGCTAATCTTGTATTAGCTAGATGGGAGGAACAGTGTATGTATGTGGAACAAGATAAGATATTTAGGAATGGCAATATGGTCTTCTACAAACGTTTTGTGGATAACATATTCCTTCTATGGAATAGCTCTGAGTGAATTCGAGAATTATATCCACTATCTGCAGTCTACCACTGATTTTTTGCTGTTTGATTTTAATGCTTCTTTGGACACCATCAATTTCTTAGATGTTACAATCACTAAGGAAAATAATTCACTTAACACTGCTATCTATAGGAAAAAGGTACAAGCTGTTAAATATGTCCACTCTGAGAGTATGCACCCCAAACATGTTTTTCGAGGTGTTGTCAAGAGTCAATTTATGAGAGCTAGTAGACTGAGCACCAATGATGGGATATTTATTAATGAAATGGAAGGGATGGCATTAGAATTCAGGAGTAGGGGGTATGACCCTAACCTTATTGATAAAGCTAAGAATTTAGTTAAACAGTTAAGAAATGATAGAGCTAAACCCTATTTTGAAGGTAGAACTAATACTGCAGCTAATACTGCTGTAGTGAAGAATAAGAGCAGAATTAGCTATATGATGAAATAATAAATTGGATGATTTTAACGTCCAATCAAAAAATTAAAGAAATAGTAGGGGAACAACCATGGTTTGTTTACAAAAGAGAAAAGAATTTAAAACAATATATTTGTTATAAAGACATTAATAAAAAGAAATTGGTTAATTACAATAAGAATAAGAAGGGTACTGTCTCCTGCTATAATTGTGTCCACTGTGTAGATATTTGCACTGACTTATCCTTCAAGCATCCCATTAGTAGAGAGAGTTTTACATTTAAAGCAAGAGGTACATGTAACAGAAAATGTCATATATTTGGCTCACTGTATTTGAGGTAACTTTCTATATTGGGAAAATGAACAAGAAGCTGAAGGATAGAATAAGTGCACATTTTTCAGATGTAAGTAGAAATGTTTTAACTAATGCATTAGCGAAGTATACATCTAGCAAGGAACCACAACATAAGTTTAAATTTAGGACTTTACAAGTTATTTGTATGAATAATAGTGGGGAGATATTATAAATAAGATGGAAATGTTCGAATATAAATGGATAAATTATTTTCGAGCTGATTTTTTTCCTGGACTTAATACTAGTGCTAGTATTAAACCAGATTTAAAAGATAAACATGATGTTATTTAAAGTATAGTATGCATGTTTTTTTTATGTTGGGCACTTTAAATGAGGTTACTTGTTTGTATGAGCTGATTGGCTGCCTATCAGTTATAAGGCTTGTGGAAGCCTTGAGTTTTATACACTGATGAAGAGTTTTACTTGAAAGCTTTGTTGTTTTTTATTAAAAGTTATACTGCGTTGGACTTCTGGTTTTATTTTGTGAATATCTTTTCAACACGTCTGTACAAACCTAGTTTGATATACACATGACATACAGTTCTAATACATTTGTAACACAAGCATCTTATACAAATCATTTAGATATTCACCAGTGACATATAATTATTTACAAAATTCCAGATAGCTGTGATGGCAGTATCTCCCTTTGTCACACTTCTCCCCCCACCCCCTTGAAGACTCAAGCTAGTTTTTCAAGTGACCCTTGAGAAACGTTGCTTGAGAGGGATAAGCCTATCTGTGAATACCTTACCCCATTCCCTGTCTTCAGATTCCAGCTGTCTTGGCATTGCTGACCCCAGTACAGAGCTACACTGTCCTATCATATGCCTAAAACCCTAGCTGCACCACAGTAACTTGAGATTTGCTGGCTGGCTGGCTCCCTCTAGCGATAGATCCCCCTCAGACTCCTAGTGCCTCCTACTGCAAATACATAGCACCAGGGCCTCCCTGTCATGCTAAGGTTTCATGGTGTTAACATTGTACAATTTGTGCCCCTGCCTCCTGCCTAGTGGTTCTACCATGTAGTTAACATCACTGACCTTCCTTATCACTTTGAATGGCCCCTTCCAAGCTGCCTGCAGCTTGTTGTGTCTGACAGGAATGAGAACCATGACCTGCTACCCCACAGCATACACTCAAAATCCAGCATTCCTGTCATACCAGATCTAATTCTGCTGCTGGGCTTCTGCCAGTTTCTCCTGGGCCAAGCCCATGAGTTTCCTGAGGCTTGTCTTGAGGTTTAGGACATATGCCACAACAGACTCCTTGTGGGATTCACACTCACCCTGCCACTCATCACAAATCAAATCTAGAAGGTCCCCTCACCCATACAGCAACTCAAAGGGTGAAAAATCTGTGGATTCCTGGGGCACCTCTCTGTATGCAAACAGATGGGGCAGATATTTGTCCCACTCCCTCTTAAACTGATCTGCACAGCATGTCCTTTAGTGTACAATTTAACCTCTCCACAAGACCATTAGTCTGGGGATGGTAGGGGATGATCTTTAAGTGCTTCACCCCAGAGTGCTTCCACAGGCAAGCCAGCAGGTCTGACATGAAATTGACACCTCTGTCAGTCAGTATTTCTTCTGGGAAACCTACCCTGCTGAAAATCTTTAACAAAGAATTTGCCACCTTTTCTGCCTCAATGGAGGACAGGGCCACCACCTCAGGGTATCTGGCAGCATAATCTACTACCATTAGGATATACTACTTTCCTGTGGAACATGGGGTACTCACAGGCCCCATAATATCCATACCTACCCTCTGAAATGGCTCCTCAATCATAGGCAAAGACACCAAAGGAGCTCTGCCCTTGTCTCCTGCCTTGCCTACCTTTTGGCACTGCTCACATGTCCTGCAGTACCCTGTTACATTCCTGGAAAACCCAGGCCAAAAAATGTTCTGCATAGTATGTCTCTTGGTATGCTTTATCCCCATATGACCTGTAAAGGGAATATCATGGGCTATGGCAAGAAGTGCCAAACAGTAGGCCCTGGGCACTACCAACTGTTGTATTCTCTCACCCTCTAGCCCTCTCTCAGAGGTCCACTCTCTATACAGTAACCCTTTGTCCCAGTATACATATTTCCCTTTTCCTTGACAATCAAGTGCCTCTCTGGCTACTTCCCTCAAGCCCTGTAATGTAGGGTCTGAAAGCTGAGCCTGTTTCAACTCTCTCTCTGTAACCCTTCCCAGCTCCCCTTCCACAGAAGTCTGGTATCCTCTGACAGCATCGCCTCACTATCAGCCTGGGTACTACTACTCACCTCTGCTCTTGCAGTCACTCTGTCCAAGGGAACATCAGTAACCACAAGCAGCTGTGTCTCACCTTCAGTCTCACTGCTAAAGGGTAATTTCCTCCCTGAAGTAAGCCACCCCACCAGTCCTGGCTTCAAGTGTGAGATCTGTCTGGATTTCCCCCAGGCTACCAGACACACATGCTTGTCTCTAAGCCTGTGTGTAACTGTATGCACACAATGTACTGCATTATCAAAAGGGGCAATAGCCTAGTACCAGCCTATAAACCGGACACACATGCTTGTCTCCAAGCCTGACTGTGTGTAACTGTATGCACACAATGTACTGCATTATCAAAATCATTCCCTATCAGGACATCTGCAGGGATATCCTTAAATACACCTAATTGCTTGTGCCCTTTTCCACCTTCCCAGTCAAAGTGAACCCTAGCCAGGTCCCTCATAAAGCTCTGACTGGAGTAGACTGCCCAAGCAAGTAGTTCTCTTCTTTAACCATTGCAAGCTTCACAATGGCTAGGTCAGATGCTGTGTCTCTCTTAGCAGTGGCCTGTTTTTAATCTACTAAGATAGGATATAACCTCTTGTGGTAGTTTTGTGCCTTTGTTGTCTCCAGACAACTTACCACAGGCATTCTGTCATTCCCATGTACTGTCTCTCCCACTTTTTTCCCCCACCTTGCCTCCATGAACGTCTATATGCTGTACGGCCCCACTGATTACATTTAAAACATTTAACCCTTGATCTTGGCTGTGTAAATGAACTAGTGGCTTTAACTGTTACTGGTAGACTCTGTTGGGGTGGTTTAGGCTGCCCACCATGAGTTCCCTTAGACCCATGTGCAGCACTGGGTATCCCTTTCCTGTGCATTGATGTCCTGCTTGCTAGGTATAGGTCTCTCTTTTTCCACAACTCATCTGTGGTATTACATTTTCTATCTGCTAACCAGATTCACATGTCCTCAGGCAAAGTGCTAAGAGCTTGTTCCCTCACCAAAAGGTCTGCCAGCCCTTCAAAAGTGATGACCTGACACCCACTCACCCACCAATGAAGATAAGTGCTTAACTCGGCAAAATATTCACACACAATTTCATCTGCCTTGCGTCTATGCTCACGGATATAAGCTTCAGGTGTTAATTTAAAACACTCTAATAAACAACTTTTAACAGTATTATAATTTAAGCAATCAGTATCAGACAATTTAGAAATAGCAGTTACAGCTTTACCATGGAGTAAGGGGATGAGGAACTGTACCCAGAGCCCTTGGTCAGCATTATACTGTTTGCATACCATTTCAAACATATGAATAAAACTATCAAACTTATCACCCTCTATAAATTGTGGAAGAAATTTACTGACCTTTATTGCTTCTGGGGTTCGGTTACTCCCTTCCCCATCACCTCCATGACCTTAGCGAAGTGTCTGCATTTCCTTTTCATGGTGCCTCTGCCTTTCATTTTCTTCGGCTTCCAGATGTCTCAGTTTCTCTGCTGATTCTATTTCCAAATGTTTGGCCTCCAGTTCAAGTCTCTAACTCCAGACGGATTTTTAAGCCCTCTGAGGAAAGGTTGAACTATCTATTTTCTGACAGTTGTACATCCCCAAGACCGGTCTGGCTGTTTTCCTAGTTGCTGGTCTGTGATGCAGCTGTTGTTAAGGCTGCAGTAATTTCTGCTTTAGTCAGATTGGCATGCACCAGTCCTTTGGCTTGCCACATCTCAGCCAACGTTTTCCTTGTCAGCTTGCCATACTTCTCTGCTGACATCCTTGCCTGCTCTACTGACTAACTAAGCTAAGAAAAAAAATAAATAAATAAAACTATTGTGATATGAAACTCTGAATGTCTACTGTGTGGCTGCTTGAGAGTACAAACACCTTCTTTAGTGACCACTGTTTACAGGCTACAGAAGTTCAAAATCCACATCACTGAATCCCAATATGTGGATATCCCACCACTGCCAAACAATAAATATGTAACGACCCACCACTGGACCAGTAATCAAACAGCCTCAGTCCTCACCACTGGAAACAGTTGGGGATGTACACTGGGAGGATAACAGGTACACACACAGTATTTTCAGATGTAGCTTTCTGCATCAAGAGCAATTTCCCTTAAGAGCACACAGAGATCACAGTTAGTCTAGGGCTGGTTTCTCCCTCTTTCTCCAGATCCCCAGTAAGATTCCCCACCGGCACAGCTACAGAGTTCAGATCCAAGCTGAGTGACCAAGCTAAGACCTCCAGCACCATCACTGTCAAACCAGTGCTTTGTGTTCCTGCTCAAGTAGCAGACACACACTCTTTGATGTTTGATTTATACACACACAGATGTGGGAAAGACTGGCACAGGTTTACAAGCTATGCCCCCTTTGGCCCAGACTGCCACCAGCCAACTCCTTATCGGCTACTTTAAGGCCCTTAACAAAGGGTTCCAATCTTACTGTGTAATATTATTATTAATACAAATGGTAGTTTGACCAATAGCAAGGCTATTAGGAGTGGCCTACACAGTGTCACCAAATAAATATCCAAGTACTCTCAAAAGATGAGCCACAATGAAAGGTTTAAATATATTTAATAATAAAAGAAAAAGAAAATACTCACTATATATTCACAGTGGCATCACAGTTGAAAACCACAGGAAATAATTAAAGCAATATTGCAGGGCAGTCTCAAATAAATAAAGAAAAACATCTAAACTATGCTTCACTATATTCCTGACTGAATCTAAGAGAATTACTACACCCTAGTTAACTTACTTAAGCGCAAGACAGATGTGATGAATGGATCTTCCAGTTGCTGTCAGGTCAAAGACAGAATACAGAATGCTGTGCCTCTCTAAGAGGCCTCTCAAATTAATATGTCAAATATTACTGCTAGGACATCTTGCAGAATGACATAATTTCTTATCATCTGACTCTATCCCAGGTGAAACCCCCACTGCTGGAAGCTAGCAGTATTTAGCATCTACCTGTGAAAATACAGACCTCAGATCTCTGGCAGATGCTGGAAGTCATAAAACAACTGCATTTCTTCATGCTTTCAAGACTAATAATTACGTCACACTAAAGAAAAAACAGACAGTTTCTCAGCACCAACTCTATCTCTGGCTGCATTGAAAGCTGAAAGATATCATCTTTTATTGCATAGCCATAAAGTAATTTAATTTCAGCTATTTTTCTGAAGTTAACCTCCTGTATTCTAGTTTCCACTGTTAAAATATATGCATTTAAACAATTACAATAGTGTATGCACATTTCTGTTCTCTTCCAGTAGGGCACGCTGTGGTTACATTTTAAGTACAAACACTTTCTAAAATATATTTTCAACACACATCTGTGGAAATCTAGTTTGATATACACATGACATGCAGTTCTAATACATTTGTAACACAAGCATCTTACACAAATCATTTCGATATTCACCAATGACATGTAATTATTTACAAAATTTCAGATAGCTGTGCCGGCAGTATCTCCCTTTGTCACACTCCTCACAAGCTCCAATCCTCATCACATACACACCACATCAAACCAGTCCACCAATACAATCAGTATCAGCTCTCCCCTAGCTCACACACAATTTATACTACTAAAACCTCCACATATGCTCCAGTGCTTACCATAAGCACACCACATCCAACCAATCTCACAATGCAAAATCTGTCTCAGCCCTCCCCTAACTCACACTCAAACTCAACTACCATCAGCTCCATCTTTGAATTCGCAATCAACACCGTCTCTACTGCAACCATAAAAAAACTTCTCCTAAGGCTTAAACCTAGCTCCAATATAGCAGACAGTTTGCCCACAGAGTATCTAAAAATTGCTACAGAAAGTACTGCCTATCCCATCAGCATAATCATTAACCATCCATAAATCCTATGTACCTAACCTCTGGAAAAAAGCATACATACTTCCTCTACACAAAGGGGGTAACTCTACTGATATTTTCAACTTCCCCTATAGCTATACTGTCCCCCATCTCCAAACTCCTTGAAAATTGTGTGCACATACAGCTCTTAGAATTCCTTCTTAAAAAACATCCTTCCCCAGACTCAGCATGATTTCAGACCTAGCCACAGTACCTCTACTGCCCTAATTTCATTTATGGATATTGCCAATAAAGCCCGTGACCCTAGTAAAATTGTCTCTACTCTATTTCTGGACCTATCCAAGGCCTTCAATACCATATTTCGCTCTCTCCTTCTTTCCCAACTTTCCAACATCGGTATATCAACTCTCACTTAACTGGATTAGAAGCTACTTATCCAACAGACAGCAGGCTGTAAAATAGAAACAATCCATTTCACCTTACATACATAACTCTACAGGTGTCCACCAAAGATCTATATTAGCACCTCTGCTATTTAACATTTTCATCAACAACCTTCACTCATCCTTCCAACAAGGGTCTCGTGTGCAGTATGCAGATGATTCCACTGTTATCTGCTCTGCTGAAAACCCTACGCAACTGCATCATCACCCAAGCAGCATTCACCACCGTTGAGACTTGGCTCCACAATAAGCACCTGTCCTTAAACCCCGAATAAGCAAGCACATGACATTCACTCCAAAGAAAAATACTTCAGCCAACAATCTTCTAATTAACCTATACTCCTTAAAACACACAAAAATAGCATTAGTCTCTCATACAAAATTGCTGGGAGTCATAACGGATAAAAGCTTAAAATTCGACCAACACATTCAAAATAACACCAGTAAAACTTGCAAAAAAACTAGGCCTTCTGTACTGACACAATCCATTCCTACCTCTCCCAACTAAAAAAAATCCCTGCCTCCACATTCCTTCTACCTTCACTTCTCTATAGTGCCCCTTTACCAACCAGCCTTTAATCATCACACAGAAATGAACTAGAAATGTGTTATAATAAAATAGCCAAATTTGAACCAGCACTTGTCTTTCCAGTCACTGCTACACATCACTAAAAATGCTTAATTGGGTTGAACTGCCTCACTACCTCATACATCTCCAACTATTGCACACAAAATGCTGACTAAACCACATGCCTGCCCTGCTCACACTTCCATATTCTCAAAATATAATCCCAATAGGTCACCGAGATAAAAAAAAACAATAAAAAAATCTACTGCAAGTCCACAAACCTAAGGTGCCAGCTGGCCAACTCTTATACCTTGGAACATAGCTAAAATTTGAAACTGTCTCCCCCTAAACATCTGCATTACCCAACAAACATCTGCCTTTAAACTAGCCCTTCATACTTACCTTCACTCTACCTGGAACTGAAATTGTACACAGCCTCCTCCTCCCATAACCAAGTTTTTATTTGTCCTCTCTTTTCTCCTAGTATTTTCTCTAACACACTTGTAGTCTACCCTCCTATTCCTTACTAACTTCCCCCTAGCTATATATATATATATATATATATATATATATATATATATATATATATGATTAAGCTTATCCTGCATGCCTTGCATAACTAAAAGTACTACTTAGAATCTAGTTAACTGTATTGTATTGTATTATTCTTACTTGATGGAGCTTTTCTCCCCGGGCCTCCACTGAAAATGGGCTCTGCTTGGCCCAGTGGACTATCCCTATAAATAAATGAATAAGAGCCTGTTATTTCTTTGGAGGCCCTCAGTCAAGTCCTGTTAGTTGTGCCAAAAGTCAGCCTCTTCCCAGAAGAGGGCATCTACGATGGCCTGCTTAAGCTCATACTTAAAATGCCATAGTCCATGCATGTCCTACTATACCAGCACACCCAATTCTGATGCCCTAGCCATAGTATAAGCAAAGTCAAACAAAGCAGACCAACTGGAAAGCCACCATAGAAGTTGTAGAAAGGGCATTAATTAGCCTTTCCTCAAACACAAATCCAAGAAAGACTAAACAACTTTCTAGTACATTCTTTATTAGAAAAGACTGGAACCTGGACAGGTGAGAGAGATAGTTGTTCCACTATGACAAAAAAAATCATCTTGCCCGTAATGCCCAAAGCCTTAGAACACCTTAGCAAGTGGTATGTGTTGGACTACACAGGAACTGGTCCCAAAATGTTTAGAAATGCTCTCTTCTTCATTAGCAGGATAACTCAAGGATACTACTCCTTCCTCAGATACAAATCTAAGCATGTCTGGGAAGGAAAGCAAAGCATCCAAAGACCAGTCCATACAAAACTTTATAGACCTGAGGGTTTCTCCAAAGGAGAGGGTTAATGCCGGCCAGACAGTTGTGAGAAGAGGTCACTGCACTTTTCAGTGTCTTAGATAAAGGCCTATGTTCCACCAAGTGCCCTTGCGAGGCAAAGATAGAGAGGGAGACCTTTCTTCTAATCCTAGCTTAGAGATGGATGAGGTCAGGCTCAGCCAATGGGTGAGGAATTGATCATGTGTTAGGTGAGTGCTGGATGTTAGAAAACTGGGATACTGATTCTTCAGAATGTAGCTGACAGAGTAGAAAGAGATATCTGGCACTTATATAAATGCACATTTACTTAAGATGCTCTCCTCCTATGAGAACAAGTCCCACCATATATCCAACAGCTGTATGAAATTAACAGTCTGCACTGAAAGCTCTGTTGTGCAAGGGCCTGGTGGACTGAGGGATGGGTGAGAACCCTGAGAACAGTCCTCACTACCAAATGCAGTCGTCAAGCATTTGCTATGAGACTTATGGGATTACTTCCCATTTGCAAGACAGCTGCAGGAAAGTTCTTGCTTTTAAATAAGAGAAGTATTATTTACACCCTACAATGTACCTCCCAAGATGATTGTTGGGGGTTCACCTCTCACTGGGCAATCATCATCTTCCAAACTGGTGAACAAACATGAATCCCACCCCTCACCACTTGAGAGTAAGCTAACAACACAAAGGACCCATGAGGTAATCTCAAGAGCAGATTTCAGCCAGTATAGTGCAAGTGATTACCTTTCATAGCCTTTTTCTTTCCTGTAGATGAATTTTGTCCCTACAACCACTGGCCACTGAGCCTCCCCAACAGGACACAGCACATTCACTCTCCTACCTAAGACTTTCACCTAGGTTCAAGACAACAGCTGTCTGGAGGCAGCCATTATGCAGTCAGTGATGAGGATGCACAATGTTTTCACTAACATTCTGGCTATGAGGAAGTATGTTATGACTTAACATCACTCTCTGGGTGAGGAGAATGAATGATCCATATGCACAATTACATCACTGCGAAGGCTACAGTACTTACTCCATATAGTTACACACTCCTGCAAATGCATGGTGAGAGCTATCACCTACTTCTAGACTAATTCTTGACCCCAGGACATGCATTAACATTCTAGCTCCACCTCCAAGGAGACCAATATTTTATGCAGTGGCTTCATCTACAACCAAAGGATGGTTACACATCACTAATCAAATTCAGCACACCCCCCCCCCCCAAGGTTATAATCAGGGCTTTATCCCCCTATGCCAATGATGCTGTCACCTATACTTACCATCTCAAACTGCTGTGGCAGTGACCAGGGAACAAGTAAAGACTCTCCTTCTAATTTTAGTGATGGGCACTCATCCACTGCCATGTTTCTATATGTAAGCCAGGCTTTGAACTTATTCCTCCTACATCTTCAGGTGGTCAGAATGAAATATTGGCACTTACTGTGCTGTATATGTTGTGCTTCTACCCTATACAGCAGGAATTGTGCTGATGCAGATCTTGGATCATGATTTGGCAGCCACACAAATACTCTGATGGCATGGATTCTTTAGGCAATAAATGCCAAAACTTTTCCATAACATCAAGAAGGAGAACTTAAAACTGTCTGAGAAGAAGAAATGTAAGGGTAGTAAGAGGGGACAGGAATGCTCTTCCAGTATAATGACTGATACCATGGTGTTTTCTTGGCTGGAAGTAGGCTTACTTCTCTGACCAAGAAAGATGAGGCAAAAACAAAACAACTCAGCTGGGGATTTCTGGACAAGAAACCTCAAACCTTTACCCATTGGGGAAGAATTCTGATATTACATCTTAAAAATTCAAGTTGTGATCAAAAGCAACCCCAATACTACTATGCTGTGCATGTTTCACTTAGTTTATCAATTAAAGAGTTCGGTTTCAACTATGTACCTCACTTTTCCAATATAAATGAGTCTACAAAGACAGTAATATTCCAGAGAATTATCCCAACTCTAAACATCTAGAAACAGTGGCAAATTGGTGTATCTTTTAAAATCTGAGACAGAAAAATACAGTTGTGCAAGTAAACGTACCACAACAGTAGATTTTTGAATGAAATTGCAGCAGTAGCCTAAGCTATATGGGTTATATCCTGCATAGGATATAACATCTGACTAGCTTCCATAGTTTCAGGGTACCCTCCATGAGAACAAACCATTCTAGCTGAGCTGACTAAAAAAGACAGGTTTAGGTGACAAGCCTTTCAGAGTTATGCCAACTCAAGACAGGGAGACTAAGCCTTGAAAGGACATTGCTAGCAAAAGAAAACAAAAATATATGCCCACACCCTGGTTTAAAAAATGCACAAAAAACAAGGAGATGGAGTGAGGGGGCAACTACTGTAGCAGTGAATATTCAGATATCTACTGCTATGGCAAGTATACTTATACAGCTTTACTATGATCTTTATATTGATCAATGCTGTAGTAACCCAAGCTATATGGGTAGATTACCATAGCTTAAAATAACTGGGAGGTGGAAGGGAAAGGTCCAATAGCCCCTGGAGTTTGGTCCAAGCAAAGCCTGTCCTTCACCTGGAGAAGGAATATAGTTTGTAGTGCTTTATAAAAGTATGCACAGAGGACCAAGTTGCTGCTTTTAGAATACTTCTGGAATACAACCCTTTCCAAAAAATCACAGATGAAACCAAGGCTCTGGTAGAGTGAACTTTGATCCTGCCTGGAACAGTTTTGTTATGGTGAGAATAACAAAAGGTAATATCCTGGGACAACCAATTGGAATTAAGACTGTTTTGGCACAGGCTGTCCTTTCTTAACTTTCCAAGAAATGACCAACTGATCAGAAGTTCTGAAAGATTTTGTTCTGTCAGAGTAGTACCAGAGCTGACTGGGGACATCCACAGTATGAAGTATCCTTTCTCCCACATTTTTTGGATTCTGGAAAGAAAACAGGGAGATGGATAGATTGGTTTAAAGTAAACTCAGATACCACTTTAGGCATAAAAGAAGATTAGTTTTCAAATAAACAGTCTCCACGATAAGACAAGATAAGGTTGACCCATCATAAGAGCTTGCAACTCTTCTTGCAAAGGTCAAACTGATAAGCGAAACTGTTTTCCATGTTAAGAACTTCAAGTCAGCCAGATGAGTTGATTCAAATGTAGCCGACAGTTAGCTTCCCTAGCACAAAATTAAGATCCTAAGGAGGAGCCACTGCTTTTCTAGGATTCTTATGTAGCACCCATTGTAAAAACATTTCCACATCAAAAGAAGAGGATTTATAGGCAGACTTGCTGAGATAGTTGGCAAATAAACCTTGATAGAGGAGTACGTCAGGCCATTGAATAATAAACTGTTAAACAGAAAAACACTAGCCCGGAATGGGTGCTGATTGTTTTGTTGGCATCAACTATAAAAGCTTTTCCATTTGCTTATACATGATTTTCTAGTAGCATGCTTTCTTACCTCTATTATCTGCTGCCATGCTCAGAAAACAGGTGCCTAAAAGGTATTACAACCTTATCATCCACGCAGACAGTTGTAGTTATTTAGGGATGGGAAGTGTTAAACAACCCTGATCTTGTGTGAGTAAATCCAGTCTGTGAAGAAGCTTGTGGTAATTGCCGTGGCCAATTCCAAAAGAAGGGACAACCACTGTTGCATTGACCAGAAGGGAGTCACCACAATGATCTTTTCTGAATCTTCAAAAGTACCCTTGTCATCAGTGGAAAAGGTAGAAAAGTATACAGGAACATTCCCGCCTAAAGAAAAAGAAAATAAAAGTAGGGCATCTGTCTTCCAGGCCTTCTTGCATGGAGTCCTGGAATAGAATTTTGCCAGTTGATTATTTAGAGAGGAGGCAAAAAGGTATATCTGAGGAATTTCCCACAGATGAATCAAATATTGGAACACCCCCGGATTCGGTTTTCATTTTTGAGGCTCTGCCTTGGTCCTGTTCAGCTTTGTCTGCAACACACTTTTGCTCTGACAGAATGTAAGATGCCTGCAGACTGAGACTGCGCTACAAAGCTATATCCCATGCCAAAATAGTTAGTCTGCATAGGGAGCAACATCTGGGTCCACCTTGCTTGTTTATGCACCACATCACTATGGTATTGTCTGTAATCACTCGAAGAGGTCCTGGGGATGACAGATGATTCAGAGATCTGAGAGCCTTTATAAGGGCTAACATCTCTTATATGTTTATGTATTTTGGTCTGTCTGTCTTCTCCTGAAGACCTACACTTTTATACCCATTGACACTGCTTCCCAAGCAAAGTCTGTGGCATCTGTTATGACTGACTACTTTGGTGCAGGAGTGAAAAATGGGAGACATGGATTCTGAGAAGATGTCTGCACTAAGTGATTTCTCTTTTCACAAATCCCAGAACTGGGATTTGAAAAGACAGTGGCTACTGATGCTGGGACCAAAGAGATTTCAGATACCATTGCATCCTACTCGTATGGAGTCTTGCAAAAGGTATCATGAGAATCATGGAAGCCATGAGACCCAGAAACCTGAGGTATTCTCTTGCTGTGATAGAAGTCGGAGTGAAAAACCTGTGAAATAAATTTAAATGTAAATCTATTTTTTCCTGTGGAAGAAAAACTCTTTGTACCAAGATGTCTAACAGGCACCCCATTCAAGACATTTGAATGTTCTCTTGGCTTCCCAGTCTGTGCAGGAAATCTCTTATTCAGGTGAGAGATTCCTGACACTTTGATAAAGACTGCAAAAATAAGCAAGTTATCAAAGTATGGAAAAATGTAGATACCTTGTATTTTACAGTGGGCTATAACATGAGCTTAGACTCTGTGAGCATCCTTGGAACAATGGATAGCCAAAATGGTAAGGCAGAGAACTGATATTATTATTATCATCTGTCTTTGCTGTCCAGTAAAAGTTTGACTGGGTAAAACCTATTTTCACAGAGGCTCGGGAAGGTACACATGAAGCACATTTATAATTGCATGGTAAAAACATATATACATAAGCTTATTTATATGATTTTTAAATATTTCTTACACAAACAGCATTTTAACACAAAAAAGATAAATGAACATAAATTGACTAATTACTGATTAGAAAAAACACAGTAGCAGTTAATGTATTTATAGCATGATGCCTAGAAGACAAATATCAAACTGGAGTGATTTTGAGGTTAGTAATAATTTACAGACAGACAAGTAGTAATGTATCTTAAAAATTGATGATAAAAGATATGAAAGGAGAAATTATGGAAATGAACATAAAGATAAATGGACAGAGGAAAAATAGTAGTGATGGGGTGTGAGAGAATGAGGAAGAGTAAGAGTTTAGGATATTAGTGTAGTATGAGGAGGAGTGATAAGGTACCAAAGACTGGGAAGCAAACTGGCTGTAAGAGTTTGGGAAAGTAATCCAAGTAAAGCTACCCAGGTGAGCAGGAAGAACAGAGTCATAGGTGCTGTTTAAGCAAAGTTTTTTAACTATTTAAGCTTTCTATCTGTTTTAACCCTTTGGGTACTTCACTCCAAAGTATTGACACATAATGAAAGTAGAGAGGGAGTCTCCAGCAGTGCTGAAAGTCTTACTGATACATAGTAAGATTTTATTGTTAGAGTGAAGGTCTCTATTGGGTAAAGTGTACAGTTCAGTACTGGGTCTATATCAGGAGACCGAAGTTTCAAAACTTCGAATATGATATGGTCGACACCATATGATGGAAGTCTTGAAACTTCTAATCTTTTAACAGAGATCTCCGTACAGCGCGGAAAGGGAAGATTTCCCTTTTCTGCACTGAAGTGCGATCTCAGAGTTGGTATATTTAAGTAGCGAGGGTGTGGGGAGGCTTGCCCCCCTGCTTAGAGCATTTAAATGGTTTGTTTTTGTAGGTTGTTGTGTTTTATTACATTTTCGATGTTTCAAGAATTCGATTATATGGTATCGACCATATCAGATTCGAAGTTTTGAAACTTCGATAATGTAGTATAGACTCTACAGTATTTTGTAATACTGGTCATTTGTCTGGAGAGTGCAACAGGTTGTGGGCAATGAGTACTTGTGAGTATATCACCTGGTTTGGGAGTTCAAACCAGTTTAATTGTTTTAATGTTAGGCAGGGGGCTGTTTTATAAGGTTGGTTGGTTGCAAATTTAGCTATTTTGTAGTAGCAGGAGGCTAGTTTAGTTGTATATGTAGTGTTGATATTTGTAAGAATGGGGAAGCATATAATAGAGAAGGAAGGATGTAGGTTTGCTGCTAAGGTTATGCTTGCTTGATCTGTCAGGTAGTGTTTGGCCCTATAAAGAGGGAGGAGTTTTTGGTGAGTTTTCTTGATGGAATGAAATATATGGTGATCAAATTTGAGGTTATCTATTATGACTACAAGGAGTTTAGTTTGGCTTATAGTTTCTGTTTTTGTGTTATTACTTGAGGTAATATGAAATGTGTAGAAAAAACGATCCAGGCTCCTGCAGGTTCACACTCTTTTATTGTAAAACTGAGAATTAAGCGCTTTCATCTCTTAACAGCAGAGACTTTATCAGAATCATTAAACAACCATCTGAAAGCACTTTATAAACCATTTTAAACATAATTGACAACTCTCTTAATCAATCCTCACAATATTTACGCATTCCCAAAATTGTTTAAATTTAAAAAAATTTGTGTTTGGTATTGTGGAGTATGCAAAGCCTGAACCCCTGGGTGGTGACTGGATAAATTTGTTAAAGAAAAACGACACTGAGTGGCAGATTAGGCTGGCAGCAATGTTCCCTCCAGGGATAAACGATGCTATATCTATTATTCCTATGCTACATGGAAGAGCAAACAAACTTTAAACTTTTTTTAATACTTTTGTCATTGGATTGAAATAACATGCAAATATATATATATATATATATATATATATACACATATATACACACAAAAATACTTTTGTAAATATAAAAGTTTGTATGTTTTTATATTGGCATATTGTATGCTTTTAAAAAAAGAGAGGGTGGAGTCTTACATTTGTGTGAAGTTGAAATTTTGTGACATCTATTGTGGGGATTGGTTAAGAGAGTTGTCAATTATGCTTAAAATGGTATATAAAGTGCTTTCATTCTCAGTTTTACAATAAAAGAGTGTGAACCTGGAGGAGTCTGGATCATTCTTTTTACTATTTGCTGGTGATTGTTGGTGTTGTATTTTGGGTTTAATATGAAATGTGTTTTTCTGGGTATGGTATTGTTTTGGAGTAAATAGCATAACCTTGTTTTTCTTTTTCTTTCTTTTTGGCATTAAGCAGCAAGTTAGAATTCTAGCCATATTTCAGTGAGAGTAAAAGATTTTTGAGCGATTTCCTGTAATGTTGTTACAGATGACAAAGTAATCCAGATACACAAAATATTAAGAAATGCCTGAAACCTGGATGAATATGAATATGATATGCATGCTTCAAATCTATGGTTACTTGAAAACTCAAATGAGAAAGAAGGGGGTAATAGGTTGTGAAGTGAAAACATTTTAACTTGGGCACTATCACAAACTAATTCAGGAAAGAAAGATTCAGAACTGCAGAGTTTTCTTCCTCTGGCACTAAAAATATTGAGTAAAATGCTTCCCCTAACTGAGGTGGAGGAACAGCTTCTCTTAACTTTACAGACACCATATAATGTTTATTAGAAAGAGAAGGGTTTTGTCTGTTGCCAAAGAGATAAGTGGAAATTCAAACTTCCTGGAAAGGATAAGAGACTGCCGGGGGGGGGGCATAAAACCCCTTGGAAATTTAGTGAAGAAGGGCTGAAAAAATGGAGGGATTCATTGAATTAACGTACCTATCTCACCAGTCTTTTAATAATCTCTGCAGCAGAAAGTCCAAAAACTAAATCTATATCCAAATAAGAATTCAAAATTTCATTTTTGACACCTGCTGGGAGGTTCGGAAAATGCAGACAGGCAAACACTCCTGGAAGTAGTATCTACAGTCAAACACATAGCTCTCAACCAATCAGGGACAAATCTCAACAGAATCAGGGACACTTTTAAAATATTAGTTCTATTAACTTGAGACATTAACAGAATTAGAGAAGGTGAATTAATATAAATTTCCTGAAGTAAAATAAGTAATCAGCTCTTAATTATTGTCATTATTGATTAAGTATAATTCACAAACTTTTGTTCAAAAGGCACCAGTGTTAAGAGGGATTAAGAGGGACAAAGCTAAAATCTGAGTCAAAATCAGGGACAGTTTAAAGGTATGGAACATACTTCAAGCAATGAGTGGTGACCTGAGAAACAGGAGAAACTAAACTACACAATACAGACTTTTCCTGACAGGAAACAATTTTGCTCTGATGGAATGTAAGATGCCTGTAGCGAGAAACTGTGCAGTAAAGCTATATCCCATGCAAACATATCTAGACTGCCATTCCACATACTTTCAAAATTAGTCAGAATAAACTGTAATATAAGTGTCTGACAGTTTAGAATTCTAAAAATCAAAGTTGCAGAAGCATACCCTCCCGACCCCAACTTATCAGAAGCTTTACAACCTTTATGAAAAGGAACAGACTGGAATTAATAAAATGCTTGGATTAACTAAAGATATAACTGCTTGGTCAGACCTGGGATTAGTGTATAAAAACTTGAAAGACAGAGGTACTTTGTACATTCTATCTGACGTCTTAGGAGCAGTAGGATGGCTGTTAGGGGAAAAAGCAGGCCGTGACAAACACATCCTCCAGTGCTGACAGCACTATGGGAATAGGTTAGAGTTCTGGAAACTCAACTTGTAGTACATCATATTTTCTAATGGACTTAGAAACCTCAGGTATTCTACCACTGAAATAATAATTCATTCTGGAAACTGTCTCAGAGAAAGAGAATCCTTCATATCATATGCAACACTCTCAGCTGAATCAGAAACCAGAGGAGAACAAAAATGCATCTGTCTCTTTACATTCTCCCTACATATTACATTTCATGAACCTCTTCAGGAAAAAAGGAATCCCTTTTTCCTTTACCAGAAACGGCCTTATAAGAAGGGTCTGTACAAGACCATGAGCCAAGCAAAAAATTATTCCTGTATAGAGTAACTGACACAGAAGAAGCTAAATTTTAATTTTTTTGATTATTTTGACAGGAAAATTAGGGCTTACAGACCCATTATTGACAGTAACAGCATCCCCAGGGATGGGCATATATTCTGGCTAAGCAGGGGCACATTTCCTGTCTCTTCTCCCATAACCAACAACAATGGATCTCCCTTGCCCACTGAGGAGACTCCAACAGCTGTAGAGGATGTGGGTAACTATCAATTCATGGTAGCTCTATGAACAACAACAGAGGGATCCAATGAAAAAGATGAGTCGTCGTAGGCACCATCTTTGCCCACAGCAGAGTCACCCACCTGTGGCTGAGGCAATTTACCAGCCTGCTGAGGTGGCAAAGATTGCTTAAACCTTTTCTTTTTGTGGCTGGAAGAAGCTCAAGTTAAGGATCTGTAGCTTGTTCGATGGCCAAGCAACAACAGTTGGTACAACAGGAAAGTAGTAAAATAAAGTAACTTTTCCACAAAAAGGTCCATTAAAAAACACTTTAAACAGTTTCCATAATCCCTTAAAGTAAAATAAATGCAGTTTATGCACAAAAAAGGTAGTTTTAAACAACTTTTAACCTCAAAAAGTGAGCTCCAATTTAAAAGTAGATAAAAGCCAGAAGGCAGTCAAGGAAAATACTTTTTCCAAACTTAAAAGTACTTGTTTCTCACAAAAAATACTTTAAACAAGTATAAAAGTAATGTGGAAGGCTTTTCTGAGAAGGGAACTTATCTGCCCAGAAATGGAACGACATTAACAGAATACTGATCTTCAAAACCTTGCAGAGGAGTGTTCTTCTCTGGGAAAGGAAAGCTCTGAAGGAGGTGCCACCCAAACCTGACTTTTTAGTCAGCTCAGCTAGAGTTTACTAATGCCTTGGGTGCGTAGAAAATGTCCTGAAGCTCTGGAAGCTGGCTGTCTGTTATATCCTATACAGGCTATAACCTGCATAGCTTAGACTACTGCAGCAATGATCACTATGAAGAACATCCACAAGAAACCTGAGGATAAAACACCAGAAGAAGACAGATAAACTGATACCTGGTAGTGTATAAGATTTGCTACCTTGTTGAACAACACTGGGAAGAAGATAGATAAACTGATACCTGGTAGTGTATAAGACTTGCTACCTAGTTGAACACTGGTAATAATGGCTCTGCTTATAACACACAGTTATAAATGAGGTGACAGTCCCTCATAAACATAAGCACTCCTGACAAAGTATCCTTGGCACAAATATCAATTACGTACATGTTCCTAAAACAGGCATAAGAGGATGCTACCCAAGGCCTCTTGGTGAAAGAAAAAACTAGATCCAACAAGTAAGAAGCCAGCAACTGGAAGCTGTAAACACTAATTTAATTAGGGGAATGTTTCTGACTGAAAGAAAAAACTACCATTAACAATTCACTTAATGTCCATTTTCTTTCTGTATCAGAATAACAAAAAAACAGTGCTTTGGCTTGCAGAGATCTTTCTCTCAGAAACTGGAACCAGAATTGCTAGTCTGATCATGTGTGTGTAAGCAGGTCAGCCTGCTGGCACAGGGGAATGACATCCATATAAGCTGTTGACAATATAGATTCAGTTAATAGCTCAGATGCTGAATGTCAGACGAGGGAAGGGAGGATGAGAAACTGATGACCATCTTAATTTTTAGAGGGAGAGAATATGACAAGAACTCTACAATCTGGCATTCACTCCAGTGGAACCATGTCTCTGGAAGGAAGATTGGTAACTTGGGAATGCATGAAATGTACTAGGCAAGTGATATGCAAGGAAAGATGCCTAAGGATATCACAAAGCGTCTTACCTGTGTTTCCCACAAGAACAGCAGGCATATCATGGGTCAGGAGGCCAATTAACAGAAGGGAAATAAATAAAAATAATATGCCTCTATATTATGATAGCTTCATTAACCAGGTGCTCAGCTTTCATCCTATTAGGGAATGAATGTGTAGCATGGGCATTAAGCCAGACTCTGACAACAAACAGAAAGGCAGTACAGCTGTGTGTAGGAACAGTTACTAGAAAGCACAGCTGTATGATAAACTTACCATAATAATAATATATATTCAAATACAAGGAGCACTGCGGAGGTAGGATTTATCTTAGACAGGAAATAGCTGCAGGTGGATGACTGCAGGGGTACAATAGACTGCACTCTGTCAACACTGCCCTGTTTTCTACATAAGCAAAACGTAGTATAAGTTCAAAGAAAGAATTGCTGAACATCTATATGACATTATGAAAAGGAAAACAAACAATGCCCTTAATGGAAGTGCCAAACCACATTTTTAAATTTGCAATTATGGAAAAAATAACCCCTAGTGAACGTGGCAGCCCACTGCAACTTAAGTTGGAAGAATGTGAGTTACATTAACAGGTCACACTTAATGCAAGTTCTTGGCCAGGGATTAATGACCACATTTCTATTAGCTGTCTTTTAAAACTAAGAGCTTTAGAAAGATGATATTGCTACCTTTTTCATCAGACAGATTTCTCAGTATAGTATTTATTTTTTAATGATTGCTCTTACATAAAATTATTTATTATTGTATGGTAAAAGAAAGCTTACAGGTTTATGTATTCAGATACTCAGCATTTGATTTCTGTTTACTTCAATTTTTAACTTGCTAAATATGTTGCCTTAAAGCATGATTTGTTCAGGGGATTTGGCTGTCACATGATTTAACGCTGAGCACATGATTTTAAAAAAGTTGTCATATGACCTTTTAGAATTGTCTTTAAATAGTGTGTGTTTGGTTCATTTCATCAGAAGAAGTGTTGTAAAATAAAACGAAAGCACTAATATTATGTTTCAAGTTGTTTGATCTTGATTTGTCGGAATTTCTGTGGCCTTGCGTGTGTTGTTTTTTTTTTTTTTTTAATAATCTTCTGTTCTAGTTTGGTTTGGTTCCAATACACTATGGCTGCAGGAGGGTTGATGAATTCCCAGCTGCTACTTTCAGAACTGGATGTTTTTTTCTTTGCAAAGTTCTGTAGGGAATCTTACCCTACCAGTTCAACAGCTAACTGAACGAGTTAAAGGTATTTCAGCCTCCCTTCCTCTCCAGCCAGGGAGGGGGTGTAACAGAGCTGTAAGTCCACAACTTTCGCAACCTATGGCTACTGTAGTAGGAAGCGATCCTGCGGATAATGATACTACAAGAATCAGCTGTACCAGCAACATCCTAGTACTGCAAGACTGACTTTGTGGTGATTTCCAGTTTCATCTAAGGCAACCCACTACTGCTACTTCCGCTTCTAACATTATGGAGTATCTGGATGAATTTGATTACAAACTTATTTAATACAAGAAATTACAATTGGAGAATGCATTTCTGGCCAAGTGTATTAAAGAACATCAAGTACCAAAAGGCCTGCGTTCCTGGCACTACCCTGCAGGACTTATAAAAGATTCACCGCTGCACTTGGAATTACGAAAGTTATTTGATCGGCATGGATGCGAATATATGCAGGTACTTATAAATTTCAATAATAAATTAAAAGAGGCTGTAGCAGGAAACATTAGTGTATTGGATGATAGGTTCATAGATAGATAGATGACTTAATTACTCATCATTTGACCTTTGAACAGCATAAATCTGATAATGCTAGGATCTTTAAAAGTACCGATGAGGAATTCCAAGAAAAAAAAAAAAAGAAAAGCAAAAATACTGGAAAGAAAATCATAAAGCATATCCTGACCACCCCCCCCCCCCCCCCCAGTTTCTCAAGCATGGGAATGTAAATTTGAGACCCACCAAAACACCACTGTTGATTTTCCTCCACTTACACCCTTACACCTAAGGGGGGTACTTCACTTATGAACAAATACAGTGATGCAAACTAACACTGAGAATCCCCCTCTGGACTCCCCTCTACCCTGTCGTTCAGCGAGAATACAGGCGAGGCAACACAACTACTGGAATCAGCGTTTCCAGACAAAGCCACCCAGAAGGGTCAGACACAGTGGCAGAACCAGAAATTCCAAAACAACAATCTGAGGTAACTTCTGACAACCTCCATTTGTATTCAAATGGTTCACCATGCAAATTAATCACCCAACAGTAAAGGGGAATTTCACAATATACAATTATATTGCTCACTATATAGGTTCGAAATGTACGGATTTGTTCGAACGAGGACTAACATTTGTCCCACCGAAAATGCTAATGTGTCAAAACTTTTAATAGACTTTAAACAATATATAAGAAAGCTGAACCTGAATACTTTGACACCCTCAACATTGTTCCTAAGACCCTTAGCATATGGAGCACTTACAACCCCCCAATTCATCCTACAGTCCAATTTTTTGAGAAAATTTGTGAACTGGATTTTTGAACATTATTGAAACGAAATAAACAGAACTCAAATACTAATGACAATTTACTACATGGGGAGAAAAAGCTGTTAAAAGAATTATGTGACCAAAATTTGAGGCTTATGAAACCAGACAAAGGTGGGGGGTCTGGTGATAATGGAGGCACAAGACAACAAACAAAAAAATGCTTGATATGATTTCTGGAATTACTTATAATAAAGTGTTACTAAATGAAGTAAATACAACATACAAAAGGGTGAGGGACACACTTAATGATTTAATCAGACAAACTGATCTGAATGAATACAATTACTTGAATTCTATGGCACCTATCATACCTTCAATCTTTGCCATCCCAAAAGTCCACAAAAAATATTGAAAAGCCACCGATGAGACCAACTATGGATGCCAGAGGTTTGATAACACACCCATGTGCCAAATTCCTTGACAAAAAATTAAAACATCTGGTTACCGAAAAAAACATATTTGTAAATTTTGGGGGAAAATAAATCAACTAGAGTTTAATGAAAATGAATTATTCATTACTGTTGATGTCAAGAACTTGTATAAAGTTATAACCCATGAGCAAAGTAGCGAATGTTTTTTTAGAATATTTAACACTGAAGGGTGTAAGACAGGTAATGTAAATACCTATGAAACCTTAATTGAAATTGTGTTGAAAAATAATTATTAAGAAGAAAAGACATACAGAAAGGAAAGACAAATACAAACTGAAAGCCTATTTAACCTCAGGAATTCAGAATATCATGAGACTGAAGTGAAGAAGCTGTATTGAACATCTACTGCTATGATGAGCTATCATTCAGCTGTACAATGCTGTATGACTGATCACACATGGGAAGAGTACTAAAGCAGTATGGATCACATCCTCATGTCTAGAATCAGGGAGCCAGAACTGCCCTGAAAGATGCAGAGGGCAACCCCACTTTGCTCTTAGAATAAGAATCCAGCTTGCAAGAAGAGTCAGGTGGCTGCCTTGCAGATATGCTAAGCTGAAACATTGCTAAGAGATATTGCTGTAGCACTTCTGGCCTAAAATAATGAACTTTGACTTGTTCTTGCAGAGTTTTGGCATGGAAGTCACAACAGAGGAGTAAGATTAGTCAGCCATTTAGGCAGAGTCTGCTTGGATAGTAAACTGCCTTACTTTCCTAGTTTAAAAGAAACAAAATGTTTTGTTTGTCTGAAATCATTTGTTCTCCCGCTGTACTATCGCAGCTGTCAGTGTATATGCATAATGTATAAAAGACTTACCTTTGATTGATTAATGAATGTTCTGATTCAGTATTAACTGTGATACAACTTTAGGTATAAAAAATGTCTTAAACCTTAATGGCAGCTTAGTGGAAGACAGTTTAATTTGCCAATACATCAGGGCTCAGCAAATCTGTAATCCCCTAGCAAACAATAAATTACAAAGCGCGTTGTACAACAATACCTCTATTGCACCCACATCAGCGTGCTATCTTAAATTCCAGTGGAATTCTCAGTTTACCAGTAATATCCTTTGAATGTAACTATAAATAAATAATCTAAATTCTGTGAAAGCATACAAATTATTGCCTCCTTCTCAATACAATAATCCATTTCTCTGTTCCTGTCCACAATCTTCCATATTTCATAGGTTCATAGGTATTGACTAGGCTACTGATTGGTGAGAATCTTAAGAAGCCTGGTTTTACATTCCCATGGTAGCTTTCAGTCAGCCCTTATATTTTGCATACAAATAATCCAGAGATAGGTCACACATGGGTATATTTGGATATTTACATGTTTCCCCATCCATGAGTGAAGGGGTGCGGTGCCAATATGGGAATGAATATGCATTACCAATTAATTTGTCTAAATTACATTTGAATAGAGTAAGAGAAGTACTTTGCTTAATGTGGAACAGAAGACAGTTCCATAGAAGCAGTATTCTCTATGATGCAAGCCATTCCCTCCAACAGCCTATCAGTTAGTACAGTGGTTTGACGCTAGGGTCTAAGCACTGAAGGTGTATGGTTTGACCTTCTTTTCCCCCTTTGTACATGTTCCATTTATTTTGCAAAAGAAATTGAGATCCTTTGAGCATGTGCTTATACTATTGGACTTGCCAATATGTAATAAGTCTGACAGAACTGGGTCTGATGAAGCTCTGTACGCAAGGCAGAGGTTGACTCTCAGTAGCTTGTATAACACTGAGAAGAGGGACATTTGTTTTGTGTTTTGAGATGATCTGCATAGTTTTTATAATTTAGGCCCTTGATTTTTTTAGTGAGAAAGTATTGTGGTCCTTCCAGTTGTGACACATGTTTTGGACACGTACATACTGACAGGAGCATTATACTCGAAGATTGGCCTAGTAATACAGGGTATAGTGGAAGAATTACATCCCTGGATCTGTATGCCTCACCTTTAGCTGTAAGCTGTAAATAAAAAAAGACTTCCTTACAACAGTGGCTATGTGGAAAAGGAAATTTGGGTTCCTAGATTCCTAACTATGGGATCAGTTTTCACAGGTATTTTCTCAATGTGATAGTTACAAGTGGAGTAAATGCTTGTCAAAGGATATGATTATACATTTCTTGGAATTTAGTTTCAGTCCATGGTTTTGACAGCTATTTGCTTGGGACCAGCCTTCTTGTTTGATCTTCGTGTCTTATGGGGTAGTTTATGATGGCAACAAGTTTACAGTCATCTGCGTACTTGGTCGGCCACAAACCCATAACATTAACTTTGAACTCTGAAAAATAAATTCCAAAGAGGAGTGGCCCAAGGACTGAACCCTGGGATACATCACTAGTGACTTGGAGAGGGGATAGCTGTCCATCCTAACTTCCTGTGCTCAGTTTGTGAAAAAATTTGCTATCCAACGAATTAGACAGTGATTATACATTTAGGCTTTTTAATTTCTCCAAATTTTTTGGGTTTCTAATACGATGACAGGAATGGACTCCAGTCCTAAGTCAAAGTATAATTAAAGTTCATGAAATTAGTATTGTTTTAACCTTTGATGTCAGTCAGACAGAACTTCGCAGCATCTGCAGCATCTGCAATGTGCCCAGTAATGACTCCTTCTGCAATTCGTACAGAGTTACATGTATCAGTAACATATCTAAATATGATTGTAGATTTTTTTTATAAGGCCCGTTGCACCTACTACTATTGGAACTGTCTGGGTATCTT
Organism: Protopterus annectens; assembly: GCF_019279795.1. Classification (NCBI taxonomy): domain Eukaryota; kingdom Metazoa; phylum Chordata; order Ceratodontiformes; family Protopteridae; genus Protopterus; species Protopterus annectens. The sequence continues at coordinate 573,838,943 of NC_056726.1, forward strand.
TCTTCCACACTGTTCTCACTTCTGCCTGCAAATCCTGATATTTTGACTTTGTGTCTCTTTGTACGCAAGACGCTGTGATCACTGGGTGTAGCGATTTCAATGATCAATGCTACTTTCATCTTCTTTTCATGGACCACTATATCTGGTTTTCTCGCATCTATCTTTTAAACTGTTGGTAATGGGTGATCCCATGTGATGTAGACTTCATCATTTTCCATGATGCATTGTGGCATATTTCTGGTGTTTTTCAGCTACTTCAGTATTATAATGTTTGCACAATCCCCAGTGCAACAGTCTTGCCACATTATTATGCCATTCAGTATACAGTCCTTCTGCCATTAGTATGTCACAAATAGCAACAAGGTCTGTAACTGTTTCCAGTTATGTTTTACAATACTTACATTTGTCTGTTCCTCCCACATGTTCAATGGACTTTGTAAACCAACATGTCTTGAGCTGCCAGTATATTAACCTTTCATCTTTTGGTTTGAATGCACTTCTCCTTAACCATTCCTGCATTTGAACCTGATCAACATAAGGTTATTCCAGCAGTTTTCTATACTTGCATCTATAATTATGCATTTTCCACTTTTCTTGCCTTCTCATCTGATCCTTCACCTTATATTCTTTTGTTTTTTGGCACATTCAGTTGCTGCCTGATCTTTTTTTTACTTCTGGTTGGATTTCCATTCCTGCTTGATAACGATTTGCCTCTGTTAGACTAAGAAGGGAAGTCATCTTAGATTTATTCTCCTAATATTTCAAAACATTCACTATGTTTGGGTTTTGTGAGAACAGCAGATATGCATGCAGTCCCACGATTGCAGATCAATACATTTAATCAATTTCAAGGAGGCCCATACCTCCTTCGGAATGGGGAATATGTAATCTTGGTATGCATTGATTTTTATATATCATTTGATGAGCATGAAGCATCCTTCTTGTTTTCCTGTCTAATCTATCCAACACCTTTTGGGGCCAGTCAGTCACTCTAAAACTGTAAGTTAGGACAGGAAGAGCAAATTGGTTTATAGCTTGAACTTTGTTCCGAGATATCAATGTTGTTTTCAGGATTAAGTTATGTCTTCTACAATATTCCTTACTGAGTTTCATTCACATTTCTTCATGTTTTACTGTTAATCCTTCTTCAATTCCCAAATATTTATACACTCCCTCTTGCTCAAGTTCTTTTATATCACATCCTTGTCCCAACTGCTGCAGCTTTCCTGCTTTAAAAGTTGCTTTTGCACATTTATCAAGACCAAATGACATTCTTCTATCATCTGAAAAAGTTTTGACTACTTGCAGTTGTGCTTTCAGTTCCTCATCTGATGAGCTATACAATTTTAAATCATCGACAAAGAGAAGATGAGAAGTCTTTACACTTTGTTGCTTTTTGGGAGCCAAATTATAGCCATGACATAATCTGCTAAGCAGACAGCTTAATGGGTTAAGGGCAAGGCAAAAGAGCAGCGGTGACAGAGATTCACCCTGGAATATCCCCTTTTGAACTTTTATCCCCGGAATAATAATTTGTCCTTTATCATGGCTTAACTGCATTTAGCTGTGAGAATTTATCTATGATAACTGAGTGTGGGATGTTGAAAGCCTTTGTGAGGTCTAGATATGCGGTGTGCACTGTTTTGCCATCATCCATTCAATACCTTTTTTCAAAGAAGTTAGCCAGGTTAAGTAGACAGGATCCTGCACTGGCCAAATTTGGACTAGGTTGGATCAAGAGTCTGTAGATTACCTATATCCTGATATAATTATTCCATAATGATCCTTTCCATAGTCTTACAGATGAGTCTTGTCAGGGTTATGGATAAAGAAGTTATGTTCTTACCACAACGTTCCATCTGTGTTGTTGATCTTCATTCATTCATGACAGATGGGTCTTGGTTCCGTCCTCGGAACTGATTCAACAGATATAACAAGCTCACGCCAGCCAAAAATTTTTGAGGTGAGTTTACCCATAGTGCCTCTCTCCTCATCTCCTCAGATCGAGTTTGCCCATAAGGAAAAGAAAGCGTTAGCTTTGTCTGAGCAAATGCCCTATCTGGTAACCAGGACCAAATCCGAACTTCCAGGAGTCTTTCGAAGGGGGCAGGAGGGTGGGATGTCATGAATGAATGAAGATCAACAATACAGATGGACCGTTATGATAAGAACACAACTTCTTTATCTGATGTTGTTAATCTTCGTTCATTCATGACGGCTGGGACAGAATCCCTAGCTGCTTTATGTCCTGGGATGCCTTATGGAAATATATTCCTGAGCACCACTGAGCCAAAGGATGCTCTCCCCCTGGAGACCAAGTCCAATTTGTAATGAGTGATAAAGGTATGAGAGGTAGCCCAAGTGGCTGCTGTGCAGATGTCATCCATAGAAGCTCTGAAATGAAAGGCCACCAAAATAGCAACTGATCTGGTTGAATGCTCTTGATTTTATTTGTTAAGTGCATTTTGTTCTGTTGATAGCAAAAGAGATGCAGTCACTCAGCCATTTTGCCAATGTGACTTTGGCAAGAGATTTTCCCAACTTGGATCCAGAAAAAGACAGGAATAATTGGTCAGATTTTTGGAAATATTTAGTCCTAAGTAAAAACGTAATTGTCTATGTACATCCAATACATGCAAACAATATTCTACTTTATTAGAAATATTTGAGAAGAAAACTGGCACGTCAATTGATTGATTACTATTTAACTCCAAGACAACCTTGGGTAGGAAGGAGGGGTTTGTCTGAAGAGATACTCTCTCTTTGTGAAAAACTATGCAAGAATGTTTTACACACAAGGCAAGTAATTTAGAAATTCTTCTCACCAAGGTAACAGCGACAAAGAATAAAGTCTTCCAGGACAAGAATTTTATATCGCAAGTGACAGCAGGCTCAAAGGGGATGATGAGTCAAAGTTTGGAGGACCAGCGTCAAATTCTAAGGTTCAACAGGCTCTTTGAAGGGCGGTTTTATATATATGACTCCTTTCAAGAAAGTTTTACAGGGATGGTGAGATATTAAAGAGTAATCTTGGAAACCATTATGGAAGCTTGAGATAGCTGCTAAATGGACCCGAATCATAGAAGCTGATGCTCTTGAATGGAGCAAGGATGATAAATACTCAACACCGAATTAATCAGAGCTGAAAAGGGGTCCAGTCCTTTTCCTGGAGACCAAAAAACAAATCTGTTCCATTTACTATAATAAATTTTTCTGGTGGACGGTTTATGGGAAGTCAGAAGTATTTTTCATACAGGTTATTTTGCCTGGCAATTACCGGAAGTGGAGGTACCAAGCTTTCAGCTTGAGGCTCGATAGGTTTGGATGGATCAACCCCTGTGGGTGTAACAGTAATCCTGGAGCTGGAGCCAGAGTCCATGGTCAGTGAACAAGGTGAGGCCAAAAAAAGGGAGCCAGACTTGTCGGGGCCAATAGGGTGCAATAAGGATTACTTTGCTTCTCAACCAAAGTGATTTCTTTAGAAATTGTGTAATCAGAGGAAAGGGAGGGAAGGCATAAAGCAGTCCCGGGGGACAATCGTGTACTAGAGAATCCCTGAGGGAGGGGGGATTAGGACAAAGTAGCCACTGCATTTGTGGTTGGTGGGAGATGTGAATAGATTGCAGCAAGGCTTACACCAGCGACGTAAAATCTCTGTTACTACATCGGGATTGAGGGACCACTTGTGAAGCAGGAGAATGCATCAGCTCAGCTTGTCTGCAATTGCGTTGGAATTCCCAGGAATGTACATTGCAACCAGAAAGTGGTTAGAGGCCATCACCCATTGCCAAACTCACATGGCTTCTCGACACAATGGGTAGGATCTAGATCCCCCCTGTTTGCTGATATACCAAACGACCGACATGTTGTCCAACTGGATAGCAATTGTCCCCAACGGGAGGGCAGATTGGAATGCTTGCAACGCCAGAAACACTGCCCTCAGTTCTAGAACACTGATATGCACATTGGCCTCTAAGGGTGACCATGTGACTTGGACTGTCTTTCCCTGAACACACCTCCCCACCCCTTCAGAGATGCGTCCATGGTCATCACAGCTTTGGGCTGAGAGGGTGAGAAGGGACGACTCCATAATTCCATTTCTGGCTTCATCCACCAATTCAGATCTTGTTTGCAATGGTTCGGTATGCGGATTGGGTAGGACATGGGATGTGTCAATAGGGACCACTGTGATGCTAGGAGCCATTGTAGTAATCTCATATGGAGTTTTCCTAGGAGAACTATAGTAATCGTTGCTGCCACTGAATCCAACAGTTGAAGGGCTGAACGAGCTGGGACTTTGTCCTGAGAGAGTATCACTCAGAGTTGAGATCTTAGTCTCTGAAGCCTGTGAAGAGGAAGGGTGACCAGGCAAGACCTTGTGTCGAATGTTGCTCCTATGAATTCTAGGCTTTCAGAAGGTACTAATTAGACTTCTCTTCAATTATGGAGATCCCTTAGAGTCGTGCTAGGTGTAGAGTGTAGTACAAGTTGAGAAGCAGTAGATGCTTGGTGGAGGCGGTAAGGAGCTAATCGTCTAGATATGGAAACACCCGGAATCCTTGCAGTCTCAAGTGAGTTGTTACTAGTCCCATACATTTAGTGAACACTCTGGGGGCTGTGAAGATACCAAAGGGCAGCGCTCGAAATTGGTAGTGATTGGCTCCCAGCTGGAAGCGGAGATATCTTCTGGAGCTTTTGTCCATTTTTATATGGTAATATGCATCCTGAAGATCTATTGAGCACATCCAGTCATCTTTTTCCAGAAACGGAAGGATAGACTGAACCATGACCATCTGGAATTTGGTCTGTCTGATGAACTTATTTAGGATGCTGAGGTCCAAAATTGGCCTCTACTCCTCTGTCTTTTTTAACACTAAAAAGAACCTTGAGTAAAATCCGGATTCTATCTGATCTAGTGGGACTGTCTGGATGACTCTTTTTTGGAGCAGCTTTTGAATTTCTTGTGTTGCTGCATCCCTCTGACTGAGTGGAAAGTCTGGGATTGTCTTTGTGGCCTCGGGTAAAGATAGATGGTAATGTGATAACCTCTGGTAATTATCATCTGCACCCAAGAATCTGTTGTTATGGAATGCCAGGCTAAGTGTTGCAGAGAGAATCATCCCCCGACTGCTTCCAGAGGCAAGCAATCGGGCCGCTCTTCATGAGCACTGGTAGGACTACCCAGAAAAGGAATCTCTGGACCCCTGGTTACACGGAACCCTTCTACCTTGGGGGGGGTGCCTTCTTGATGAGTTCCCCCCTCTGCCCAAGGGGGAAAACTCGCCACGTGTGTCATGGAACGGCCTATGGGATTTCCTGAACCACATCTTTCCACTCCTCTGATTCCTAGAGTAGGATTGTTGGGGAGTGGAAAAGAGTACACCTACAGCAAATGGGCTCTTGCCATCCTTCTCATACCTGGCTAGCATGTCTTTAATTTTGGACCGAAGAGAGAGGAAGCATCAACATGAATATTGACGAAGGAAGACTTGAAAGGGTCCGCAAAGTCGCACAAGCGTATCCAGGTGTGACGTCTCATGACAATGTCTGTACCCCCTGCTCTGGCCGCCCCTTCGGTTGTATGTGCAATCAACTGTATGGACGAATTAGATATAGATTTCAGGGTGGCAAGGTTGTCACATACCTCATCAGGCACTGCTCCTGCTAAATTTCCTGAGAGTTCCGTGATCAGATCTCTCTGGAGACTTGTAAAATGTGCCAAATAGTTCAACACCTGTATAGCAAAGGTCATTGAAGAGTAAACCTGCTTCCCTAGTCTGTCCATCGTCCGAGACTCCCTTTTGGAGGATGGACAGCAGGACTCTCCTCTGTGAGTTCTTTCCTTGTGGCCACCTCCACCACCATATCATCTACTGCCAAGCCTTTGGACCAATGGGGCTGATCCTCTGGAGGGGAGAGTATTTTGTCCAGTCTCTGGGAGGATAGGCTCAATGGTGTCAGGGGCCTTCCAGGCACGCTGCACGATGAGCTTGACCAACTCATCTGCAGGCAGGGTCACCCAGGAAGTAGAGGGCCAAGCACGGAAAGCCTGGAAGAAAACAGATTCCTCAGAACAAGGGTTGGTGAGCTTCCAGTCACCCCTCTGTTTAAGGATCTCCAGTATGTCTCCAAAGGAGACATCCTCAGGGGGTGACCCTGGGGACCCGTCTCATCGTAATCTGTATCTTTGGTGAGATATTCCTCAGGGGAATTAATGTGCTTCCTCTTGCACAATCTCTTATGGGGTGGCTCTTCAGGGGGAACATCTGAAGAGGACTCCAAAGAGAGGGCGCCCTGTGATAGGGTATCTTGCTGCTCCCTTGCCCGATGTCCCACTGTAGTGGACTGTGTCAGCTGCAAATCAGAGGACATGTATATGTGACATTCTGGCTCTGAAGGGGCCAACTGTGAGCATGCCGAGGCAAATGCCCTCTCCATAACCTGGAAGGCAGGCCCGCCCAAAGAGGGATGGGAGCCCAGAATCGAAAAAGACAACCTCGGAGGCTGGGTCACACCCCGCTCCGATGAGCCTGCCTCCAGGAAAGGAGCCGCAAGAGGACTCAGAGCTGACAAAGCAACCGGAACCGTGGACAGAGCCATATATAAAATCGGTGCCATAATAGGGGTCACGGTGCCGACAAACCAGTCATGGTCTCGAGGGTGGATCAGCTCCAACTGAGCTGTGGTCCAAACAGTAGGTTCCAAAATCATGGTAAGATCTACCAGTGGAACCAAAGAAGCTGGCACCAGGATATATGTTGGCATTGAGGGCTCCAAGACCTGTGGGAAGGTTGAAGGAGGAACATAGGTTGGAGTCTGTGGAGAAAAACCCTCAGCTCCATGTGGGAGGGAGGTCCTAGATGGAGTTGGGTGCCTCTGCTAGTAGATGATCCACAAGCCTCCCTACATCGAGCTCCAAAAGGTTCTTAGTGGAATGGGTTGACATCCCCGATGGAGAGTCAGGCAGGACAAGGAATGGACTTAGCTGTTGTCCAACAAAGGGGTCAACTGACAGAGAATATCAGGTCCTGGCCAGTGTCTCGACCTTCAGCTCCATGGTCGGAAGACCAAAAGGTTGTGATGATGGGAGGGAAGTGACCAGTCTTAAGGGAGAGCCTATTGTTGGTGCCAAGAGGGTCTGTGGTACCGTGGGAATAGTAGTGGTTGTTGGTTCTGTTGTCAAGGACAAAGAGTTTTAGAATCCGGTGCCGAGGTAGGTGTCAAAGTCATTTTGGCATGTTTCGGTTTCAGTTCTGTATGAACTTGGGACTTAGTGATTTTTGATTCCTAGGACTGAGGAGACAATGGCACTGAATGGTTCCTCTTCTTCATCTCTTTTTAAGGAGGGATTGAGACCGCTGCCTCAGATAAAGCCTCTGAGAAAGGGGTTTTCAAGACACCCTTTAAGATTAATTTGTTCTTGTGCTCAGCTAAGGTGCAAGCACTAAAGTCCTTATAGAGCTCGCACGGAGGTTGAACCTTCAAATGTGGTACTCCTAGGCAATAGACACAGGAGAGATGCCCAACAGAGTTTGGCATCTTCCTGCCATATTTATCACACTGTTTAAAACCAGTAGTGCTCTTCTTGTCAGCCATTATGAAAAAAACAGCTGACAACAATTAAACAGTAATGGAACAGTAATTTAACAAGAAATATCCTTTCACGACTAGGTATAACACACACACACACACACACACACACACACACACACACACACACACACACACACACACACACACACAAGCACATAGAAAATGAAGGATTTTTTTTTTAAATTTACCAACAATGGTAAGTAGAAAGTATACCCAAAGGGTAAAGGGAAGGGGAAAGAAAATAGCAATGATGGTATTTAAATTACCAAACGGTACTGGGAAGGGAGGGGCCTATACCAATGATGGTACGAAGAGATACCAACAAGGTAAAACGAAAGGAACTATAGCTAATTATACACGATTAAGTTATAGGAGGATTATAAATTATTTTAAGGGTAAATTTGCATTAAGAGATAAACTAAACACTTAGCTTGAGAGCTGGCATGATGCATCTTGTAACTCTACCTGGCAAACGAGATCTGGGGAGATGAGGATGGGGGCGTTATAGGTAACCTTAACTCGAGTGTTTTTGGCTGGCGTGACCTTCTTATAGTTGGTTCTGAGTACGAAACAGAGACCCATCAGTCATGAATGAATGAAGATTAACAACATTAGATCTATACTTACCTGGGTCCACCGAGGCCCCACCATTGTGCAAGGGAATGACTTTTGCTGTCCCACACTTATCCTGCAACAAAGCCTTTTTTAGGGCAGATATTGAATAGTTTCTGAAGGGGATCAGACAAGTCATATTTCAGGCCGACTAGTATGTTACCTGGCCCCATGGGTGTACTTCAGAACCTTTAAGTACAAAAACATTGAATGGCTAATGATCAATCCTAAAAGACTGAAACCAAACACAGTGAAACACCTGCACCCACACCCCCTGCTAATTACATATACCAACTCAGAGAATGCTCTGCAGTGGGGAAAGAGCAAATTCCCAGATCCCCATTGTGCACAATCTTGCACGGACTTAACACTGGCAGAAGCGATCGAATGACTTTCAGTCACATCCACCAGGGTTAAACATGCTCGAGATTACAAACGTTCTATTATATGGAGTGCTCTCCACAGCTCCTTGAGAAATTGTTCTTGGGAGATTTAAGTGAAGGGTGTTATTTGAGCGTATGTGATCTGGGAATACAGGAGGAAAGGCGGGGTGTTGTCTGGGCTAAATTTTCTTCATTTCACACATTCCCCTCTCTCTAATAATCTCCTCACCTCTTCATGATCAATAAGTCATACTTGACTTTTCTCCTTACACACTTTATGGTGTGTACCATGGTCATCTTAGCAAGTTTCACTATTTCATCACAATGTTACTACTGACTACATTTTGCTAATTGTAAGATTGTTTATCTACATTTCTGCTGCATTTTGCATGCTTTAAACAACTTTATTTAACATTTGTTTACCAGAAAAGTCTGACTGGGACAAAGCCCATTTTCAGCAGAGGCCCGGGGAGAAACACTCCAGATGCATGTCTTTGGAATGTGGAAGGAAACCGGAGTACCCAGAGGAAACCCACACAAACACAGGGAGGACATGCAGACTCTGCACAGAAGGCACCCCAGCCGAGAATTGAATCTGAGTACCTCTTGCTGTGAGGCAACAATGTTAAACTCTGCACCACGGCACCATCCATTTTAAAATTTAAAATATAAAACTGTTTTTCTTCATTAGTTTACCTGTATAAATGTAAAACAAGTCCACTTCGATCAGTGTTTTACCCTGTTAAACACATTTAACTTAAATTTAGTTACATTAAAATTAAATGAATGAATGAATATACATATGCTATTGCTATTAGAAAACGTGTTTTCCATGACAGTAATTTAACAGCAGCTGTACTATCTCAGTGAAATAGAGCTATGGTCAGCTTTTCAATTACGTAGCTGAAGTCCAAAGGAAGGGGGAATTGGCCATTTTTGGGGACCTGAAAAGGAGAATACCTTTCAAAAATGTTTTAACTGTGGTGTCAGATGTCAGAAGAAGCTTCATAGTTTTGGGTGTCCGTGTGGCACACACTGATAAATCCTGCACTGCCCCTCAGAGAATCCATGCTCAATTAGTAGCACAAGTACTAGAGAAGTCAAGGAGGAGGATGGGAGGGGGATCACCTCCACCTTTAGTCCCTGCCTGTGAAGTAGCTGGCCTAAATGTGTGAAAGGCAATGGATGAGGGAAAAGTCGTTCACACTGCCTACCTTGACCTAGCCAAGGCATTTGACACAATACCCCACTCAGGTATTGTTGACAAACTCAAGAGGATAGGTACAAACCCGTATGCCACCCGGTGGATAGCCAACTGTCTCACTGACAGGACCCAGGAAGTTAGAATTGGGGAGTCCACCTCTACAAAGAGGCCAGTCACAAGTGGAGTCCCTCAGGGATCAGTCCTTGGATTACTCCTTTTTGGCATTTACTTCTCAGAAGTCAAGGCCAAAGTCAGTGGTCTCTGGCTGACAAAATTTGCAGATGATTGCAGATTAGGAGCTGTCATTGAATCTCATACTGACACAAATGTTCTCCAAGAGGGGCTGACACAAACAAACAACTGGTGTCAGAGCCATGGACTAAAACTAAATGCCAAGAAACGCATAATAGTATTCCTTGGGAAGTCAACCATCCTGGTTAACTATCATACTGACAACACACCCCTTAAAGATGACACAGTAGTCAGGGACTTTGGGACACACATAGATAGTAATCTAGCCTTTGATCACCACGTGCCTACAGTAGTGAAGAAATCATTCTATGTTGCACAACTTATAAACAAAGTATGGCATCTAAGTCCAAGGAAGTCATTGTTTCACTGTATTCAGCATTCATCAGACCTATCACTGAGTACAATGCCCCCTTTGGTAGGTACCTAACCAGGCATATCCAACAATTGGAACGTCCACAGAGGTACCTCACTAAAAGAACACTGGGCATAAGTAATATGTCCTATGCAGACTGCCTCAAGGCCCTATCCCTGTATTCTGTTTCCTACAGGTTTTTCAGAGGAGATCTATGCCTGGTACACAGGGCATTGTCAGACCCCACTCTGATGGACCTCCTGCATATTCACAAAACAAACAGCACCAGAATTACATGTTCTAAAGACTTAAACCTTGCCTGTGATATAAACAGGACCTGCTAGAGAGACTACCCCGTCTTTGGAACAGACTCCCCATCCATGTGAAGCAGAGTTCCTTCTTAACCCAATTCAAGTGCAACTTGAACAATTGGATGAGAAACCAGAAATTCATCATTGGTTTGGCACCTATGTCTCTAATGGACAGAGGTAACCTGTAAATTGTTCATCTCCCAGGCCCATGCTTACACTTATCAAGGGTACCAGAACTTGTCAGAGATTTAGGATGCATGGCTAGGCTTTAAAAGGTCCCTTGTGGTCGTCAGCCTGGTAAACACATATGAAACTATGCCAACATTGGCTCACCCATCTCAGGGGAAGACAGAAAGCTTGGACTCACTGTAACAAAGAAGTGCTGCAAGCCTGGTGAGCTCCATGCTGCCTAAGTCGTGTGCCGCTTAGTTGGGAGATTGTGTATTAGCAGAAAAGCCCATGCACCACTCAACAGAAGTGACTGCTGATCTTTTAAGGCTGCTGTAGGGTGGTGGGTGTTAGGGCACACTACTCTACAGTAGTATGTGTTCTTTATCTTCTCACTGGCCCTGGATGAAGATTAGGGTCAATTCTGAGTAAGTTAAGGTGGGTCCAGTAGATCCAGTTAATGAGGAAAGCAGCTTTTGGCAGCTGATGGTCAGCTGTAAGGACTGGGAAACAAAAGAGATGCTCAATGGATAGTCAAGCTAAGATGGCCAAAAGATGCATTTTGACAAAGGCATACACCAGTCATTTTGTGATTCAAGATCAGGTAACTCAAGAACAGCTGTAAAGAGACTGCCTCAAGCTAAATATCAGAGACACAACAATAAGAACCCTTTCCATTTTGCTAGGCAGAACTTTTTGGTCACAATTTTTATTACTTTTTGCCCAGCTTCCTGTATTAAAAGCAGTACCTCAGATAAGAAGGAGTCCCAGTGCGAGATAAAAGCCCTACTCTTCAAGCTTAGTCTGAGGCTTCTGAGGTATTGATATACATCAGTACCTCCCTGTTGGATCAACAGTTTGAAAAGAGTTGAAAGATTCCCCCCTGCTTAGCTGTAGCAGATGAAATAACCAGGAGTTTCTTGGCCAGAAAGGGGCTATTAAGACGATATCTGCTTTGCTTCCTGTTGCCTTGTGGAGCACTTTGAAAAGGAGTGGAAGATGGGAAGATGTGAAGAAAGTTGCATACATTAATTTGTTGTGCCACTGCATGGAAAAGGCATTCACTGACCTAGTCACTCCACATGAGTACCAGGAACAGAATTTCTTGAGCTATTGGTTCAGACAGGAAGCAGACAGAGCTGTCTCTGGAGATTCCCAGAGAAGAATCAGACTGGTGAACTCCTGTCAGTCTGCCTTCCACTCATGTTGTTTGGAGGAGGATCTGTTTAAATGATCTGCTACAGCAGATCGGCAGGAGGTTTTGCTGAATATCCAGACTTCAAGCTGTCCATGGCTAGTCTGCAGAGCTGGTATGAATGCACCCTGTCCCCAGAGTTTGTTGATGTGCCATATAGTAGTGGTGCTGTCTGCGATTATCCACAATAATCTGGGTTTCCAGGTCTTCCTGAAAACTGGAGTGAACATATAAAGGCTAACATCCCTTTTACACCTGATATGCTTGCTTCTGACCTGGGAATTCTCTCTATCTGGGTGTAAGGTTAATGTGGGGCTCCTCATGAAAGGTTTGAGGCATTTGTTATCAGCATCTGACATTCATGGGGGAGTGCAGTACAGAGGGCATCTCCAGACTGATTAACACTTGGTTTACCAACCAGATTAATTCCTCTTGGGAGAATGAATGGTGGTGACTGGCAACATCTTTTCCAGTGAGTGCATGTGTTCTTGCCACAGACTTATCTTTTTCTTGACCAGGTTAGTCCCACTAGGTTAGTGGTCTCTTTTCAGGTGAGAACCAAGGTGGTATTTATACAACTAGAAGAAATTTGGCCAATGCGTCAGAGAAAGTACAGTTGTGTAAGTACTTACCATAACAGTAGATGTCCTACTAATCACTGCTGCAATATTCCAAACAGATGGGTTTTCAGCGCTGACATTCAGTTAGGGTACCAAAGCCTAAGTCTTCCCAGTGGCATGCATTCCAATGTATGACCTCAGCTTGCAATGGTAGGAGAATATAAGCAGACGTATGACCACAAATCCTTAGATCATCTCCAAGCCCACAGCTTGAAGACATCTGAGAGAGTAGTAATCAGCTTGGAGGGGCACAGCAGGAAAACAGAGGGCACCCTTGGTCCCGGGTTTTATCAGATTGGGAAACAGAGAAAAGGAAGAAAGGAAAAAGGCAAAAATGGGGAAGAGGGAGTAAAAGAATACTGCAACAGTGATCAGTAGTACATCTACTGTTACGGTATGTTCTAACACAACTGTACTACTTCCCGACTGAAATCACTTTTGCAGTATTCCAAATAGACAGGTGGTTCACAAAGCTTAAGGGAATAGAAGGGAGGATGATTGAGAATGGTGAGAACTGCCTAAAATGTCACAAAGGACTGATCTGGTGAAGGCTGCCTAGACCTAGAAAATGTATTAATTCTGTAGTGTTTAGTGAAAGTATGCACAGAATACCAGGTAGCAGCTTCCAGGATGGTTCTGGAATCTGCACCTTTGAAGAAAGCCCCAGAGAGGCTAGTAGAGCTTTGGAAAGAGGGCAAGGATTCTCAATGGTGAGACTAACAAAAAGAAATGAACTTAAAAATCCTGCTTACAATAGTTTTTAGATACTGGCTGGACCAGCATAGAGTCCATGAAAAAGACAAATAGTTGGTCTGACTTACAAACAGATTTAATCTTGTCTAGACAGAATCTTAGTGGTCTGTGCACATCTGAGGAGGGGGGGTTGTCTTTCACTCCTGTTCTGTGAAATGGGAAAAAAATAGGTAGATTGGTGGCCTGGTTGAGGGACACCTCATTTCCCACTTTGGCATGAAAGAGGGAATTGACCCTTAGAGACACACTGTCCTTATGGAAAATAAGAAAAGGAGGAAAGTCCATGAGTTTCTGTAGTTCTCAGACTCAGCAGAAGTGACAGCCAGCAACAAAATGGTTTGCCAGGTAGAAAATTTAAGAGGTGAAGTGGATGGCTCAAAGGAAGGCAGAGTGAATTTTTTTTTCCTAGCATAATATTGAGATCCCAAAGGGTGCACAGGTTTTCTCAGAAGGTTTAAGTGCAGAACTCCTTTTAAAAATTGCTTGACCTCAAGCCTGGACATAACAGGCAGACTGTGGGGAAGACATACCAAAATAGCTGAAAGGTGGGTTTTAATAGAAGAATAAGCCAGATAGCTTTTCATGAGCTCGCACAAACAGGATAAGACTGTCAGGAGTACTGGGTGAGCAAATAAGTGTAACTAAGGAAATTATTTTTTTGAGCTTGGATACAGGATCTAAATTGCCCAGACATATTAAGGCCTTGTTAAGTTTAATTCTGGTGTCTACCAAAAAATCAATTACTAAAAAATGGAAATCAGATTCTACACCAACCATATTTAAAGTAGTGAGAACTGTAACAGAGATAAAAGAACATGAAGTGGGGTCTTTAGAAAACGGTAGGAGTAAATTACATAGAAAAATGGAAACTGTGGGAACAATACATGCAGAAAAATGTTTTGGGAGAGGAATGAGGTTTAAGAAAAAAGAAAAAGCAAGAAATAAACAATTTATGTAATGTTGGATTGATTAAATTGCATAGCATTTAGAAAAAGATGGGAACTTTTGATTTTGCAGGGTCCTGATATTTTGTTTCACACCATACTGAAAACCTCCTCCATTTGGCTATGTAGGATTTTTGTGTGGTGGTTCTCCTTACTCCATGGAGGACTCAGAGCACATCCTCAGAAAACTGGTGCCTGGAAGGAATCAAAATCCTATCATCCAAAGGTTTAGGTTGACAGGTTGGGGTAAAGCAACAAGACCTTCTGTTATGTGGTCAGGTGCACTCTGTGGAGTAGTTTATGGTGAACACGCATGGGTAAATGATAAAGGAAGGGAACCAATGCCACACTGGCCAAAAGGGAATCATCAAAACAATTTTTGTTTTTTCTTTCTGAAGGGAGTCACCAAAACAAGTTTTGTTTCGTCTTTCTTACTCTTTGCCAGAACTTTTAGTAGCAGAGGAAGAGGAAGGAAGGCATAAAGAAACTTCCCTGTTCACTGGAATGATAATGCATCTATCCTCCAGGGCAAGGGGCAAGGAGTCCTCGTACAAAAGAGGGGGAGCAGACTGTTGCTCGGTGAGACAAGTAAGTCTGTCTGTGGTATTCCCCATCTGTGGGCTATGTCTGGAAAGACCTGCTTGTTGAACATCCATTTGAGCGGGTCTTTGACAGACCTGCTGGGACAGTCTGCCATGACGCTGTCCTGGGACAGAATGTATACTGCTTGAAGGGACATTACTGCTTTGGTGGGTAGGTCCCAAACAATCTGAACCAACCACATAACTGGTATGATCTTGTTCCTACTTGCTTGTTTATGTACCACATAACTGTTTTGTTGTCTGTGAATACTCTTAGATGTCCTGGTTTCCAAAGATGGACAAAGACTTGTAGGACCTGAATGAGAGTCTTCACCTCTTTCTGGTTGATGTGCTCCTTGAGGTTGGACTACCAACAACTCTAGATCTTGTAGATTCATAGATTAGTACTAAGCTAACTGCCCTTGTGAGTCATTTTAAGCTCAGCCAATTATCCCTTGTGAGACTCAAACCCTGCACCTTGTGTTTGTAAAGCAAACACCTTAACCATTAGGCCACCCTCCTACCATGGTGATTCCTGTCCATGCCCCCAAGCCTCACCTGAGACATCTATGTACAGCTCTTGACTTGGAATCTGTCTTTTGAATGGCACGTGTCACCCACCACAGGATCTCCTTCTTAAAACAAGGCTTGAGAGAGATCTGTATGTCCAGAGGGAGAGAGTGCTGAGTCCCATACATTTTTCAGGTACCAATGAATTTTGCTCATATGCAACCTGAATAAAGGAAGCATTGGTATGGTTGCTGTCATGTATCACAGAGCTCTGGGAATCTCCCTAGCTGAACAAGCTAAGAGAGAGGTTAGGGACTGGAAGTAAGTTGTGAGACTCTACCCTTTTTCTTGGGGCAAGAAGGTTTGCATGTTTTTGTATCTAGTCTGCAACCCAAAAAAACTAGGTCTTGAGTGGGATGACGGGAAGATTTTTTTCAATTGACAGTGAATCTCAGTTGCAGGAGGATGGTGCGAGTGAACTTGAGATGCTACACTAAGACCTGAGGCAAACAGGCCAGGATTAGCAGATTGCCTAGGGTAGGGAAATATTTGTACTCCCAAAGTCCTTCAAAAGGCTATAAATGGGGCTAGGCACTTTGTGAAGACTCTGGGGGTTGTAGAAATCCCAAAAAGCAAAGCACTAAACTGAAAATGTGATGAGCCAGTAGAGAATCTCAGGAATTTCCTGCAAGAAGACTATATGAGGATATGTAGGTACATGTCCTTCAAATCCGATGATATTAGGAAGACCTGCAGAAGGATAAAGGGGAGAAGGGTCTGAAGAGACAACATTTTGAAGGCGAATTCTTTGAGAAAGGTGTTGAAGCTGGGAGAGACCCTGTATTGGGTTTCCACTGTCTTTCTTTTCTTGGTACCAGAAAGATCCTGCAGTAGAATCTTCACCCTGCAAACTGAGGAAGAACTGGTCAGGTAGTTCTGTCCAAGACATGTCACCTTTTTTGATGACAGTGAGTGTCCACTTGTCTGTGGTAATCTTTTTCAAGTTTGCAATGGAAAGAATGTTTCTTTTTCAAAGGGAAGGGTAAGGCTGAGGGAGAGGGGGAGGGAAGGGGAAGGAGGTTGGGAGGATAATCACAGAGACCTACCTGTGAAAGGAGGTCTCCCAGATCTGGGTCCCTTTCAGATTTTTCTAGAAATCTTTTTCTGGGTGCCTTCTTGTGTTTCTGAGGTGGTCTGTATTCCCTTCTAACAAAGGAAGTGGGCTTGGCCAGGTAATTCCTATGGTATCTGGGTAAAGAGGTAAGGATTTGTCTGCAGTCCTTCATAGTTTTACCTTGCACCTGCAAGGTTTTGAATAAGCTAGCCACTTATGGTCCAAATACAGGGTCTCTGTCAAGAAGGTAATGTATACGTTTAGCCTTGAAATCCTCTGTCAGGGGCTGGTTACGCAATCAGATGTATGTCAATGACTGAGCCAGTAGCAACTGCTCTGGATCAGGCCTCAATCGTATCATAGCTGAATTTTATAACATGCCTAGCCACTTGAGTGACCTGATTTACCAAGAACAATAGTTGTTGCTTGGAGTCTATGCCTGACATGTTAGCCACTGCTCTGTTCAGATTAAGAACAAATAAGAAGTGTTTCATCATGAAGGATAGAGTAGAAGTATACACTTATTTATTTATTTGTTGATTGACTGACTTTTAATTACAAAGATAGTTCAACTGGGTAGTAGCCCATTTTCAGTGGAAGTCCTGGGGGAAAAGCTCCAGAGTATTACAAAACATTTTAAGAAATAATTTTACAGTCTGTAAAAATAATACAAAAAAAGCAAATACAGTTTAAATAATTATACCAAACTAGACATAATATGAAAATATTAGTTAAGAATAGATACAAGTTATATGACAATGATTTAATAGTCAGAGAAATTTTAACCAGATTATACAGAAATTAAAGGTAAGTTAGTATAATACAAACAGGAATTGCAATACAAAGTATTATTGTATATTTAGAGAGAAAGCCAGGGGAGAGAAACTGATAGAAGTAAGGAAGTGAGCAAAGAAGGGATGATAAGGAGATGTAAGGTATGAATAGGTATTTATTCACATTTAGGAATATAGTGTATCCTGGTGTTGAGAAGAACAGAGCCAGCTTTTGGCTATGAAGTCTTTCAGAATGGTTTTGAAGGATGGAAGGAAAGATATTGACATGATGGATAGAGATAAAGAGTTCCAGGCCTTAGCAACATGGTACAAGTATAGACAATGCCTCGCAGATTTGATAGGTTTGTGGACAGTCATTTGATAGCAGTGTCTGACTGGGTACAAAGCTGTGTAGAATGTAATTTAGTGCCACACAAGCAGATGGATTCTGGATAATTTTATAGGTTGCATGAAGCTGTGCATATATTAGTTGGTGGAATTGTCTAACCAATTTATGCTTTTTAGTGCTATACAGCAGTGGGTACTGAAAGGGGTTATTTCCGACTAATTTAGCAAATTTGTTATAGCATTGTTCAAGTTTTTATTTTTGTGATGCCTGAAGGTTACTAAGGATGGGAGTGCCATTACGAAGTGTGGGGAGGAGATACGTTGTGGCAAGTGCAGCTTTAGCTGCATCAGTGAGAAAGTTTTTGGTTCTATAAAACATCCCTAGTTTTTGATGAGTTTTTCTTACCCAATTTTTGTATATGCAGGTCCAGTTTAAGATTATTGTCCACTATCATCCCTAATAATTTGTTATGAGTAGTGACTTTAATGACTGTCTTATCAAGAGAGAGGACCTTATATTTTGTTTTTTCAAGGGACAGGGATTTTGGGAAACAAAATTAGTAGTATTTTTTTTTCAGGGTTGAGCATCAGTTGCGAGTTTGCAAAGCCGTGTTTCATTTGCTGTTAAAGCCTCCCAAGTAATTATTTGGAGGTGTGCCACATTGTCAGATGTGCAAATGAGTGTGGAGTCATCTGCGTACTGCATTATGGAGGCCTGTCATGTGGATATGTGGAGGGTGTTGGTAAGAATGTTAAAGAGGAAGGGACCAAGGATACAGCACTGTGGTACACCGGTGGTGACTCAGAGGTATGGAGAGTGGGTGGAGTGTCATTTTCTTTTACTGACTGCTATCTACTGGATAGGTAGATTTTGAACCATAGAAGGGTGGGCTGAGATAGACCTAATGAGGACATTTGAAGTAGAAGTTTGCTGTGACAAACTGTGTTGAAGGCTTTAGACAAGTCTAGAAATAAGAAGGAGACTAGTTTGCCTTTATCTCTAACTTTAGTGACATTATCTATATAGGTTAGAAATGCAGTGCTAGTACTACGGGAAGGATGGAAGCCATAAGTGTGTGGTGGACAGGAGTTCTTCCTGCAGGAGATAGTTTAGCAACTGTTTCTGAATACATTTTTCAAGTATTTGTTTTTTTTTTGGGGGGGGGGGGTAAGATGGCTATAGGTCTAAAGTTAGTAATATCTGTTCAATTTCTTAATTTATACAGAAAGAGAAAACGTGACTTTTAGTAGAGAGAGGGAATGTGGGATTCCTGGATTGACCTGTTTATAAGGACTGAGAGAGGGGAAAAAAACACTACTGGCTACTATTTTAAGGTACTCTCCTGGAATGTCATCAGCTGAAGTAGAGCATAGTTTGAGTTTAAGAGTAGTTTTATATAGGATGTTGGCACAGGTTTGAAGGTGAAAATGGATGTGGTGATACATGGCTGCTGGGCAGAGTTAGGATTAGATGTTGGGGAAACCTTGGTTAGAGATGCTATACTATCTATAAAATAAGAGTTGAAGTGTATTGTGTAAGTGATGAGGTATTGGGTGAGGGGTAGGGGTTAGGATTGAATTTATGGTCAGGATGCAAGATTTCTTTAATGGCTGTACAGAATTTTTAGGGTTGTGTTTACCAATATTCTGAAAGTTATTACAGTATAGTTTTTTTGTCTTCATTAATTTGCTTTTTAGTATGATTGCAAAGTTTTCAAGATATTCTGGTGTTTTATATTTTTACCATTCTTACCATGCCTTTTCTCTATCCTGCATTAGAATTCTACTCTTTCTGGATAGCCAAATTAAAGTAAAGCAAAACTTTACTGTCATTCAGATCATACAGCCATAAAGTGCACAGCTGAATGAAATTACGTTCCATCAAGGTCATGGATAAACAACAAAGAACCATTGCAAAAAAAAAAAAAAAACACAAGCACGTAAACACATAAACAATACACACAAACACAGAGTCCCAGCCAACCAAAGCTCCACCTGCACATTGACAAATCCCAGTCCACTTCCACCGATCCAACAAAAACAGACATCAAAAGTCCTTGTCAGCACACATTCAGCAGACAAGTGGGTCTTCACCAACCGCCCTCATCCAGGTCAACGATCACAGTCTCCATCATCCTCCATGATCTCAGTCCACCATCCACTCCAACACCAATCTAGTCTCTGCACCAGCAATGGTCCAGTTTCCTACCTTCACAATCAAATCGGATCCAGCACAACACCCTCTGACACCATCCGACACTGTCTTCACCAACCATTCCAGCCACTCACACAAGACTGGAGTTTTGAATGTAATGACTAACTCAATAGCAAGTGACACTGCAAGCTATAAAGAGACTGGAGTTTTGAATGTAATGATTGTAACTCAGTAGCAAATGACACTTGCTATTGAGTTACAATCATTACATTCAAAATCCAGTCTCTTTATAGCTTGCAAAAGATTCATAAATCTTTTTAGAGCCCTCCAGGCTGCCCTATTCTACTGGGCACAGGTTCCTTGACTGAACTAATCTCAGACTTCTTAACCAAATGTCTAAGCCCCCTCCTTCACTTGCTCCCCCTGCAGGATTCAGGATACTACTCAGTTCTTGAACATTATAACAGAACTTCAGCTAGATCAAGATGAGCTTATGTGCAATTTAGATACCGCATTATTATATACTAACATATCCCATGATCTGGGACTTCAAGCACTTAAATATTAGTGAGATCAGAAAAACATACTCCTTGAATATAGGGTTGAGAGGGTGGGTTAATGGCTAAGGTGTTTGCCTTACAAACACAAGGTGCAGGGTTTGAGTCTCACAGGGGATAATTGGCTAGGCTTAAAATGGCTCGCAAGGGCAGTTAGCTTAGTACTAAACTATGAACATATGAACCTATAATGATTTTGTTTTACAGCTGGCTGAACTAGTGTTAACCAGAAATGTACTTCACTTCCAAGATGCATGCTACTTACAGTTGAAAGGAACAGCAATGGGGACATCATTTGCTCCAGTGTACACAGACTGTTTTATGTTTTTTTCCAACATTTGTTTATACATGATAACATAAATGATATTTTCATATATCTTCTATTATGTAGAGACATTACCTGGATTGCATTTGGTGGGTACAGTGTGGTAACAGGGAAGTTTTGGTACAATTCATCTCATATATTAACCACACTAGGTTGAATTTGCATTCACTACACATGCTGAATGGTTTATTACCGAGCTTCTAGATGTGTCAGTGACAAGACTTATTGATGGTACTATAATTTCTGTCAACAGAAAACCCTTATCTAGAAATTATTTTCTTTCAGACTCCAGTTCTCACCAACCCCTGCCCACCATGGTAAAAATATACCCTAACTCTCAATTTATAAGGAGGAATCACACATTCTAGGGATGAAGATTATTGCTCTTTCTCACAGGATTTATTACACTGCTTTATACACACAGTAGAAATGACTTCAATAACAGACCTGGTTAAAATAAACAAAACACTGATGGAGTATATCAACACAAACAACAAAAGGCTGGAAAAAAATGGAAGATGATTTAAACAGCTATTCAGATGAGATGATAAAGCTGCAAAATCAGAGGTCAAAATAAAGACAAGGCTGGCTGAATATGAGACTGCTCAGGAAGACATGTTTAAAAAATAATAGAATTAGAGGACAGAGCATGCACGGAAAACATGAGATTTTCAGCTATGCCGGAGAAGCTGGAAGGAACAGACTGCATTAATTTTATGAAGGCACAAATAAGCAACTGGATTGGAATTCCACAGAAGCTGTTAGTTGAAAGTGCACATCATATGTATGCTCCAAACCTGCCTATAAGGAAGCAACTTAGATATTTAATAGTAAAGATACAATCCTACCAGCAAAAGGAGTTGTCCTTCTGCCACAATTTTGTCAGAATCAAAATTCTAAAAGTGGGAGATAGCAGAGTGTTTGTGGAGAATGATTACTCATTGTACACCAGACAGAACAGGAGCAAATCTATTTCACTATTCAAGGAATGTTGAGATGTAGGTGTGAGATTCATACTGCTGTATCCAGCTATCTTCAAGGTATTCTTACCTGGAGGGGAAAAATCATTTTTTCATAAAGTATATGCTAAGGAGGAAACAAAAAAAATTATGTACTCACTATAACGTTCCATCTGAGTAGTTGTAGTAGCCAATGGAAACCCCACCTCGGATCTGACATGCTCAAGGTAATGGCTGGCATCAAGGTACAAGGTACCATCGGCACTGACCCCCTGACTCCAACTCCGAGACCTCTCGGATCCAAAACTCCAAAACCGGGGGTCGGATCAGAGGAGGAGTTGTAGGGGTGAAAATGGGAAGCAAGCTCTCTGCTCCAGAGGGAGAGGGGGTTGGCAAGACTCCCATCTGGATCTAGGTGCAAATTAATCTTCACATCATTTTGTCCATCTCCGTTTCACTTAACCTTTTGGTGGAGTGCGACGACGATGCCACTGATGCCAACCTGGAATGTCGGTGCACAGAGGCCCTTGAAGAAGGTTCTAGGCTCCTTTGGCAAATACATTGGCGATCGGAGCTGGGGAGTGCTAGACCTAGAAATAGCCTGAAGTTTCTAAGGAGGACCCGATGGACCCGATCAGTCTGGAGATCTCTTCCTCACCTTATCCCTGTCCTTTTTAGATAGTTCCCATTCCACAGACCTCTATTCAGGAGGATGAGTCCCGGCTTGGGAAGAGGATGAAGTAGAGGCAGTCACAGCCATGACTGTAGTTGTCATAAAGCCCGCGCAAATCAAGCAGGCAGTAGAAAGGTGAGGGACTCCTAAGCACACAATGCACAGTGTGGCCATCAGCTGGGCACAGCTTGTGGCCACACTGTGCACTTCCTAAAAACAGGCTTAGTCTGCTCAGCCATGTTAAGGAAGAAGTCCAAATGGTCTTTTACCGACCCAACCACACACACAGACTAACGAAGTGGGGGGAAAGGATGGGGGGAGAGTATTACACTAACAACGCTTTGATTTTTTTGTTTTTCTTTAAACACGACGCAACAATGAGGTAGGGGAGGTATAGGAAAAGGAAACCCTGACCTAACACTATAAGAAAAAAACACTTACCTAAAAAAAATCTCTATAGAAAATCACCATGCCTGGAGCTCCGAGACCACGATGCTAGGCTAAGCCAATGTAAACGAGAACTGAGGAGATGGAGTGGTATTATGGGTAAGGGGAGGAGGTTGGAGCTCGGATCAGATGCTGGTGAAGCTGCAGTCTCGGATCTGATCTGGATCAGAATACCCACAGGTTGAAGAACAAATGAAGTAAACTACTTCAGATACAAAAGTTTGTCCAACAAAAAGTGAGCTGTGAAACAGAAGGAGATTCTGCTTCTTGTTCTTCTGGTAATAAAGACCACAGAGGGACTGTACCTGTGAAATCTTTTCAAATTTTACAATGAAAAATGTAGCAGAGAAGGAAAGGAGCACACAGGGTTGACTAGAAGAATCAAGAGTACATTGGAAATGAAGCAGAGACAGGATCTCGGAGATGAACAGTAATAAAACCAGTAACTTAATCTGGGATTACAATGCAATAATTATATTTGTGAAATATGACAGAACATGAAAATGTAAAAAATATTGGACATTTGCAGAGTTTGTTGGACTTGTGGGGGACTCTAAAGCATATGCCCGACTTCATGTCATTAATGTTCGGACAACTGCTTTGGGGAGGGGCAAGAGGAGGGTGAAAGTTAACTGTAAGTAAATATTTTTCTTAAAGAGTACAAATTTTGTGGCATGTGTGGCATATGTTTTTTTTTTACATGCTATAAAGTTTTTTCAGTTATTTTTAAGTATAATGGGGAGTGTAAACAGGTGCTGCTGTTCTTTTTTTTTCTCTCCCTTCTCCCTCTCTTCTTCAGTTTTAAGAAATCTAGGCACTACAATACATAAAAAGCCTGGTTAAAGGCATGATAAAAGAAAAAAAATAATGTGCTTTTTCTCAATCTTGCATAGGGAAATGACTGGATTATAGACTTTAGACTGATTTACTAACAAGTTTTAAGAGAGAGCAAGTAAATGAAAAAAATTGAATATTATAATGCTTTTTTCTAGCAAATACTTGTAAGCACAGTAACAATTCTGCAGCTGGTCTTCATGTCTCCATGGAAACAGTCTGCTGAATAGAAACTGGCTGCCTGGTTCTCATGTCTCTGTGGAGACAATCTGATAAAGAGAAACTGGCTACAGTCTGGTGGAGAGTGAATGGCTGAGGGGAAAAAAAGAAAAGATAAACTGGCTAAGAGACAATGTTCTCTGAAAGCATTCAGGGGGTTTTCCACAGTAGCTAATGTTCTCTGAAAATTTTCATCGTTTTTTTCCAGCTGGGAGAGCTATAAAGATAAGACAAAACCAATCAGCACTTAGTAGAAGCACAGGCTGCATTATACTTCTTAGCATGGATGACCTTTCTTTTAGGTTAACTCAAATCTGTGAGTGCGGCTGTCAGTTTGGGACTTTTGTTCCTATTAGGGGGTAAAAAAAGAAGTTACGTCTTATCATAACGTTCCATCATAACGTTCCATCTGTATTGTTGATCCTCATTCAGTCATTATGCATGGGTATCGATTCCGAGCTCGGAACCGAGCCGGCCATTTTCCAAGCTTGTGTCAACTTCAAACTCTCGAGCTAAACTCTTACCCACAATCCCCCTCTCCCTGTTATCTCAGATTGAGTTTGCAAGTTAAAGAAGGTAGAGGCTACCTCTGGTCAAATAACCTAAGAGAACTGGATGGTGAGATCCACTAGAAACCACAGGAGGGGGAAGGAGGGAGGGTCGTAATGACTGAACGAGGATCAACAATACAGATGGAATGTTATGGTAAGACATAACTTCTTTATCTGATGTTGTTAATCCTCGCTCATTCCTTACGCATGGGACAGAGTCCCCAGCTACCTCTATTCCTGGGAGGCTCTCATGGAAGGACATTCCTGAGCACCATAGAACCGAAAGATGCTCTTCCCCTGGAGGCCAAATCCAATTTGTAATGATTGATGAAGGTATGAGGTGTAGCCCAAGTTGCAGATGCACAGATGTCATGTAAAGAAGCTCTGGCATGGAAGGCAGCAGAAGTTGCCACCGACCTTGTTGAATGAGCTTTCATGGTAGTAGACAATGAGATATTACGTTGTGTGTAAAAATAAAGGTCACACAGTCCTTCAACCATCTAGCTAATGTGACCTTAGCAATAGCAGATCCTAATCTAGATCCAGAAAAGGCCAAAAATAACTGGTCAGATTTACGAAAGGGTTTAGTCCTGTTTAAGTAAAAATGGATTTGCTTGTGTATATCTAGGGTATGTAGGCAATACTCTCCTCTGTTTGAATGGTTGGGAAAGAAAACTGGCAATTTAATGGCTTGATTAATAGACATTTCAGAGATCATTTTAGGCAGAAATGATGGATTAGTTCTCAGAGACACTATCTCTATGAAAATTCAAGTATGGACTCTTGATACAAAATGCTTGAAGTTCAGAAATATGTCTGGCAGAAGTAATGGTGACCAAAAACAAGGTTTTCCATGACAAATACTTGAGGTCGCAAGAAGAGGCTGGTTCAAAAGGTGCCACTGTCAGAGCTTGTAGAACTAATGATGAATCCCATGGCTGAATAGGCTCTCTAAAAGGTGGCTTCAGATGATTCAAATCTTTTATGAAGGTCTTGTACAATTTATGGGACATAAGACAGAAATCTTGGACACCCTCATGAAAATTAGAAATTGCAGCCAAATGAACTCTAATGGTAAACAGGTCGGCCAGATAGTCTAGTATTATCGACACTGGTGCTGAAAAAGGGTCTTCTTGTTTATCTTTCAGCCAACAGGTAAATATTTTCCACTTTTTCAGATAAGTAATTCTAGTGGAAGACTTACGAGAAGCAATGGGAATATCACGTACTGGTAAAGAAAGGTCATTCTGCCTGGCAATCAAGGGGAACTGGAGTAGCCAAGCCGTTAGCTTCAGGCTGTTCAGGTTGGGATGAATCAAGTTCTGTGGGTGTGAGATCAACTCCGGGATTGGATGGAGAATCCATAGTCGATCTAGTAGGTGAGGCCAGGGCTTTCTTCAGAAACTGGGGAATGACAGGAAAGCGCGGAAATGCGTAGAGAAGACCCAAGGCCAATTGTGGACTAGAGCGTCCCTGGGTGACTGTCCCGGAGGGAGAATCAAGGCAAAGTAGTTGCTGCATTTGAAGTTGGTCGGGGATGCAAAGAGGTCGCAGCAAGGATGGCCCCAGCGGTGGAAGATCTCCGCAGCTATCAAGCGATTCAGGGACCACTCATGAGGTTGAAGAATGCACCTGCTGAGTCTGTCTGCTATCACGTTGGAACTCCTGGGAATGTGAGTTGCTAGAAGAAAACAGTTGGTAGCCATCGCCCATCGCCATATCCTCATGGCCTCTCAACAAAGGTGGTAAGATTTCGTTCCACCTTGCTTGTTGATGTTCCAGACCACCGCCATGTTGTCTGATTGAATCACAGATGGCAGCAGAGGATGGAATGCTTGCAACGCCAGAAGCACCGCCCTCAGCTCTAGAACATTTATATGCAGATGTGCCTCCAGTTGGGACCAAGTGCCTTGGACTGTCTGTCCCTGACATAGCCCCCCCCAACCCATCAGGGAGGCGTCCGTGGTCACTGTGGCCTTGGGTTGCTGGGAGGAGAAGGGGCGAGACCATTGTGAGAGACTGTATGTCATCCACCAATTTAAATCCTGTTTGCACCTGTGGGTTACTCGAATCATGGCTGAAAGAGGATGCTGAAAAGGATACTATTGGGTGAGTAGCAGCCATTGTAGAAGCCTCATGTGAAACCAGGCCAGGGGAACCAATGGTAATGGAGGCTGCCATGGAACCCAACAGCTGTAGAACCGAGTGAGCCGTGGATTTTTCCTTTGAAAGGATTGGAATTAATTGTTGTTTTATCCTTAAAATTTTGTGCTCTGGAATAGCAGCTCTGCAGTTTTTTGTGTCCAAGATAAGCCCTATGAATTCTGTGGGCTGAGATGGGGTGAGATTGGATTTCTGACAGTTTATGGTTATGCCTAGCCTTTGAGCAGCGAGGAGAGAGTATGCCATGGCTTTTTCCAGTAGATGTCTGGTGGGGGCGGAAATGAGCCAGTCATCCTTGAAGTGGTTAGTGAGCTGTGACAACTGCCATGCACTTTGTGAACTGGTAATGACCGGCTCTCGCACGGAAGCACAGAAATCTTCTTTATGACCTGTCCGCCTTTATGTGGTAGTACGCATCCTGAAGATCTATAGAGCACATCCAATCATCTTTTTCCAAAAGCGCGAGGATAGACTGTATAGTGACCATCTAGAATTTTTGTATTCTCACAAACTTGTTCAATACACTGAGATCCAAAATTGGTCTCCAGTCCCCGGTTTTCTTTGGCACCAAAAATAGTCTTGAGTAGAATCAGGATCCTATCTGGTCTGGAAGGACTATTTGGATGACTCTTTTTCTTAGCAGCTTTTCTATCTCTAGTGCTGCTTTCTTCCCTTTAACTGGGTGGAAAGTCGGGAAGATTATTTGAAGGGACGGGACGAAGATCGAAGGGGATATGATAACCTCTGGTTATGATCCTTTGTACCCAAGAATTGGTGGTGATGGTTAGCCAGGCAGAAGGGTACAAGGAGAAACGTCCCCCAACCACCTCCAGAGGAAAGGGAGAAAGCACATTGAGGAGAAGAATAATGGACACCTATGGCAGAAAGGGTCTTTACCATCCTGTTCACATCTGGCCAGTGTGCTTTTAACTTTGGGCCCAAACAACGAGGAGGGCTCAATGGGGGCATTAAGAAAGGAAGACTTAAAGGGTTCTGCGAAGTTGCACAAGTGCATCCAGGCATGTCGTCTCAAGACCGCAGCTGAACCCGCCACTCTAGCTGCTCCTTCTGATGCGTAAGATATCAATCGCATAGAGGAGTTAGAAATAGACTCAATGGTGGCCAGCTGAGAGGCCACTTTGTCACGGACCTCATCTGACACTGCAACACCCAAGTATTCAGAGAGCTCAGAAACCAGATCCCTTTGAAGCCTGGTAAAATGTGCCATATAATTCAGGGACCTGATAGCAAAGGTCTCTGAAGCAAAGGTGTGCTTCCCTATTCTATCCAGGGCCTGGGACTCTCTGTTAGGCGGATGGACAGTCTGGCTTTCTTCTTCCTCCAGATCCTTTTTTGTTGTGGTCGCCACCACCAAAGCATCTACAGGAAGACCTTTGGACCAATGAGGATCCGAAGCAGGAGGGGACAAGATCTTATCTGGTCTCCGGGGAATAGCTTTGATGGTGTCAGGGGCCTTCCAAGCACGCTGCACGATGAATTTGACAAGTTCATCGGCAGGTGGTGTAACCCAGGAGGTAGGGGGCCAGGCACGAAAGGCCTGCAGGAACACAGATTCCTCAGGGGTCAGATTAGAGGACTGCCAGTCGCCTCTCAGTTTCAGGATTTCGAGGATATTGCCAAATGATACCTCAGAGGGTGACCAAGGGGATCCTTCCTCTTCATCAAAATCTGTGTCTTCGGTGAGGGACTATCGAAATCTGTGTCTTCGGTGAGGGACTCCTCTGTGGAGTCCATGTGTTTCCTCTTACACAAACGTTTCTGGTGGACCTCCTCAGCGGGAGAAACTGGGGAAGATAATGGAAAAAGGAATTTCTGAGGGAATATGTCCTGAGGCCCTTGCACCCGGTGTCCGCTAGGTGCGACTTGTGAAACCAGTGTACCAGAGAAGGGTGGGGGTATATACAGTCCGCATCGCCAGCGCAGCAGCGAGCCTTCTCCATCAGTTGAAGGACTCCACCCGGAGAGGGGAGTATGTCGAGGACAGGGCACTCCTCCCTATCTCTCTCTGCAGACAGACCAGACCCCTGGATGGCAGCAGCAGCAGGCAGCAGCAAGCACAGCTGACAACCTGAGTCATAGCAAAACTTTCCTGACATGAAGGCAACTGCAGTTCCTTAGTGAGGTCCGAAAAAGGAACCGCAGAAGGGGAAGACTGTACTATATCCATGGACTTCAAAGGCAATGAAGGAGGAGAATAAGAAGGTGTCTTTGGAGATGGGTGATCACCTCCCAAGGAAGGATAGTTCCTGAGGGTGGAATATCTCTGACCAAGAAAGCCTAGTCCACAAGATGCAACACATCATGTTCAGAAAGGCTTCTAGTGGACCTCACAGAGACTGAGGGAAAAACAGGCCTGTCCACAAAAGAGGCAGACTCAGTGCCCATCTCATCTGACCGCACCGAGGACAACGGTGCCAAGAAAGACTGAACTACTGTAGTCTGCACCGAAGTCATCGGTGCCGATGTCATTGTCTACACCGACACAGGGATCAGTGCCGAAGCTGGAACCGACAAAACTGGAGACAACAATAAAGGCCTCGGTTCTGAGGAAGATCTCGGAGCCGACGTGGTCAAGGTCTGCGCCGACTGAATGGTCGGTGCCGATACAGTGGTAATGGTCTGAACTGAGGAGCCCCTCGGTGCCGATATGTAGAAGGCTGCAGGAGAGGACGGAGCCGAAATCACTAATGGAGCCGAAGGCCTCTGTGCCAAAGGTCTGGGCACCAAAAGCAGTGGAGTTGACTGAGAGAGCTCTGAAGCTGAAATTTTAGCCTTTTTAGGTTTTGGTTGGCGAGAGTCCCCATCCGGGGATGAAGGCAAGGATTTAGCCTTAGTAGAAAGATCCATTTTCTTATGGGCTTTAGGAGGGGTTGAGACCTCTGACCCAGAAATAGCCTCTGAAAACAGAGATTTTATAAGTCCCTTCAGCATCAGCTTGTTTTTCCTTTCTAACAAAGTTCTATTAGAAAAGTTCTCACAAATAGTACAAGGTGGTTCAAAAGACAAATGGGAAGCTCCCAAATAATAAACGCAAAGAGTGTGTATCAGAAGTAGGCAGTTTGAGACCACAATCAGAACACCGCTTAAACCCCGGAATACCCTTTTTATCTGCCATATTAACTAATAGAAAAATACCAACAATGGTACAAGAGAGTACCCGAAGGTATGAAAGAGGAAGGGAAAAGGATTACCAACGATGGTAAAGAGAAAATTACCTTGCGGTAAAAAAGGGTAGGTAAAGGACAGAAAAAAACCTGGGGAAATTATGAACGCTAGATGCGATAGGGCAAGCGACAATAAAATATCAACTTTTCTGACAGAAAAGTAATTTGTAAAGCAATTAAACAACAATTGACTGTAATTAGCTCAAGAGAAGTAGCTTGACACGACCAAATGGCAACGCGGCAAACGAAATCTGAGGTAACAGGGACAGGGGGATTGTGGGTAAGAGTTTAGCTCGAGAGTTTGAAGCTGCCCTGAGCTTGGAAAATGGCCGGCACGGTTCTGAGCTCGGAACAGATACCCATGCGTAAGGAATGAACGAGGCTTAACAATATCAGATCTTCAATATTTGAAGGTGTACATAGTTTTGCGTGTTAGAATTAAGTTAATATGTTTTAGGGGGGTATTGGTGGTGTGTTTGTTTTTTTTTTCGTTTGAGGGCTTTCAATAAAGTTTTAGAAGATGTGACATAGGTTCAAATGTATGTGACAAGAAACAACTTTACAAAATTCAACCTGTCAAAAAGTGCATGCATGTAACACAAAAGCTGGAACTAGACATTTAACAAAAAAGGTGCTATACATAAAAGGTGGGAATAATAACTTTTTAATACAATGACGTTTTCTTTAATGTCTTTAAATGTAATTGGCCTCACAAATAACTACAAACAAGGAGGAGTACTACATTAAAATATGCAGAGTGCAAATAGCTGTGTTACAGGAGACGCACTTAGAAAGAACATGTGAATTTGATGGAGCTTGAGAAAATTTTGGGAGAAATAATCAGTGTTCAGCAAGGAATGTTACTTACAGTTGGGGAATGGAACTTGATTTGCAGCATTGAAGATGTGTCTGGGGTCCAGAAGGGAAACTATAACAAAGGAGGGTTAAGATTTTTGAAGACATTTATGAAAATCTTTGGCATGGAAAATGTGAATTCAGTAATAGGAGATTGAAGTGAATTTATATATTATTCCCAAGATATAAAAACTGGGCTAGGCTAGACAGAATTTACATTTCATAGGAACATGTGCATTTAATAGAAGGTCTTGATACACACCCAATAACTATTTCAGATAATGCGCCAATAATAGCTAAAATAAAAACAAAGGATAATGAAATACAAATGAGACATTGGCACTTTCCCACTTATCTTTTGAAAAGACAGGAATTTAAGGAATGGATAGTGGAGATTATTCAGGAGCTGTTAACGAGGATAGAAATTTCTTCTGAAAATATAGCTAGGGAGTGGGACAAAATTTAGGTGGAGTTTAAAAATAAGATGGAAATAAAAGAAAGGGAGATATGGTTAAGAAGTAACAATAATTATTTATAGGGACTGACAAATGTGAAAGTATTGCAGAATAGAGGGAATCTCAAAGAACAAGAACAGGATCAACTGCAGAATGCTATGCAGAAAATAAGGGATTACCTCAATAATATGCACAAGCTTAGAAAGATTGCTGTCAAGCAACTGTTTTTTCATAATAACACTAGAGCACAAAAACTTTTAGCATAATGACTCAATAATGGCAACAGAAAGTAGAAGGGGCTATCATCAAACGTAGGAAGTCTATAACAAAGAAGGTAACGAGACCCTGTAGAGGTATTAGAAATATTTCAGAAATTCCATGAGTCTCTATAGATCAGAGAAATATGAAAATCAAGAAAAAATACAAATTGAAATGTTTATGCTAGAATTGAATATGCCAAGGTTAGAGGTAGATGAGGCTCAATTACTAACAGTTAGGATAGGAGGAGATGAGATAAAAATTGTGATGTATAACCAATCTACAAGAAAGTTCCCAGGAATTGATGGTATTCCTGTGGAGGCTTGGAAGCTAGGAGGAAAAAAACTGATTAAAGATCTGGAAGGTTTTGTTTAACAATATCTTAAGAGGAGAAGTACCACCTTCCTAAAAGAAAGCAGAGACAGCTGTAATACCTAAAGAGGGTATGGATCCATCAGATCCAGCTTCATACAGGCCCATTTCAATACTAAACCATAATTATAAAGTGTTCATGTCTATAATGGCTAAAAGAATGGCAAAAGTAATGTCAAAACTGATAGATATGAATCAATGTAGTTTTGTAGAGGGCAGGCAAACATCTGGCAACATTAAAAGAACAGTGACGATCCAGAGGGAAGCAGAATGTAAGAAAATACCATTGTTGTTAGTTGGTCTTGATGCAGAGACAAGCATTTGGCAGCGTAAGCTGGGACTTTATGAGCAGGGCAGTGGAAGCATTTGCATTTCCTGAAAAAAATATAAGGTTGATTAGGATAACTTATGAGAGTGGGTGGGGTCCCTTTGATAATTTCTGCTTGAGCAGAAGAACCAAGCAGGGTTGTCCTCTTTCCTCTTTATTATTTGCATTATATTTAGAAGCACTGGCAAAGAGAATAAGGGACTAAAAAAATTTAAGGATATAATTGGTATGGCAGTCAAGAAAAGCTGGCTTTATTTGCAGATTATATTTTGTACCTGACAAAACCAGAAAAAGACATTACAGTGTTGTGGAACACTTTGAGACGGCTTCTGATCTTTTTGAGATACAAAATTAATGAAGCTAAAACAAAGGAAATAGTGGTAAATTATGTACCCACACATGAATTGATTCAGGAATACCCATGTTTATGGGGACATGATAAAATGAAATATTTAGGAGTATGGATTAAAATAATTCTAGTGAGGCAGCTACTGCTAAAAAAAGAATACATAAAAATTAGAAAATAGAAGCTTAGTTATATGAATATGGATAGTAAGATAGAAGCAGTTAAAATGTTTTTAGTCCCTTTAGTCTTATACACAGGGCAGGCATATTTTTATCAACCAGAGGAGAAGCTGTGGGTAGCAATTAATAAAGAGCTGAAAGACTTTATCTGGGAGGGGAAGACTGCAAGAGTCAAGTGGGATAAGATAATTGTTCCAGTAGAACAGGGTGGATTGGGATTAGCCAATCTGAACAGGTATTTCAGAGCTACACCGTTAAGACTGCTTTACACAGCGCAAGCAGAAAACTATAATTCAAAGTGGAAAGGGATGATGATGAAATACTGGGGAAGCTCAAGAAATGAGGAGAGACTGGGATTTTGGATACAGGCCTTTAAGGAGTATAACAATAATCATGCAGAATATTATATCCATAAAGCAGCAGAAAGTATTCTAAGAACTAAATCAACACGGGAATGAAGAAAGGAGATTCTGCCAGTAAGGATGACTGTAATTTGGGATACAGACAATAGGCAAGATGTGGATGGAATTTATTGGAGAAAACTGGAACTAAGGCATTGGGAGCGAATAACTAGAGAGGGAAAGATGATAGAACGGGAAGATGCCAAGAATTTATTTGGACTTCTGATTAGAGATTGCCTTCCCTATCAGGGATTAATATCAGAGTATAGGCAAAGAGAAAGAAATAGGGGCGTCCTAAACGAAAGACCAGAATGGTAAAGTTTTAACAGAATCTAGAACAGAAGCTGCCATTAAAAAAAGAATAATTAGTAGAGCACATAAAATATTGCACGATAACTATAAGAATCGGTCAGAGGAGGTTAGAAAGGATTGGGTAGAGAGATTGGATAAGAATTCACAAAGAAACAATGGGAAGATATATGTACGTCTCCCAAATATGCAACAAAATCTAGAAGATTTAGGATTTTTGCCTGGAAATGTTTACGAAGATATTTTTATATCCCAAGAAGACTCCAGATAATTTTTCCTCAGGTAGACAGTAAATGGTGGTGTGAAGGGGAAGAAAGGGGTAATTGGGAACATATTTTCTGGGAGTGTAGTGAGTTGGTGGATTTTAAGAATTCCCTGAGGGATGTACTGTTGGGCAGATAGGTCTGATGCAGGGTTACCACCTGTCCCACTTTTCGAGGGACAGTCCCTCTTTGGGCAGTTGTGTCCTGCAAAAAAAATGGCAAATGTCCTGAGATTTTAGGACAAAAATACTTCCTATATTTTATGTAATAGTTACATAAAACAGTTATTCTGTTTCTGAAACACCTAAATGTTATAAGAAACAGAATAAGCAACTAAAATGATACAAGAATAAGCATTTATTTAGGCAAAAAAGTGAAGTTCTGTCCTTTGTACTGGCCGTGGATTTGTTTTACCTTGCAAAATCTGACGTTTGTACAAAAAATGTCCCACTTTGGGCATTTGAAAAGGTGGCAACCCTAGTCTGATGAGGGAAATGATTCTTCTGAGCTGTGATACAGATTCGAGATTGCCTAGACATGGTAAGGCCTTGCTGTGTCTAATAATGGTGGCTGCCACAAAAGCAATTACTAGAAAATGGAAATGAAAATCTAAACCAACTATACTGGAAGTAGTGCATATAATAACAGAGATAAAACAACTGGAATTGAGATCTTTAGAAAAGATTTTTTTATGTAAAAAAGAACTTGTGTGGCAGCTTAGGCTGGCTGCCAACCTTCCCCCTGGTTTAAATGGCTATTTGAGCATTTATCCTGTTTTAAAGGAAAAAGCAGAAGCTATTTAGTAATTTTATATGCATTACAGTTTGTACTTTTAAAATAACATTTACTGTGGCATTGCTACGACCCACTGAAAAATGCTAACATATAAAGAGGTGTTTTAGACAATAAAATTTTCCCTACTGGTTTGGGAATTCTTAACAACTTGTTATTGCATTTTTTTAAATGTCGCTGTTATATTATAAAATAGCTTTTTCTTTTAAAAAATGTTTATTGTTTAATTGATCTATTAACCCCATGACAGTCAACAATGCAACCTATTGGTTATTTTATAGTATTTAATAAGGTGGTTTGTGGCTTTCTGGTTGATTCTGATGAAGTCAATGTTTTATTGACGAAAGTGCTCAATTTGTTATGTAATTCTATGTTAATAAAAGAGCATTTCGGACTCACAACTTTTAGTGCTGACTTTATTGTTTATCTTTAGAAAAGGGTTAGGAGCAAACTACATAGAAAAAATGGGAATAGTGGAAACAATACAAACAAGAGAGGAATGAGATCTAAAAGGCAGCAGGACATAAATGAGTTATGCAATGTTTGAGTAAGAAAGATTGGGTAGATAAGTGATGTATAATGTTTGCAACTGGGAGTGTGTCAGTATGGCTTGTGATGTAAAATGCTTGCGACTATGATTGTGTCAGTGTGGTTTGTTTTCATTGATATAAATGTTAACTAAGATAAAAAGTAATGCTGCTGTCCAAAGGTCCAAACTTAGAAAACACAAAGCGAAATACTAAAAAAATACAAAGTTGGACCACCACGATGAATCAATGAACTTTTAATCCAATAAAGTTGATAAGCGCTTTCACGTACACACGGAGTATGCTTCTTCAGATCTCTAAACATACTAAAAAACTCTCATCTTAAATAGTATGTATATATGCAAAATCTTGTAGCCTAATGCTTGACTAATCGCTATAACAACAAGTTCATATTTATTAATAAATAAATTGGTAGATTTACGTTGAGTTCATGAAATATAGGTAAAAATAAAAATAAATACTTTTTTACATACACAATATCACTGAGAAAACATAACATGTAAAAATGTATAAAATAAAAATAAAAATCAATTAAGATACAAGAATAATAAATGCAACTTTATTTTAGAGGACGTGAATCAAGTATTGGTTTAATGCTTATATATTGATTAAGACCTGGAAACTGGTGTGCTTGCATTCTAAAAAATCCATTGGAGCTCTATAGTTTCCAGTCTATTTATAGGATTTCCTCCTCTCTCAGTAACTTTAACTAATTGTAGCACTCTGAACACAAACGAGTGTCCCTTATATGCAGTAGCATGTTTCGCTAATGCATTCAGCTGATTATTCTTTTTTATATCGTAAGTATGGTTGTAAATCCTATCTCTAAGCCTTCGAGATGTCATGCCTACATAGAAGGCTTGGCATTGCTTGCAATTTGCCAGATAGATAAGATTCAAGTCATTACAGGAAGCATAAACTCTAGGTGTAAAACTGAATCCCATGTCTGGATGTTGAAACACTTTATTTTCACTAATAAAATGGCAGAAATTACAGGAGCCACATGGGAAAGTTCCAAAAGGCTTCCTTTCTCCCAGGGAATGTATTTGTTTAATTGGTGTACTATGATCAATACAGAGAATTCTCTTTAGATTTTTGCTATTCCTATATGTAAATCTTGGCTGTGTGCCTACAATTTTACTAATATTTTGTTCAAGACCAAATATGTGCCAGTGTTTACGTATAATACCTGTAATTACACTATTGTCATTAGTATATCTGGTAATGAAAGTTACTTCAGAAACATCCCTCTTTTTATTTTTATAGTTATAGTAACACCCACCTTGTTTATCAACCACATGTGAATCATTATTTATAATATCACTACGTATCAAGCTTGTTCCTCCTAACACCTTCTCCCTAATGTTTTTTACAATATTCGTCTTATATCCCCTATCTGTAAAAAGATCTTGTAATAAATCAGCTTGTTCTTTAAGCTGGATAGGTTCTTTACATAATCTACTTATCCTAGTAAACTGACTTTTTACCACATTCGGGAATATATGGCGGGGATGCATACTGCCATATTCCAGTATTGTATTCTTCCAGCATTTCTTCCTAAAAAGGTTTGTGGATAAAAAACCATAGGAATCCTTCGTTATGGTAATATCTAAGAAATCAATGGTTAACACAGAATATTCCATCGTGAACCTTAAGAAACTTGTCGTGGTTTCCAAAAAGTTCACAAAATCTTTTAGTTCCCCAACTGTACCATTCCAAAATAAAAGTATATCATCCACAAACCTTTTATACAGTATAACTTTCTTAAAGAATACACTGTTGAATAAATTATTTAATTCCCAATAATAGACCACAAGGTTGGCATAAGTGTTTGCGCAAGGGGTGCCCATTGCTACACCCCATCTTTGTAAATACAACTGATTGTTGAACATGAAAACATTATTGTTCAAAACGATGTCTAGTAAAGCACATATCAGAGTCTGTTTCTCAGAGTTGAAGTTGAATGTATGATCTAATAACTCCCTTACTGCTTCTAATCCATATTCATTAGGTATTGAAGTGAATAAGTTCTTAACATCCAAGGTAACTAATAAACATGTGGTAGGTATTGATTTGAAAGGCTTAGTACTTATAATATTAATTGATATGTATCTTTTAATATTGTAGATATATTATTTAACAAAGGACTAAGTGTTTTTTCTAGATAAACCAAAATTGTAACTGTCGCCCATCTCTCTCCTGCTACTATTGGGTGCATAGGTAATGGTGTAATTCCTTTGTGTACCTTCGGCAAACCTTTTATGTATGGTACCAAGGGATGTTCAATAAGAAAAAACTCATACTTTTCATATGAAATTTGTCTACACATCAAAAGATCATATAGCTGTTGTTTTTCGTTAAACCATCACTTACTATATAGGCAATCATACATATATAAATGTATGATTGCCTATATAGTAAGTGATGGTTTAACGAAGATGTTTCTTGTGTAAAAAAAAGCAAGAATTGAATAATTTATGTAATATTGTTTAGGTCATATAACATATAGCAATATATGTGCAGTACAATGTTTATGTTAACATAGTTTGATTCCTTTTATATGAATGCAAATTTGCCTGTGTCACAAATGATAATTCAATAAAGGTGTTTGAAAAAAAAAGATTATAGGGAAAAGCACAGTTCTGTAAGTCCTACTTATCAGTAACAGTACATATTTGTGGAATGCACTCCTTTACTGGCATATGGGTAGCTGTGCCTGCTACTCCCTTTCTCTGGCAGTCTACCAAAGCACAGTACGTCTCCCACTATTTGTCTGCTGGTGAAGTGGACTAATAACCTTACAGTACAGGGGCTACCTTTCAGACCCATAGAAAGGACCCTTTCAGTTTTCTAGGGTACAAGAAGAAAAGCTAAAAATGCAAGCTTTGTGAACATCTACTGTTCCAAACCAAAACACACACGCGCACACACACACACACACACACACACACACACACACACACACACACATATACACACACACATATACACACACACACACAGAACATCACTAAGCATAAATCAATGGAAACTCCAACACCAAACTACATACATCCAAAAATGTGTGATGGGGAGTAGGTACTGCCAGTAAGACAGTGTTATTCTATAAACATCTGCTTTTACAGGTAAGTAGGACTTACACAACTGTAATATGTTCAACAAACACACTCCCTTATTGGCATGTGGGAAGATTCCCAAAGCTTAACAACCTGGGAGAATGAAGGATAAGGATCCAGAAGCCCCTGGAGAAATGATTATAGCAGAACCTGCTCTAAGATTTAGAAAAAACATCTAGTTTGGAATGCTTTGAAAAGGTACAGATGAAGGTCGAATTTGCTGCCTCTAGAATACTTCTTGTCCACTCCTTTTTAATATGCTACTGAAAAGGAAAAGGCCCTGGTGGAATGCGCCATTACCTTACTTGGATTCACTTTGCCATGCTGGAGGAGACAAAAAAAAAAAAAACAATACCAGAGGACAGCAAAAGGATGACCCTTCTTTGGCCCTGTGTAGGAAATAAAAAAAAAACTTTCAACCTTCCTGAAGGGTTTTTGTCAAGGTATTACCTAAGCTGCCAATGCACATCCAAGGTAAGAAGTATCTGCTTCTCCCTTATTCTTAGGTTAGGTTAATAGACTGACTGACAGTGGATTCTTGAGACCACTTTCAGCATGAAAGAGCGGTCAGTATGTAACACAAACCTAACCTTGTGGAAAATAAGGTATAGTTGTCCCACCATGAGAGCTTGCAGCTCAGAGACTTGCCTTGCAGATGTCAGAGCAATAGGCAAAAAAAGTTTTCCAAGTCAAGAACTTCATATCAGCCTTTGCTACAGTTTCAAAAGGAACTAAGGTCATTTTTTTCCAGAACGTAGTTGAGATCCTGTTGCTTATCTTGTTGCCCATTAAAGACGAACAGGCAGGGTTGTTCGTTTACATGCTTTATTACAAAGAAACACATCAAGATGGATAGCAGCATTACAAAATATAAACGGACTGATTAACTGACAGACAACACCGACATACATGCTTACTTCTGAACAGC
Source organism: Protopterus annectens (assembly GCF_019279795.1). NCBI lineage: Eukaryota > Metazoa > Chordata > Ceratodontiformes > Protopteridae > Protopterus > Protopterus annectens. The sequence continues at coordinate 573,877,874 of NC_056726.1, forward strand.
TAACTACAAAATGGCAGTCAGGCTCGCACATGCTCAGTATTTATACACTTGTGCAAGCCCCTAGAAAGCTCCTTGAAGGTACATATACATATTGATTTATGCCTCTTTAATGAATTGCCCACAATACAATGGCATTTGAAAAAGAAACATGCAATTGTACAGAAAATAAGAAATGAACAAAACATTCATGTCCAAGTTGCTGTATATCTGGAACATGGTTTGGAAATGCTACCTGATCTAGTAATAGCAATCAGAACTGGGTTTAGCAAAAGGGACAGTCACTGGCGGACAACTTGCTTCAGGAGCTTCAGGATTCTTCTCAGAAATAGGGATATTTACTGAAACGTCTTCTGGAACTGAAACACTGGATAACTCACTCTGAGATATAGTCTCTCTCTCTCACAGGTATGCTACTCCAATACAGGCTCAGACACTGGGATTAAATGTTTCCGATTCCACCTAAATTCTGCTCCTTGAGATTCCACAATATATGATCTCGGCTCTGGACATACACTTTTCATGACACCAATCCAATCAAAACCTTTGGACATCTGCATCCTCAATATCTCCCCTTCTCATAATGGATTGAGAGATTTGCTGGTCTTCTCATAATAAAACTTCTGGGATACACCCTTCTTTAACAGACTGGATTTCAATGAAATGTTGTTCTTGACCCATGGAACCAATAATGAACTACTAATCGGTAGTGTGCTTCTGGTTTGTCTAAACAGAAGTCTCTGTGCAGGTGAACCAAGATGTTTATCACAAGGAACATTTCTGAGATTCATGAAAACGTCTCTATTGTCTCATTTCGACTTTTCTAGTCATTGTTTCGTACTATGAACTGCACGTTCTGCCAAACCATTTGACTGCAGGTACTCAGGGCTACTCATGACATAAGTCCCACTCATCAGCAAATCTTTTAAACTGCTGGCTTATAAACTCTGTACCATTGTCAGAAATAACTTTGGTAGGTATGCCATATGCACAGATTTACCCTTGTCTAGGGCTTTAGGGATTCTTCTCAAAGAAGTCCACCAAGATGAACAGGCATGATCTCCCCTTAACAAAGCCATACTGGGTGGGGTTAAGCTTCTGGAGATTTCATATATCTTTGTTAATAAGGTCTATGATGATTCGTTCCATGGCCTTGCAGATAAGGTTGGCCAGGCTAATGGATCTATAGTTTCTGGGGTCCGTGGATACATCCCCTTTGTGCAAAGAGATGACGGTAGCCATTTTCCATTCCACTGGGATGAAACCAGTGCTTAGGCTGTGACTGAAAAGCGTGCCCAATAGTGATGCTAATTCTTGTTTTAACCCATGTAGAACACAGCCCGGGATGTTGTCTAGTCCCATAGAGGTTGCGTTTTTGGCCTTGGAGAGGGCGTTTCAGACCTACTCCTTAGAGATACTAGGTGGGGGACAGGTGTTAGAGATGCTTTGGGGTATATGTGGCAGGTACAGGGGAGTGATGTTTTCACTGAACCTGTCAACCAGCAGATTTGCTATATCCACAGGTTCTGTATATCTAGTACCATTAACTATGCGTTCAGCACAAATTTGGGCCTTACCTTTAAGGATATGGATGTAACTAAAAAACGCCTTGTGGTTATCCTTAGTTAGGGAAGCTAATATGGATTCGTAGCTAGCTTTGGATGACTTCACTAGGAATTTTATTTGCTTGTTTAAGTTAAGGAGAGAGTGTTTCCAGTGTTGAGACCATTCCTTCCTACTCTTAGACAGCAATTTCTTTCTCCTATTGTATACCCTGTTAATGGCAGCTGTCCATCAGGCCGGTTTGCTTTTCCTTGAAGATCTTGTTTCAGTTCTATCAGGTTTGGCAGAGTCAAAACAATTGTACAGGTGCTTGTATAAAGCGCTGGTGTACAACTCAGCATAGGTGTCTGTTCCATCAGTGGGGGTAGGGACTGTGAAGCTATTTATGCTGTCATGTAAGAGGTTGCAATTGACCTTGGAAAAGATTTTTAGTCTAGTTGTTGCTAAGGGGGGGGGGGGGGGAATTGTGTTATACTTACTTCTAGTTAGACTGATTTGTGGTCACATCTCACCACTGGGGGTGGTGCAGCAGTTCCCCCATGTTGAACACCATATCCAGGATATTTGAGCCCCTTGTGTGTGTGTCAAACAGCAGGTCCAGGGCACTGGTGCTAAAGTCCAGGAACCTTTGGGCAAGTGAGCTAGAACACGTACAATTTACCCAGTCAATGGATTGGTAATTAGGGTCACCCAAAACCAGGGTGTTTGGTTGTGTATTGATTGACTCAAGTGGATCCAAGTAGCCTGAGTAGATGTCCTGATTCATGGAGGGGGTCCTACAGTTGGCAATGACCTGAGGAGGGGTCATACCTACAAGTCAATTGCACCTGAAGTAATTCAAGGGAATAGTGCTGTTTAACCAATCTAGAGGTGTATTTTATCTTTAATGAATACTGATTGATATACCACCTGCTTTAGTTCTCACGCCTTCAGTTTGGGGTCTGAACGTGTGAAAGGAAATGTAACCTGGTATAGCTGGGGTTCTCTCCGCAGCCTTAAACCAGGTCTCAGTGACTGCACAAATGTCAACATCTTCCAAGATGAGGAAAGAATCATCACTTATGATATAAACAAACAGTCTTAACATATTTTCAGTCACATTGGGCATCCCATACAATCTTCTACACAGTGAGTGTCATTCAAACATTATTCTACATGTACTGTTCCCACAAATCCCATTTTTTCTATGTAATTTGCTCCTATCCTTTTCTAAGGATCCCACTTCAGTCCTTTTAGCTCTGTTGCTATATTCACTACTTCTCATATGGTTGATTTAGACTTTGATTTCCATTTTCTAGTTACTGTGTTTTTATCAGACACCAGAAATGAACTTGGCAAGGTCTTACTTTATCTAGGCAGTTCATATTCCATATCACAAATCAATAAATCATTTCTTTAATTACACTAATTTGTTCACCCGACTGCGGTGGTGGTGCTTCGGTAGCATTGTCGCCTCATGGCAAGACGTTGTCCAGTTCGATTCTCAGCTAGAGCGTCTTCTGTGTGGAGGCATACATGAATGGGGTGTGCCTTCATTGAAGGTTGTGCGTCAGAGCTGGTAACCCGGTACGTAAAAATCCACTACCAATCATTAGCGGACCGGAGTTCCGCTGTGGCGACCCCTAACCGGGAAAAGCCGAAAGACACAAACACTAATTTGTTCACCCAAAAACACTGCAAACATCTCAACCAAATGAACAGGTTGCTCACCCAGTATTTCTGACAGAGTAGTCTGCAGGGAATTTTTAAAGTCTGCCAACTCATTACACTCCCAAAAAATATGTTCCCAGTTACCTCTTTCTTCCCCATCACACCTCCAACATTTGCAAGGCCTAATATTTTTAGGAATTCTTTTGCCGAGGTGACATTCCTCCTGAAGAATTCCTGAAGCACAATCTGGAAAGACAAGACTTTGCCTTCGGGGAAAAAGGTCTTCTTTTGTTGGTGTCGATTAAGCACCCCAAGAAGACAAGCCTTTGTGAGTGTATCAGACACAACTTCCAAAGTTTCAACTTGAACCCAAGCAAGGAGAGTAAGGTCGAAACCTTCTCTAGTGATTCCAAACCCATGCATACAGACTCTGCACAGATCAACAAGTTGTCCAAGTAAAGAAAAATGCGAATGCCAAGAGTCTGACAGTGGTCTCTACCTGAGCAAGCCATTTGGTAAATACTGAAAGTGCAGGGAATAACCCATAAGGCAATGCAGAGAAATGACAGTGTGAACCAGACACAACAAATTTCAGATATCTTCTGAGGTGATGAGCAATGGGGATATGGTGGTGCACATCCTTCAAGTCCGGGGTCACTATGAAGCAGTGGTTCTGCAAAAGGGAAAGCACTATCTGCAGATGAGCATCATGAACTTAGGGACCTTGACAAAGGTATTCAGAAAGGATGCGTACAACTCTGGTTTCAATGGCAGATATTTGCTGGGGACCAGGAAAATTCTGGAGTAGAAACCTTTCATTCTCTCTGAAGAGAGACCGATTCAATGACTCCAGAGTACTGTATTTAATAGGTTCATAGGCAGTTACTAGGCTATCGGCCTAAGGGCCTAAGTAAGCCTAGTTAACAAGGTTCCCTGGCTTACGCCACCCAAGAAAGTTATTTTCCTGTGCCCCTGTCGAGCAGAGCCACAGAAGTGATCCCCGGGGTGTATTTCCTATTTCCCATCCACTTATTAAGATTTTTCTTGAAGAGTGCTAATGAGGAACCTTGCTTAACATAGATGGGTAGCTTGATCCAGAGTATGGGAAGTCTCTGGGACAGGAATCTATCCCTCCAGCATATTCTGTTTATTGTGGTGACAAGGTTTAGGTCCCTAGAGCGTGTAGCTCAGAGGGATTGGGATTTCTTTATGTGTAGCATGTCCAACAGCTCTGGGTTTGACATAGCTTTATATGTTAGGCAGAGATCACCTCGGAGTAGGCAATACTCTATGGAGTAAAGCTGGAGTTTTTTGAGATGGTCAGTGTAGGGCATCTGTTTGAGGCCAGTAATCCTCTTTATGAGGTACTTCTGTGGCTTTTCCAGCTGCTGCAGATGTCTTGTGAGGTACATTCCAAAAGGGGCATTGTACTCTATTAATGGGTCTAATGAGTGTCAAGTAGAGGGGAACAATGACCTCTTTTTTCCTAAATGAGAACCCTTTTGTGATGAGGTGTACCACGTAGAAGGATTTCCTGACCACTGTGGCGATGTGATTATCAAAGGAGAGACTACTGTCCAGGTCTCCTATTACACATTTGGCATTAAGTAGATGGCCGCCTATGTGGTAGTTCATGGGTACAGAGTTTTTACCAAAGGGGATGACAATGCACTTTTTGACATTGAGCTTGAAGCCATGGCTCTGACACCAGGCATCTGTCTCAGTGAGGCCCTTCTGTAGGTTGTCCACATTATTTGGGGACTCAACTATGGCTCCTAGTTTGCAATCATCTGCGACCTTCATTAGCCAAAGACCTTCTGTGTTAGCCTGTACTTCAGAGAAGTAGATACCAAACAGAAGAGGTCCCAGGACTGTACCCTGTGGTACTCCACTTGTCACTGGTTTGAAGTCAGATTTGGAGTCTGCAACTTTTACAGTGTGGGTTCTGTCAGTGAGCCAACTGGCAACCCATCTTGGGACGTAGGGATTTATACCTAGTTTAGTGAGTTTAGCTAGAATTCCAGAATGGGGGATGGTGTCGAAAGCCTTAGCGAGGTCAAGATAGGCTGTGTGAACCACCTTACCCTTGTGTACAGCTTTGGCGACTGCCTCAAAAAAGTCAATCGGGTTCAGGAGGCATGATCTGCCTTTCACAAACCCGAACTGGGTGGGGTCCAGATTTTGGAGGTTACTAATGTCTTTGTTTATGAGTTCCATGATGATACGTTCCATGGCCTTACAGACCAGGCTCGTCAGGCTAATAGGGCTATAGTTCCCAGGATCAGTGGTGGCTTCCCCTTTGTGGAGTGGGATAACTGTTGCTGTGCGCCATTCAGTGGGCACAAAGCCTGATGTGAGACTATGATTGAACATGGTGCTTAGGTGGGGAGCCAGTTCGTTCTGAAGTTCATGTAAAACGCAGCCTATGATGTTGTCCGGTCCCATGGATGCTGTGTTTTTGGCTTTAGAGAGTGCAGCTTTTACCTGCGTAGTTGTGATTATAGGGACTCTGCATTCTTCCTGTATAGTTATGGGCCCTTTAGGGGGTGAGAGGGGGGTAAAATTAGCACTGAACCTATCTGCCAGGACACGGACAATATCAGTTGGTTCTGTAATTTTCATGCCGTTGTGCTGCAACTCAGAGCAGATCAGGGTTTGCCATTGAGATTCTTGACATAGCTATAGAATGCTTTTCAGTTGTCCCTAGAATCAGTGGCGATTTTGTTTTCATAGCTAGCTTTGGAGGATCTTACAAGGGATCTCAGTTTCTTACTGAGGCTGACCATAGAACTCCTCCACTCATGGGATTTTACTCTCTTTTGCAACAGTTTCTTCCTTCTGTCGTAGAGTTTGTTTATGGCAGGGGACCACCAGATTGGCTTCCTTTTTTTTGGAGGATAGCATCTTGGTTCTGTTTGGGATAGCATGACCCATGCACTTGTGTAAGTGCTTATAGAGTGCATCTGTATAGGATTCAGCAGTCGTAACTGTATTGTCCATCTGCATGGGTGTCATGAAGTTCACCACTTCTGTCTTAAGAAGCATGAAGTTGGCTTTGGAGAATTTTTTTTACCATGATTTCCTTAATGGGGGGTGGGGGCGGGATGTAGATATCTAGGGCGATTGGCTTATGGTCGGATATGACCAACGAGTAGTTGACTTCAGGTGTGGAACACTGGTCACTCATGTTGGAAATGACTAGGTCTAAGATATTGTTGCCCCTGGTGGGGGTGTGGATAAGTTGATCCAGGGCATTGGAATTTATGAATACCAGAAAGTGTTGAGAGAAGGAGTTGGTACATGAGTAGTTTTCCCAGTTAATGGTGGGGTAGTTGAAATTGCCCATTATTATGGTGTTTGGGTGAACCCTAATATTTTCAGTACATCAAGAAAAGAGGAGAGGGAATCCTAGGGCATGTGGTGGATCTGTAGCAAGGTACAATTTGGATTGCAGTTTTGCCCAGACTTAGTTGCACTTGGATAACCTCGGATGCATTATGCTGAGCAATTAGCTTGGAGGTGTGGATATCCTTAATGAATATGGACACACCTCCGCCTTTGGTGTTCCAGTCCAAGTTAGGTGGCCGAAAAGTGTGGTATGAGTTATAGCCTGGTAATATGCAGGGGTGCTCTCTGGAGCCTTGAACCAGGTCTCAGTCACTGCACAGATAACGATGTTCTCTATTTTAAGGAGTGCCTCAAAGGAGTGCATTTTCAGATTTAGACTTCTAGCACTGCGTAGCATTACCCTCAGTTTTTGCTTGCCTGTTCGTGTTACAGTGGTGAATTTGTTATTTGTACCTTGCCTAAAAAAGGCACTATAGGGGCAGCAAGAGCCTTAGCCAGTATCCAGAATCCCAGGGGTGACAGGTGCAGAGTATAGCAGGGAATAACCAGGTCTGGTCTGGTAGGTGGGGGGTCCCCCTCTTGAATGGGGGCAGATGTTCCTTCTACTGCCATCTGTAACTTTTGCCATTTGTTAGAAACCACTAATGGCCAGGCTGCCTTGATGACAGCCAACTTTTGAGATACGGCACATGGAGGAGGACTTGGAAAAGATAGGTAGCATTCCTCGGCATATTCATAGGTTGGAATGTGGGGTATCCTTTTAGGGAAAGGAACCCATCTTAACAGGTTTGGAAGAGATCATATCCTGCCACTTCCTTCTGGATATTCTTGTTTTTTTGTTTGGCTGCCAAAAATTATCCTACTTTATGCAGGGAAACCTGGAAATATGGAACATCTTCAACACCCCTTGCAGCAATTTACTTCTGTCATCCTAGTGTTTAAGGATCTCAACAGCTACTATACCAAACACACAATCAGAATAAAGTAGAGCATTCATAATCTCATTTTTTAACTCTTCAGAAAAGTTTTGACTGTGCAACAAAGTATACCTCCCTATCACCACTGATATTGCTGCATTTCTAGAAACTGTATTGCCCTCTTCCAAGTATCTCATTAAAGCATGTTTAGACACTTTAGAAAAACTGGAAACAATATCTTTGATGTAGAACTGTTGCACTGCAGGTAAGAATGCAGCAAAGTTGTCTAAACTAAACAGACACCTCAACACAAACTTCTACATAAAACACTGGTAGTTAAACACCATTAAAACTACCATGCTGGGCTGTGCCATCTTCTTTTCATGAAAGGATAAGCTGACTAGTAGTATGATTAAGTAAAGTGATCTGTATGTTATAGTTGGCAGGTAGTGGGAAAGGTAGGGAAAAAGAAGTTGCAAGGTAGAAGGAAATTTACTGGTGGAGAAGTCTGAAATCTGATATAGGGTATGCAGGAAATAATTATTTTCTTTAAAGGATGAGAGTTCTTCCTAGTTTTTCTACCCTATCCATAGCCCTGCTGTCCTTGTTTGATGGTAGGGCATTAGCATTTGGCACTAACTTAGAAGGTTTGCCTGAGGTGAATGAAATAGCTGAAAGGTTAGCTACAGGATTCTTAAAAAGAAAAAAAATAGAGAGAGAAAGAGCAGTGAGTACTGTCTGCTGTAACCTGTACAGGCAGGATAATCTGGCATCATCAGAAAAAAAAAGAAAAATACTCAGTTCAAGCATTGATGCTTAACTTATTTGAACTATATTGTTATTTATTTGTTGGCATGTATCAGTTGTTATATTCTGTCTGACATTTATAAATCTGGGATTTTCACAAATATTTCAGCACAGATTTATATTTTATGCTATTTTGCACATTTTTTCCACAAGGTATTTTAGTGTTCATATGACGACAAGTTTCATCATGTTACTTCATTTTTTCATTTAAATGGAGATGCAGGAATCTTTAGTCAGATTTATTTTATTTTTTATTTTGACATTTGTTAACCGGGTTAGTCTGACTGAACTATTGCCCATTTTCAGTGGAGGCCCAGGGAAAAAAGCTCCATACAAACATAGTAACTTAGAAGTAAACAGTTTTTATATAGATCTGAATATGTTTCTGGTACAAGGCGTGTAGGTACTAACAAACATCTCAGGTATAGTAGGCAAATATGCAATGTAGTTAATTATATGTACAATCAAAAATACAATAAGCAACTAAAAATCACATTGTTGATAACAGCAATGAGGCTAGTTTATTAAGATAAAGACATTAAGGTCTAGAAGCATAAGAGCAATTAGGGACTAAAAATAGGTAGAAAAAGAGAGAGGGAGCACTGAGTACTGTCTGCTGTAATTTGTAGGGGCAGGATACAGACATGGAGGAGCAGTACATTTGGTAGTTGAAAAGAGGTGTGGAAGGGAGTTATGTGGGACTTTTACAGAGACAGAGCCACGTCTTCAGCAGAGTCTTTTAATGTTTTTTTTAAAGATGTTGGTGTTGGTTATGGCTCTGATGCTCAGTGGAAATTTGTTCCAGGCAGGGGCGATAGAGTAATTCTAAAGAGTTTGGCCAATAGTTCTGTTGGGCTTGTAAACTTCAAGGCGGAGTGCAGGAGGAGCGTTTGTTATGTATGGAGTGCGTAAGCAGTAGCTGCTGTGGGAGTTCTAACCAATGGAATGATTTTAGTGAGAGGCAGTGGTGTGAGCTGTAGGGTTAGTCTGCAGCAAACCTGGCAATTTTGTTATACGTAAGTCTGAATTTAGATTTGAGTGAGGATTGCAAGTTGGTTAAGACAGGAGTGGCATAGAGTACACACAGGGGAGGATGCAGGCATGGGCCAGTGAAATTCTAGATTCTTTAGAGATTAATTTTTTATTCTATAAGCTGATTTTTTGGGGTTTTTTTATACAGTTTTGGACATACAGATCAAACTTTAATTGATCATCAATAGTGGCACCAAGGAGCTTAGTGTGAGTTTCAACCTTAATAGCTGTGTTGTTTAGAGATGTGATAGTAAAGGTCAATTTGAGATGGTTGAAGGAATTTGGAAGGAACAGATGGAGATTTTTTTTTTCTTTTTGGATTAAGAGTTGGTTATTGGTAACCATATTTCGACTGATTTGAGAGAGATTTGGGTTAAAGTTTGCAGGTGAGTGAGATTGTCAGATGTGGAGATAATTGTGGAGTCATCTGTGTGTTGGATGAGGGAAGAGAGAGGGCAGGTGGTGTGGAGATTGTTAGTGAAGATGTTGAAAAGAAGTGGGCAAAGAATGAAGCCCTGGGCTACCCGATTTTAACAGGGAGGAATGGTGAGGAGGAGGTAAGCCATTTGATGGACTGAAACCTATTGCAAAGGTAGCTGGAGAACCAGTTAAGAGTAGGGTTAGTCAGACTGAGGTCAGATAAGTTGTCTAAGAGTTTGGAGTGGGAGATAGAATCAAAGGCTTTAGAGAGGTCAAGGAATAGACAAGAGACAAGTTTATTGCTGTCTCTTGCTTTGGAGAGCGCATTAGTGAATGAAATTAAGACTGGTGTTGTGCTGTGGTTCGACAGGAATCCATGTTGGGTGTTAGTGAAAAGATTTTCCTGGAGAAGATACTCTAGTAGTTGCTTATGTATGCATCTTTCAGAGATTTTGGATAGGGGGATAGGATAGCTATGGGCTTGCAGATGGAGGGATCAGTGGAGTTGTGCATAACGTTGGATTTCTTCCAGATAGCAGCGACAGTGGCTTCTTGCATGGATCTTTTTATCAGAAGTGAGACTGGGAAGACTATGGAGGTAGCAGCATATTTTAAGAAGAGAGGCAGTAGGTTATCAGCAGGGAGGAATAGGGCTTTAGTTTACTAAGTAAAGTTTTTATGTAGGTAGTGAGAACTGGTTTAAGTGAGGAGTTGTTGTGGAGAAGGAGTTGTTAAGGGGGAGGTGTAATAGAGAGGTTAGAGGTGAGATTATTTTGGATTAGTTTGCAGATGGAGTCAATGAAATAAGAGTTTAGAAAGGTAGCAGTTTCTATGGTAGATTTATTTGGGCGGGGGTTGGGTGTAGAATTTTGTTGATAGCATTCCAGATTTATTTGGGGTTGGTGTGGTGATTTACTAGAGGCTTTTGACAGAAGTTTTTCTTATCATAGGTAACATGTCTTTTCGTAAGGTTCCCGAGTTCTTTATAGATTTGGAGGTGAAGATGAGATTTGTTTTTTAGCCTGTTTTTCCAAGCAATATCTCTTTTATGCATGAGTAACAGAGTGGATTGTGAAAGTCAAGGAGCAAAGGGAGATTTTACTCTGATTGTCACGGGGGCTGCAAGGGAGTGGACAATGTCTAGAAAGATCTGGTTGAATTTGAAGATGGCCTCATCCAATGGTAAGTCAAATAGGAAGTACCAGTTTATTGAGGAGAGTCTATTGTTAAATTCAGAGGGGTTTGATTCAGAAGTTTGAGAGTTTACAACAGTCTCAACTGGTGATTCCTATTCATTTGAAGAGAGAATCTTTGAATAGAGGTTGGCAGTTAGTCACTTAATGTATCTGGCAGCGTGCTGGGGTTGTGATATATATCTGGGTTAGATGTCAGGATCCAGTCTAGAATAGCAGTTGAATTGGTTGGCTTGCTGATGCAGATAGGCATAGTAATTAGTTGGGTGAAAGATTCAGGCTACAGTTGGGGGGTCAGCATTTAGAGTATCCCAGACTATGTGAACATCACCCAGGATTATTGTTTCATGAGTTATAGTTTGGGTGATCCAGGATAAAACTTGTTCTAAGATGGGGATGTTATCCAGGTGGAATATAAATAGCAGCAATAGAGAGTTCTTTTTATAATTGTTTCATTTACAATTGATAAGTAGTTCAGCTGGATGAAAGGTAGGGGATGAGACAGGCAGTGGGGACAGGTAGAGTTGATTGGAGTGGAGTATAGCAGCACCACATCCTTTTTTGTTGGCTCTATTGAGGTGGAAAATACTGTATCCAGGGGGTAGGATTTCAGTGTCTATAATGTGAGGTTTGAGCCAGGTTTCTGAGACAGTTACTATGTCTGGAGTGTGCTTAAGCTATCCATGCATGCAATTCACTAACTTTGTTAAGGATGCTGTGGATATTCATAGATAGCATGATTAAGCATTTAGAGTTAATGGAGGGGTGAGGGGAGTTGATGGAGGGGAGGTGGAAGGTGGAGGTATAGGTTGGGTAGGAGGAGGAGGAAGTGAGGTGTTGGGACCTGGCTGGGGTGAATATCGCCTGAAAGTAGTAGGTTTTGGGAGTTTAGTGAGTGAAAGAATGGTGGGGAGGTACTGAAGAAGCTGGCAGATGACTAAAAAAAGCAGTCTTTTTGTGTATCAGTAGTTGCCTGGCTACTTCATTTTGGATTCTATGGACATTTCTTACAACCTTCTGTTTCCTGTGTTGTTTCTTTTGTCAGTGTTTTGTTTACCTTGCAAACACAGTGATATCCTGCTATGTTACAGTAACTACAAAAATATGACATGTGTTCAAACTGCAGGATGGCCTCAAGTTAAAACATTTTTCCATCTAGACTCCTAGAACTGCATATTGCCACCCAGGCATTCTCTGAATTTGAGTTTGATATGCAGGAATGTCCAGGAGGGGGACTCTAGCTAAAAAAATAAATTATGAGGTCAGCAAAGGGTTTTTCCTGTATGCTGAAGCCCTGTTATAAGACTTGTAATTTATCGTTGGCAAAACAGGAATTCCCATCTACCATCTCATCACAGGCTGACACATACCGAATCCTACTAGAATGACATCAACTAGCCATTTAAAGCCAATTATCCTCTCTTGATATCTATTCATTTTTGGTGAAGGCAAAATACTACTAAGCACCAGCATCTTTCTTGCCTCCAACACATGCATAGTAAATTCCATCATCTCTCTCTGCACATCACTCTAGGTGGACTGTCTCAGGTCATTCACTTCACTAGGTCACAGTCCTATATTTCTGGTTTAAGGGACTTACAACCCTTGTGGATCATGGCAGTGGACAAGCAGCTTGCAGTCACTCAGTTCTTGCACAGTCTGGCACATTTAACCACAGAGTCACTTACAACTAAAACATTTAGCTGTGCAGAAGCTGATTTAGTGGGTCTTATGGGATTAGGCACTCTTTCCTTATGACTCTTGAACGAGCTGTGTAGACCTGAAGTACATTTAGTTAGGAAACTCTGAAGTTAATCAAGTCAAGTGGTATGTTTAGAAAAATACATGCCATAAAGACCATGCATTCGGTTATGGGTCTGATGAGGTAAGTGTAAAGAGGAATTAAGACTCTTTTGGATCTAAAGATCCCTTTGGAAATCAGATTACTAAGGATGCTTTCCAAACTGCTGTGGAAATATGAATGTCAAAAGATAAGGAATTAAATCAGCAAGAGTGCCTAGATCCTTTACAACAGGGCATGATTTAAAGGATATGCCACCGATATGTTACAAGATAATGTATTGTTTACCAAACTGAACTGTGCTACGTTTTATTTTCATGTTAGATCATTGCCCTTGTACAAGTTAACATGGTCTAAGACAGTCAATGAAAGATTAAACACCACCACTCAATTTGCAGTCATCTGCAAACTTAGATAACCATTGGCTAGCAGTGTTGGCCTGAAGGTATAAGGAATAGATGTCAGATAGGAAAGGGCCTAGCACTGAGCCCTGTAGTACACCACTGGTAAGATTTTTGCTTTCAGATGTGCCACTTGCGACTCTCACCACATGGATTCTATCAGAAACAGTGTCAAAGGCCTTGGCCAGATAAAAATATGCTCCATGTACTGCAAATTAATTAAGTAAAAGACAGAACTGATGACGGTCCAAAGTTAAGAGATTTTCAATACCCAAATTAATGAGGTCTGACAGAATATGTTCCTTACCTTTATATTAGTGAGAGTAATGGGTCCATAGTTACCAGGGTCGATGGTTTGGTTACCCTTCTATAATGGCACTACAGTGGCTGTTTTCCAGGCTTTGAGAATGTAACCAGTGTAGAGACACAAATTAAAGTTAAGAAGGGGTTTAGATAAGCTATATTTGGTGCTAATAATCAGGCAGCCTGGTATGTTATCAGGAACCATGAATGAGGTCTTCGTAGCGTCTGACAGGACTTGTTCCATAGCAAGTAAAGGGGGTAGATGGAACTGTGGAATAGCTGTAACTATGGGTGGAGTAACATTTGCAATAACATTGAAAGACAGGCTTATTAGCCATTTCCTTTGGGTCAGAGTTAGCAGAATTAATGGAGGCAACATCTAAACATTGCTGGAGGGTTACCTTCTTGACATAGTTAAAGAAATATTTATAGCTATTTTTGGCTTTATTGGCTATTTTATGTTCTTGTAACAAAAATCAGGAACCAGTGGTCAAGGCAAAAAAATGATGAGAGCTGGTTAGCGTAACACAATTTATTCAATGCTTTCATCAAGAGACTTCATCAGAAAACATAACCCACTTGTAAAAACAGTGGTTAAGTAACCAAACCAATTAAATAACTGATTAGTACAAATCACTTGATGTAAGAATCTTTTAAAAAGACAAGACCAGAAAAACAAAACATATGAAGAGTATGTTAAACATAAAAAAAGAAATTAAAATCTTAATCCAAATAAGTAATAAAATAAAAATGTTTATTTAAATTTAATTTTCTATATTTTAAAAAACATTTGATGTTGACAGCCTCATTTAATCCAGGCTTCCTATCTGCACCAAGTTTGATCTGCCATAAAGTCTCTTTCTGTTCAAGATAATTTTTGAAATCCCCACCCCTCAAATCCATTTGCCCAACTTCAAGAATGGAAAAAAGAAATGTCTTACACTTCACACATTCTAAGGAATGTCTACAAAGAGCATTTTTAGAATCCTTAATTGTAATACTGTAAATGTGTTCTCCCATGCTTTCCTGCAAAGTGTGAGTGGTCATACCGACGTAAAACACCGGACAACCACTGCACATACTAATATACACTACCCCCCCTGGTTAAACAATTAACAAAACCAGGTACCTCAAGTGTCACATTCAAATGCTCTAGCATAACATAAGGCCCTTCAGAAATGTACCTACAGAAGTTGCATTGTTCACATTTGAACATACCTTTTCTGTGTGTTGAATATCGGTTGTCTTTACAACATAAGTGAACATTTTCTAGTAACCTTTTAAAATTAAAATGGTGCTTGTAGACAAATTTAGGTCGGTCCCCCAATACCTTAACTAAATCTGAGTTTCCTTTTAAAATATTTTTTTTCCAATAGGTTCTTAATACCAAAACAATCCACCGTCATGTCGAGTGACCAAACAACACCAAAAAAAAACACTGTTAAAAACGTTTTTGTCACCAATTTCCCTAGAAGTTATTAAAGGTGCCCTCAAAAGTGCTGGATAGAACAGTTCTCGTTTGTTAAGAATGTCAGAACTCAAACTGTTCAAATAAACTTTGTCATATCCCCTGTTGACAAACATTGTTGTAATTAGTTCAAATTCTGTTAATAAATCACTATCCTTAGTGGTCATATGACAAGCTCTAATGCAGTGTCCTTTAGGAATATTTTTCTTGACATGTTTAAGATGGTTACTATTGTGGTGTAAGTAACCATTGGAAAAGGTTTCTTTAAGAAAAATTCTACTCTGGAATTTATTTTCCATGCTGTCCCACCAAAGGGTAACATCTAGAAAGTTAACCAGGTGGTCTCTTTCACTTAATACAAATTTTAAAAATTCAGATGACTTGTTGACATCAATCAAAAAAGAATCCATCACATCTGGTGTACCCTCAATGATAAAAAAAGATCATCTACAAACCTGGAATAAAAAAGTATCTTGTAATACTTCCCAGTCTCAACTAAAACATTAGTTTCCCACCAAGCCATAACTATATTAGCATATGCAGGGGCAGCTGCTGACCCCATAGCAACCCCTCTTTTTTGCTTGTAGTATGTATTGTCAAATATAAAAAAATTATTGTTTAGAACAATGTCCACCAGACTGCAGACTAAAGAAATTGTTCCTGTTCTCATTTCAGAACGCTTGGTTAAAAAGCTACGAACTGCTTCAACTCCTTCATCATGAGGGATACATATAAATAAAGATACAACATCAATGGAAAACATAACATGCTCAACCAAATTTAAATCAACTACCTCAGAAAATATTCTAAGTTTGTTTAAAAAGTCCCAAGAGTCTTTTAAATAAGACTGTAAATTCTGTACTAAGGGACTTAATAGAGCATCAACCACTAAAGCAATTCCTTCCGTTACAGAATGTGGTGAAGAAACAATAGGTCTAAAAGGGGGATTGACCAAATCCTTGTGAATTTTAGGGATGCCAAATAACACCGCAACTTTAGGTTTTTCAACAACACAAAAATCATACATTTTAAAATCCATGTCCCCAGACAATAAAGCTTCATATAGAAATAAGTGAATGTTCCGGTAACTACGGTGTATGTCAAATAAACGTACTTTCTCATACTCAACTGTGTTATTCAAAATATTTAACATACTTTCTTTGTATTCAACTACATTCATGACAACAATGTTACCCCCTTTGTCACTCTTCATGAATCTAAGGTGGGATTTTTTTCTAAGTACATTAAGGGCCTTACGCTCTGTGTGGGTCAAATTATCAAACCATTTCCCTTTTGTTTTTGAAAATTCCGAACGTTCCTGTATACAAACTTCCTCAAAAACTCTGATGGTATTGTTTAAGGAGGGTGTGTAAGTAAAGGGTTTAATAAAACCATCATTTGAACTTGGTACGTTGTGCATTAAAAACTGAAGGTTCAAATTACGGGTATATTTTTTTATGTCAATGACAGTTTTACTAAACTCAGTCCTTCGAGTAGGAGTGGTCAAGGCAAAAAAATGATGAGAGCTGGTTAGCATAACACAATTTATTCAACACTTTAAGATTTTAACTTCTTTTTTTTATGTTTAACATACTCTTCATATGTTTTGTTTTTCTGGTCTTGTCTTTTTAAAAGATTTTTACATCAAGTGATTTGTAATAATCAGTTATTTAATTGGTTTGGTTACTTAACTGCTGTTTTTATAAGTGGATTATGTTTTCTGATGAAGTCTCTTGACTAAAGCGTTGAATAAATTGTGTTACGCTAACCAGCTCTCATAATTTTTTTGCCTTGACCACTGGTTCCTGATTTTTGTTACTTGGTCAGTGTTCGTCTGGTTCGCACTCTTTTTTACTGTGTTTTTTGAATGAGTGTTCTCATGATGGACGAGGCAGCATTGGATCCGTTAATGGAGTTAACAATTCATTCTACCCCTTCGGGTAAAGATACTGGGCTTATCCAACTACTTTTGGCTACCATGGTTGACATCCAAAAGTCTTTAAAGACACTTACTTCTAAGTTTAATGGTGTAAGTATCACCACCTCTTCTTCCAACTCTAACGGTGAGGAAAATACGATTATTGACTTGGAGAAGGAGAATGTTTTTTCTCCAGTTGCTGATGTCGGTAAAGAAAAACATGGAACTAAACCAGTTTCCCATTTAACTGGTTTTCATAGAAATACTAAGTCTATAAGGGACTTAATAGAGCATCAACCACTAAAGCAATTCCTTCCGTTACAGAATGCGGTGAAGAAACAATAGGTCTAAAAGGGGGATTGACCAAATCCTTGTGAATTTTAGGGATGCCAAATAACACCGCAACTTTAGGTTTTTCAACAACACAAAAATCATACATTTTAAAATCCATGTTCCCAGACAAAAGCCCACTATCGTGTCAACAGGGCTAAAACTGAAGAGTTTCACAGTAAATGCGAACATCTTGGAAACTTTTAAAAAAAATACCAGTCTCTTGACTTAGAGAACCGCTATTTTGAACGGTGTTTGGAATTGGAGATTGTCCCGAAAGGGTTAAGATTCTTCAAGTGCCCGAATGGGGTAAGTGCTGAAGATTGTTTTTTCAAGACTTTAACTTCTTTTTTTAACAATGCTGGCTTGGAATTTCTAAAGTTGCTTATAGAAAACAACACCAATAAAATGTTGCAGCTTAAGGAAGACATACTAAAAATTGACAATAATGTCAACAGTTTGATGGTGGATTTTAGGTCCGATGATGCCTATCAACAACTTTTTATTGAAATTGAACATCACATCAATGAAGTAGCTACTCGTAAACATACTAAGCTGTTACGTGATGCTACAGCTTACGAGAACAACAGTGCTTACAATAACTTTGATTCTAATCAAAGGCGCTTTCATGGTGATGACCACGATGGTGGTTCTAAGCTGATACAGTGTTCTAATAAGTTAGTTTTCAACAGTAAAACCAAAAATATTTTTTGGACATAACTAAACGGACACCTTTGTCAAGAAGGGTGCATCCTCAGTCCCTTTAAAAAAGTTTTTTTATAACCAGAGTGACGGTGAGGTTAACGTGGAAGTGCATAAAGAGACTTCCCTTGCAGACCACAATAGTGGCAACCTACAGCTTTCTGAAAACGTTGTCAATGATGTTGTTCCTAAGTCTTTTTTAGTCAAAAAAGAGAACCACACCAAAAGGACAGTAATTACAAGAAGCAGAATGACAACCAGTTCCAACTCATCGGTGGACAAAATTTAGGGACTTTAAATTTTATTTCTAGTGAGAGTTTTGATGATGTGAATTTATCTGACATGTTAACTGAAGCTGAGTTATGCATTTTAAGGTATGGTTTAAATGTCATGCCTACTCGAAGGGCTGAGTTTAGTAAAACTGTCATTGACATAAAAAAATATACCCGTAATTTGAACCTTCAGTTTTTAATGCACAACGTACCAAGTTCAAATGATGGTTTTATTAAACCCTCTACTTATACAACTTCCTTAAACAATACCAACGGAGTTTTTGAGGAAGTTTGTATACAGGAACGTTCGGAATTTTTAAAAACAAAAGGGAAATGGTTTGATAATTTGACCCACACAGAGCGTAAGGCCATTAATGAACTTAGAAAAAAAATCCCACCTTAGATTCATGAAGAGTGACAAAGGGGGTAACATTGTTGTCATGAATGTAGTTAAGTACAAAGAAAGTATGTTAAATATTTTGAATAACACAACTGAGTATGAGAAAGTATGTTTATTTGACATACATCGTAGTTACCGGAACATTCACTCATTTCTATATGAAGCTTTAATGTCTGGGGACATGGATTTTAAAATGTAAGATTTTTGTGTTGTTGAAAAACCTAAAGTTAGGCTGTTATTTGGGATCCCTAAAATTCACAAGGATTTGGTCAATCCCCCTTTTAGACCTATTGTTTCTTCATCACATTCTGTAACGGAAGGAATCACTTTAGTGGTTGATGCTCTATTAAGTCCCTTAGTACAGAATTTACAGTCTTGTTTAAAAGACTCTTGGGACTTTTTAAACCAACTTAGAATATTTTCCGAGGTAGTTGAATTAAATTTGGTTGAGCATGTTATGTTTTCCATTGATGTTGTATCTTTATTTATATGTATCCCTCATGATGAAGGAGTTGAAGCAGTCCGTAGTTTTTTAACCAAGCGTTCTAAAATGAGAACAGGAACGATTTCTTTAGTCTGCAGTCTGGTGGACATTATTCTAAACAATAATTTTTTTATATTTGGCGATACATACTACAAGCAAAAAAGAGGGGTTGCTATGGGGTCAGCAGCTGCCCCTGCATATGCTAATATGGTTATGGCTTGGTGGGAAACTAATGTTTTAGTTGAGATAGGGAAGTGTTACAAGATACTTTTTTATTCTAGGTTTGTAGATGATCTTTTATCATTGAGGGTACACCAGATGTGGTGGATTCTTTTTTGATTGATGTCAACAAGTCATCTGAATTTTTAAAATTTGTATTAAGTGAAAGAGACCACCTGGTTAACTTTCTAGATGTTACCCTTTGGTGGGACAGCATGGAAAATAAGTTCCAGATTAGAATTTTTCGTAAAGAAACCTTTTCCAATGGTTACTTACACCACAATAGTAGCCATCTTAAACATGTCAAGAAAAATATTCCTAAAGGACAATACATTAGAGCTTGTCGTATGACCACTAAGGATAGTGATTTATTAACAGAATTTGAACTCATTACAACAATGTTTGTCAACAGGGTATATGACAAAGTTTATTTGAACAGTTTGAGTTCTGACATTCTTAACAAACGAGAACTGTTCTATCCAGCACTTTTGAGGGCACCTTTAATAACTTCTAGGGAAATTGGTGACAAAACATCTTTAACAGTGTTTTTTTTTTTGGTGTTGTTTGTTCACTCGACATGACGGTGGATTGTTTTGGTATTAAGAACCTAGTGGAAAAAAACTGGAACATTTTAAAAGGAAACTCAGATTTAGTTAAGGTATTGGGGGACCGACCTAAATTTGTCTACAAGAACCATTTTAATTTTAAAAGGTTACTAGAAAATGTTCACTTAGGTTGTAAAGACAACCGATATTCAACACACAGAAAAGGTATGTTCAAATGTGAACAATGCAACTTCTGTAGGTACATTTCTGAAGGGCCTTATGCTATGCTAGAGCATCTGAATGTGACACTTGAGGTACCTGGTATTGTTAATCGTTTAACCAGGGGGGGTAGTGTATATTAGTATATGCAGTGGTTGTCCGGTGTTTTACGTCGGTATGACCACTCGCACTTTGTGGGAACGCATGAGAGAACACATTTACAGTATTAAAACTAAGGATTCTAAAAATGCTATTTGTAGACATTCCTTAGATTGTGTGAAGTGTAAGAAATTTCTTTTTTCCATTCTTGAAGTTGGGCAAATGGATTTGAGGGGTGGGGATTTCAAAAATTATTTTGAACAGAAAGAGACTTTATGGCAGATCAAACTTGGTGCTGATAGGAAGCCTGGATTAAATGAGGCTGTCAACATCAAATGTTTTTTAAAATATAGAAAATTAAATTTAAATAAACATTTTGATTTTATTACTTATTTGGATTAAGATTTGTATTGCTTTTTTTATGTTTAACATACTTTTCATATGTTTTGTTTTTCTGGTCTTGTCTTTTTAAAAGATTCTTACATCAAGTGATTTGTACTAATCAGTTATTTAATTGGTTTGGTTACTTAACCACTGTTTTTACAAGTGGATTATGTTTTCTGATTAAGTCTCTTGACGAAAGCGCTGAATAAACACCAGCTCTCATCATTTTTTTGCCTTGACCACTGGTTCCTGATTTTTGTTACTTGATCGGTATTCATCTGGTTCGCACTCTTTTTTACACCATTATTTTATGTTCTTGTTTAGCTTTGAGCCTCTAATGTCTCCATTAAGCTTACGTGTGCTGTTTAAGAAGGTAGGCTGAGACCTCTCATTACCTTTAAATAATTTATTTTGTCAATAATTTATTTATACAGTAATTCCACCACAGGGGTTGTTTTTTTAAATTTCTCAGTATATTTAATGTGGATAGGGACTAAGTGGGAGCAGAAATCAGAGGTGGATGACACTGGCTTTACCATTGGGAGCCACTGGGAAAGGATTACAGCTGAATTTATTTAGGTTATCAAGTAATTGAAAAAGGCTTGCCTTTAAGAGGTCTCTAAACACAGAGGTGTTTGCAGAAGTACTACCATGTTTTACCAGAGCCACCTTAATGTGTTTCAGATCAGAGTTTACTAGGCTAGAATGCCCAGCAGATGGTCTCTGTTGTGTAAGGCACTATGGGACAGCAAAGCCTCTAGCCAGGATGCTAAAGACTTGGTAAGAGAAACACAAACCACCCTTGGCAACTTCCCAGCCATCTCATCCCAAGCTGACACATACGCACTGGATCCCCACAAAATCACACCAGCTGCACAGACAAGTAATAAAGTAAACTAGCTAGTCTTTGATACTTGTCTTTGAACTTCTCATGTTCAGGTCACCAGGGGGATATTCTGAGAAAAGGTTTCAAATAGTAAGGAGTTCTTTACTGCTCTGTATGTCAGGTTCAGGTCTCCTCTGAGAGAGAGATAACACAGAAATAAGACAGAGTGAGCAGATGTAGTCTCTGTCTACAAGACAAACTTTGAAGTCCCAAGATTATCCCTCAGAGAACCCTCTGTATCTTTTTTAACTGCATCAAATGAAGTGAACAGTTTAAACAAAAGGAAGTGGTATTCTACGACCAGTGTGAAAAGAGTTTTAAAGATTGTGATAATTATCATTATGGCATAACACTCAAGTCCACAGAGGATCATTTGGGCAACACTTTTGTTTTGCAAAAGCTATACTGGCATCAAATGAAAGGCAATCCCCTATAGGAACTTCAAAATATTTTTACTATTTGTCAAATTTTGGTTGTTGCCCATCACTAGTATAGAAAGTTGGCAGGCAAGGGAGTTACCAAATACAAGAATGCTGCATTTCTTTGATACTGAGAGCAAGGTAATTTCTGTTACACCATTTGCATGTAATGCAAAATCCCATTTGAAGGGATGTAGTATCTGTGAGGTTAAGGACAATGATTCCAAGTCTGCAGATATTTGCAAATTGGGGAACCAGACATTGCAGTTTGTTTTGACATCTGAGAAAAAGATGTCAAAAAGCAGTAGTTCCAGGAGTCCTCCTACTCCTACCTTTGCATATGACTGTGTAGCTCCAAAGGAGGCTTAAATCCGAAGTTTACATAAAATTCCATCATGGGCTATTGTGTCAAAGACTCAAACCAGCTTGAAGTAAGCGGCATGGACAGGCATGTCATCATCATCATCAATGGCAGTAGTCACACTCAAAGAAATTTACAATGTTAAGCATACAAGATCTACTTTGACAAAACTCACACTGAGTTAAGTCACTGAGAAGGTTTCCTTTGTCTGCCTGATTAAGTTCAATGATGGTTCTTATCAATCACCTTGCAAAATGTGTTTGTGAGGCTGACAAGAATTTAATTACTAGGGTCGGCTGAATGTCCTCCCTTGTGAACTGAGATACAACAGCCTGCTTTAAGATATCATGGACAGAGCAGTCTTTAATGCTCTGTTAAGAATAGCCAGAGGGTGTAATAAACAATTTTTGACTGCACGTATTAGGCTTACTAGTAGCTCATATGATCTGATGGAACTGGTATTTTAGACTTTAATGACAACTCAGGTGATCATTTTGGATTAAAATTCAGATGGGATTGTATTGCAGTAAAGAAGAGTGGAGGAAAGTCACTTCCGTAGTTTGAAATTTGCTCTAAATCTATATGCTAGTGTGTTAGCTATAATCTGCTGGTTTTGTTATGATGCTATTATTTTGTTCTAGCGCAATAAATTCTTGATCCTTCTTTACATTTTTCAGATATGGCTACAGAAGGACTTATTATTATCACCTATGTTAATGGCAAAGCTTTACCTCAAATGAAGATTTGTTTCTTTTGACTGTTTTAGTGAGCTCTTTATGGATGAAGTTGACCTTAGCCTTGTTGTGCTGGTTTTAATAAAGTTTGAAAGCCTTGCAAACTATTTTCTTTGGTTTTGATTTTGTAATTTGACCATTCAGGTTTACTGCAGAATTTTCCACTATTTATGTCTGACGGGTGAATTTGTTGATGCAGTTGCTTCAGTTATTGTAAATGGCAATGAATGATTCACCAACAGGTTGCAATTTGAAAAAGCCTTGGTTATAACTCAAAGTGAAAAGGGATGATGAAATGGGGTGTGTGTGTGTGGGGGGGGGGGGGTGTTCAAGCGGTAAGCATACAATAAGATTTTTGATGCTAGTCCTTGAGGAGAGTAACCACTACCACCATAAAGAATATTAAATTCTAAAAAGTCTCAGAAAGCATTCAATAACTAAGCCAGCACAGGAATGGAGAAACAAAATTTTGTTGACAGGAGTAACTGCAAGTAGGGATATAGAAAACAGGCCAGAGGAGGTAGAATTTGCTGAAGAAAATTAGCATAGGAACCAATGTACTGGATGCAAACAACTACAGAGGGAAAAGTGATAGAGTGGGATGAGGCCAAGGAGAAGTTTGGACTGCAGGTTAGAGACGGTCTTTCTTACCAGGGACTGACAGAGTATAAACAAAGAGAAAGAGGTACGGGAGAGCTAAATGAAAGATCAGCTCTAGTAAAGTTTTTAACTGAGTCTAGAGCAGAAGTTGTGGTTAAAAATGGATAACTGGTATGGCATATAAAATACTGCATATCTGTAATGATCGATCAGAGGAGGTCAGAAAAGACTAGGAAGAGATAATGGAAAGGCAATATAAAAAAGAACAAGAGGAGGACATTTGTATGGTTTCTACATATGCAACAAAGTCCAGAAGGTTTAGGCTTTGAGCTTGGAAGTGATTACCTAGATATTTTATACCCCAAGCAGACTTCAGAGAATTTTTCCTCAGCAAATGCTTGAGGTGTGATACGACACACAGAGGTAACTGGGAACACAATGAGTTGGCAGATATTAAAAAAATTTTCTACAGAGTACTTTGTCAGAAATGTTGAGGGAACAAATGCTTGTACTAAAGAAATTATTATTTTGAGCTGGGATATTGACCTGAATTGCCCAAACATGGCAAAGGCCTTCCCAAGTTTAATGCATATGGGTGTCAACAGCTACTAGAAAATGGAAATCAAATTTTAAACTACCTACAGTTGAAGAACTGAATATTGTGAAGGAGATAAAAGAACTGGAGATTGGATCTTTAGAAAAGGGAAAAGGCAACCTACATGGAAAGAAATGGAATTTGTGGGAGCAACACATGCAGAAGAATGTTCAGTAGGAGGACTGAGGCTTAAGGGAAGGCAGGAATTGAGTAATTTATGTAATGTTGGAGTAAATGTTAATTGTTAAAAATAAATCATATATGTGTAATGCATGAAAATGAAAATAGTTTCCTATGGCTTGTTTTCTTTTCTACTGTTGTATATATATACCAATGTCATGCTCTATGACGTAAGAATTGAATAAAGGCATTTATACAAAAAAGTGTAATTTTTTATTAGGTTGGGCATACGTGAAATGTCATGGCATTGTGTCCAGAGCAAAATGGGAGTGGAGCAATATTTAGCTTAGCACAGCTGGCAGGGATGTTTGTCAGGAAGATATCCAGTATGTTTCTAATCCAGGTCAGTGTTTTTATCATTTGACTGAGATTGTTAATGGTTAGAAAGTTTAGTAGTTTTTGCATTCAGTTATTGGCTGAGGTACATATTTCACAGTGCAGGGATAAAATCACTTAAGAAGAAAAAGTTTCTATTACAGGAAGGGTTATAAGTTATCAAAGAAGTAAACGGCATTTAGGTGACATGGAAGGAATGAGAAAACACATTACAAAACTGCAGCTTGTACTGCTTATTGTAACCTCGGTGTGGAGTGTGTGTCAGGCCCACTACTTGTGTTAATAACCCAACTTTTGAAAGGACAACTAAATAGATAACACCACCTCTTGCTTAGTGAGCAAAGCCAAGAGAAAAAAGTTGTAATCAGGTATATGAACCTATGAACCTATTTGTGGATTGCAGGGTGGTCTAAATTCCCTCAAAGGAAAGGTACCTCTATGCAGCTTAGATTTTTATTTAGGCTGCAGGAGTTGTAGAAGTCCTAGCTTCATCTTATGGTTATCTTTGTGGGCAGCTATTTCCCTTTTTTTTGTGAAAATGTTGTTAAAAACAAATTTGGGCTGCATGAGTACTAGAAAAATGCGATGTTTTTCATGTAATTTGGAATTTTATGCCAAAAACACTCATTCACCACAACTTGCATTTTTTCTCATATTTACTACTTATAATAATAATGTCATATTGCTTTACCGACTGTACTGTACCTAGAATCTATTTTAATTTTTGCACATAAATACACACACTAGAAGAGTATAATGAAATCATGGTAATGACCAAAAAAAAAAGAAGTTATATACTCACCATAACGTTCCATGTGAGTTGTTCATCTCGCCTTCATTCTTATAGATGGGTTCGGAGCCAATCCTCAGCTCTGAGTCGGCCAACTACAAAGCTCGAGGTCTTCAGACAGCTCGAGGCCAAGTCCCTATCCCATGATGCACCTTGAGTTACCTCAGATCTTGTTTGCTGCCTCTAACAATACCATATGCCATTCTGTTACTTTATTAGGTAAGAAAGCTATAGGAAAGACAAGGCAGTCATGATAAAACATGAATCTCGGTCCTCAAAAAAAACCTGGAGGGAGTTGGAGAGTGGGAAGTTAAGAATGAAGGCGAGATGAACTACTCACATGGAAGGTTATGGTGAGTACATAACTTCTTTATGTGAAGTTGTTCTATCTCGCCATTCATTCTTACAGATGGGTACCATCCCAAGCACCATCTTTCTCAGGTGATTCACAGGAGTATGTTTCTCAGAACAGTGGAACCAAAGGAAGCCCTGTCCCTGGAGGCTCTATTGACTTTGTAATGAGTGATAAAAGTATGAGGCTTTGACCAAGTGGCTTGCACAAATACTATCTATTGGTAGCCTGGCAGTAAAGGCTGAAGATGTGGAAACAGCTCTGGTTGAATAAGCCTTTATTTTGTGTTGCAGAGGTATATTGGCAGCTGAGTAAATGAAGGTGATGCAATCAGATAACCATTTCAACAGAGTGGTTTTTGCCACAGGTCTACCTTTTCTGGAGTCTGAAAAGGAAACAAAAAGTTGTTTAGATCTTCTAAATTCTTTGGTTCTATCTAGGTAAAATCGAAGTTGTCCGTGAACATTAAGTTTGTGCAGCATGTACTCCAAGTTATTGGTGTGTTTGAGGGGAAAAAAACAGTAATTCTATGGTATGGTTAAGGTTAGCTTCAGTACAAACTTTAGGTAAGAATGATGGATTTGTTCAAAGTGAAACTCTATCACAATGAAAAATCAAATACGGGGGTTTTATAGACAAGGCCTGAAACTCTTCGGGCAGATGTGATGGCTACTAAAAAGACAGTCTTCCAAGACAAACATTTCAAATTGCATTAAGAAGCTGGCTCAAACAGTGAAAGAATGATTTCTGAAAGCATACAATTTAGATTCCAAGGTGTATAAGGGGATTTGACGGGTGGTCTGAGGTGGAAGGTCCCCTTGAGGAAAAGCTTTGGACAGCTTGTGAGACATTACATTAAAGCCCTCAGTACCAAGATGAAAATTAGAGATCACAGCGAGCTGCACATGAATGGTGGCTGCCACCACTCCCTTGTTGAAAAGCATAGTCAAAAACTCTAGTATGGAGGAAATAGGGGCTAGGTTAGGGTGAGTGTTACTTTGAGAAGCCCATATGGAAAATCGCTTCCATTTGCTGAGGTATAATTTCCTAGTAGAAGATTTATGAGAAGATATTAAAATATGTTGCGTTTCAGTTAAGAGGTTATTGACATGGCTATGTTGGGAACTGGAGCAGCCAAGCTGTCAATTTCAGAGAATGAAGGGAGGGATGAAGAGCCCCCGACGAGTGCATCAGAAGGTCTGGAACTAGGTCTAAAATCCAAGGCTCTTCCAATAGATGAGGTCAAAGAAAGGGGAACCAAATCTGATGAGGCCAGTGAGAGACTATAAGAATGATGGTCCTTCCCAGGGCTTTGGCTTTCTGTAACACTTTGGGTATTGGTGGGAATGCATAAAGGAGACCCGGAGGCCAATCGTGTACAAGTGCGTCCCTTGGGGCATCACCCGGAGGAGGGATTACGGCAAAATAGCTTCTGCATTTTGTGTTCATGGGGGATGCAAAGAGATCGCAGCAAGGCTGGCCCCATCTGAGGAATATTCTTTCTGCTATTGCTTCTTTGAGGGACCACTCATGAGGCAACAAAATTGCCCTGCTCAGTTTGTCTGCTATTACGTTGGATTTCCCCGGGATGTGCTCAATGAACGCATAGCAAAAGTCGCTGAACTAAACATGCACTTCCCATATCTATCCATGGTCCTAGAGTCTCTGTTAGGAGGATGGACAGAGGAAGAAGTTTCCGACATCTCATTTTTGGTGGCTGTCGCCATCACCATGGCATCAACCGGCACTCCCTACATGAGGAAAAGTCTTACTGTGGGGGGCAGAAATAAATTTATTAGGCCTCCAAGGGACAGGCTCCATGGTGTCCGGAGACTCCCACGCCCTTCGTGAGACCAGCTCCATAAGCTCATCTGAGGGCGGAGACACCCAAGAGATGGAGGGCTGAGACCCAAATGCTTTCAGGAGGACCGTCTCATCCTCAGTAGGGTTGGAGGGTTTCCAGCCACCCCTCTGCTTAAGGATTTCCAAGATACCTGAAAATGAGACATCATCAGAGGGGGACTGTGGGGACCTTTCTGACTCATCCAAGTTGGTGTCTGAGGTGATAGATTCCTGCGGGGAGTCTAGACGGTTCCTCTTGAAAATTCTCTTCCCGGGAACCTCATCAGTGGGAGCTTCTGGTGACGACTCGGAAGAGCAGGGACTGCCCAGTGGGGCTTCCTGAGGCTCAGGGTCTCTATGTTTCAAAGGGATCTGTGAGGCAGAAGTGGACACAGGTGCTTTGTGGTGGTTGGTCCTGAAGCTATGGATGTCCTGGGGGACATTTCTCTCCTTGTGGCCTCAAAAGCACCTCTGCTCCGGTTGGAGGAAATCCCTGGGCTCGAAGAAACAGATGACTCCCTCGGCACCGGAACAGTGGGCTCCGATCTATAGGTGGGAGCCAAACTTATCCAAGCCAGAGCCCTAAGAGGTAAAGTCGGAACCGAAAGATCAGTCTGACTATCCTCCCCGGACCCGACCAGCAAGTGTCGGCTCCTAGACTCCTAGATGGGCACCAAGGAAGTCTGAGTATTCGGAACCAATGGCACTGGAGCAGGCATCGGTTCTGAAGGTTCCACAATCATCAGGTCCAACTCCTCCGGCTCCGACGGACCGATATGGCTCAGAGGAGGAAAAGTAGTAGATGAAGGAACAGTTTTCGGTTCCGAAACCACTTGGGTCAGAACCGATAATTTTGCAAACGCCGGTGCCTGAAACAACATCTGCAGCACATGATCCAGATCCAAATCAGATAGGCTTATCAAGAACAGAGATGAATGGATCGAGGGTGGTACCGATTGTAAGATCGGTGACTTCAGCACTGCGGAGACCGGTTCCAGGACTGGGGACTGTCTCCGAAAGGATAAGATGCTCGGCTCCGAAGGCTGTGGAGCTGGCGTAGAAGGTTTTTTTTAATATTGTCGGATCCACAACTCTATGCTCCGATGATGAAGACTTGGAGGACTTGGAAGATTTGGGGGATTTACCATCTTTATCATGGTAGTCCAAAGCTTCTCGAAAGGATGATTTTAATAGCCCTCTGTCAATTCACTTTCTTTTTCTTTCAAGTAGGACGCGGCTACTAAAATAATGGCAGATGTAGCAACTCTCTTGCAAGTGCAAAGCACCCAAAGAGTAAACACAATTAACATGGCCATCAGTCACAGACATTTTCTGTCCACACTTTGGACATTTTTAAACCCAGACTTGGGTTGTTTCTCCTTATCCTGGTCAACCACGAGAAAAATCTAAATGCACACAAGAAAACCTGTAATAAAGGTACATTAAAACGCACACACAGAAGTGTTCAACAAATTCAATGAACACACAAGTATTTTAAATAGTAAGCAGCCCTTAAAAAAAAGGCTCTATAATGCTAAATAGAATCTAACTGTTAATGTTCTAGAAACACACTCTAATAAACTATAAATTTCTACTAAATACACTTCTAAACTACTCAATACTCTTGTAAGCTATAAAATGGCACACCAAAAAGAAGGGAAGGGGGATACTAAAGGCCTAATAAATGAAGGCCAAAAAGGCTATAAAAGGACTATCAAAAGTTAAGCTACACACTAGTTCTAATAGTTCTAAAAGTTATTAAATTGAAAAACTATTATGAAAGTGTATAAAGATAAACTTTTTCTAGAAGAAAAAAACTATACTGGTCAGAACTGTGAAGAAACCAGTGACCTGTTGCAGCGGCAAACTAGATCTGAGGTAACTCAAGGTGCATCATGGGATAGGGACTTGGCCTCAAGCTGTCTGAAGAATTCAAGTTTTGTAGTTGGCTGACTCGGAGCTGAGGATCGGCTATGAATCCATCTGTAAGAATGAATGGTGAGATAGAGAACAACTTCATATTTACATTTACAAATGATGTATATCTCTCTCTACATCACTGCGAGAGAAGCATCCCATGTCACTCAACTGTAAAGTAAAAATCAATACAAGAATCTGGAGTTTCCTTATTGACCACAGTGATGCCCCTATTCCTAGCTCCAGGGAGGCAGGATACCATAACAGCCTTTTTTCACAATTTCATGAGTGCACTGGGTTTAATCAGAGTCACAAGTTCTGAAGGCTCTTTTAATATGTTGTGTTTTGGATTTAAGGATGGATTTAGCAGTTAAGTTATCAACTTGTTTCTTTATGACTGGTTCCAGGTGACTGTGTGTGTGTGATATGGTAACTTGAGGTATATGTCCAACAGAACTACAGGGTCTTGGATGATGAACAGGCTAGGATGATGAACCTTGGCATAATTTCTTTTTGTTTCTTGCTAGTGACAGTGAGAAGCTCACTGACTATTTTGTGTGTGGGGAGATTTGTCTGTAATGCATATCATTGCTGGAGCCTTCCTGTATCCTGACAGAGTGCTCTTCAAACTATCTGGAGATATATAGAGCGGAGTATATTTTTCTGGCACTTCAGAGTTGTGTACTGGTAATTGTTGTCTGACTAATTTTATATCATTGCTGGTTGACTTCAGAGTTGTGCACTGTTATTTTTGCTTCACTGTATAGTTTTTCAGATCTCTACTGAAGGTGTTGGTTTTCCCATACCCACCTTCCCTATTCTTGTGTTGTTGTTTAAATTTGGAGGCTTTTGCAGTTGCCCACCCCCACTGTAGATTTGATCTGGGACACTCCCCACAGTCCCATCTCTTTACCTCATTCTACCTAACAGACTCCTTCTGCACTTGTTTTTAGTCATTTTTAATTTAATTGTATTTTTTAAACTGTTTGGGCTAACATTGCTACATACTCAAGTGTGCTAGCTTACACTGCATTTGAATTGTTTTGACTGCTGTTTTATCTACTTTTCTGTATATATATATATATATATATATATATATATATATATATATATATATATATATATATATATATATATATATATTACCTTTCCTGTAACAAGTGTAGTCCAGATTCAGATTTGCTGTATCCAGGACTGTATGTAATCTTCTGAGCCCCCCCCAAGCTTTCTGTGTTGGAGGGAAGCATTCTAGCTTATCAGTGGGAGTGGTAAGCACTAGGTAACCTATCTATCACATAAGGAGTGGTTCTTGCCCAGAAATTGTAGTTATTGGCCATTTGGGCAGTTTTTCCATCTCTCTCAACTTTCTGATTTAAAAGCCCACATTTGCACTTGTTTCCCCCTTTCCTGTAACTAGTTTAGTCCAGATACAGATTCTTAGTTTTAGCACTTGAATTTGCTTATTCGTGATCAGCACTTGTTCAGAACTTGTAAGCACTATATAACCTACTAATTACTACAGCACTCAACCTTCCTCATTACCTAGAGGAAAACAGTTTTGGTACTTACTTTCCTCACTTGCTTAGAGAAAAACAGCACTTGTACTCACTTTCCTCACTTATCTAGAGGAAAATAGTTTTTTATTCAGGCATGTCCAAGGGTCAGCTCCCAGTGTTCTCTCCTGTCTATCTGATGAATCTGGGCATATTGGGGCAATGTAGAAATTGCCTCATGTACACAGACAACCCTCTCCTCTTACCACCTAACACTACAACCTGTGAGAGATGCACTTATCTAGCCAAACTGGAGGTAAAGCTCTATCCAATCAAGACTGAACTTGACAGTCAAGAAGAGAAGGTAAACACTTGCACCACACCACACTCATCTCATAGTCTCACTAAATCTACACCACCAAAATCCACACATAGTAACACAAAAACATTCACTGAGGCTCTCAATAATAATCTGCACAAGCAACAGAGACCTCCAAAGCAGAAATGCAAGCAACCTCTACCCCCAACACAACCCAAATGACACATAGCCTGCAGACTCAGTGTGCCACTCAACCACAGCCAATAAGGCAAAACAACGTACCCAACACACTACTCATAGGTGACTCTATAGACAGGCACACTGATGTCCCACTCACCAGGCTAAACAAGGAGAAGGTTACTGTCAGCTGCCTGTCGGGTGCCAGGATCCGCCACATAACCCACGCACTCAGGTCACTCCACAACAAGTACAAATATGACTCTCATTGTCCATGTTGGTGTGAATGACCTGAGACGTACCTCCCTGGACTACATGAAAAGAGACATGGAAGAGCTCTCCGATCTTGCAGCCCAGGCAGGTATGACTTTAGCCCTCAGTAGCATTCTGCCATCATCCAGAATGATACCGCAGTACAAGGACAAAATGACTGCCATTCTAAAGGGATCCAGTATCTGTCTGCCTGGAATGACATGGTCGACAGACCACGATGCTTTGCCAGAGATGGCCTGCACCTGTCAACCCCTGGGATTCCGGATATTGGCTAAGGTTCTTGCCGCCCCTATAGTGCCTTTTTTAGGCAAGGTTCAAATGACAACTTCACCACCATAACAGGAACAGGCAAGCAAATACTGAGGGTGATGCTACTCAATGCTAGAAGTCTAAATCTCAAAATGCACTCACTCGAGGTACTCCTTAAAATGGAGAACATCGATATCTGTGCAGTGACTGAGACAACTTGGTTCAAGGCTCCAGAGAGCATCCCTGCACTTCCAGGCTATAACTCATACCACACTTTTCAGCCATGTAACCTGGACCGGAACACCAAAGGCGGAGGTGTGTCCATATTCATTAAGGATATCCACACCTCCAGACTAGTTGCTCAGCATAATGCAGCCGAGGTTATCCAAGTGCAACTAACTGGGCAAAACTGCAATTTTATTATTATTTATTTTTTATTTAACATTTGTTGACCGAGAAAGTCCGACTAGGTTACACAGATCCTGTTTTCAGCAGAGGCCCGAGGAGAAATGCTCCTGAAGCATGTCTTTAGAATCCAAATTGTAGCTTGCTACAGATTACCCACCATGTCCCAGGATTCCCACTCCTCTTTTCTTGATTTACTGGAAAATATTAGGGTTCAACCAAACACCCTAACAATGGGCGATTTCAACTACTCCACCATTAACTGGGAAAACTACTCATGTACCAGCTTCTTTGCTCAATGCTTTCTGGAATTCATAAACTCCAATGCCCTGGATCAACTTATACACACCCCCACCAGGGGCAACAATATCCTAGATCTAGTCATTACCAACATGAGTGACCGGTGTTCCACACTTGAAGTCAATGCCTCATTGGTCCGATCCGACCATAAGCTAATTACCCTAGATATCCACATCCTGCCCCCACCCCCCCATTAAGGAAACCATGGTAAAACATTTCTCCAAAGCCAACTTCATGCTTCTTAAGACAGAAGTGGCGAACTTCATGCCACCCATGCAGATGGACAATTCAGTTACGACTACTGAATCCTACACAACTGCACTTTATAAGCACTTACATGAGTGCATGGCTCGTGCTATCCCAAACAGAACCAAGACGCTATTCTCCAAATAAGGAAGCCAATCTGGTGGTCCAATGCCATAAACTGTATAACAGAAGGAAGAAACTGTTGCAAAAGAGAGTAAAATCCCACGAGTGGAGGAGCTCCCTGGTCAGCCTCAGTAAGAAGCTGCGATTCCTGATAAAATCCTCCAAAGCTAGTTATGAAAACAAAATTGCCACTGATTCTAAAGACAACCACAAAGCATTCTATAGCTATGTGAAGAATCTCAATGGCAACACTCAGATCTGCTCTGAGTTACAGCACAATGGCACTAAATATACAGACCCAACTGATATTGCCAACATCCTGGCAGATAGGTTCAGTGCTAACTTTACCCCCCTCTCACCCCCTAAAGAGCCCATCTCTATACCGGAAGAGTGCAAAGTTCCTGTAATCATGGCTGCACAGGTAAAAACCACACTCTCCAAAGCCAAGAACACAGCATCCATGGGACCAGACAACATCCCAGGGTGCCTTCTACACGACCTACAGAATGAACTAGCACCCCACCTAAGTACCATGTTCAATCATAGCCTCACCTCAGGCTTTGGGCCTGCTGAATGGTGCACAGCAACGGTTATCCCACTCCACAAGGGGGGAGCCACCATGGACCCCGGGAACTACCGCCCCATTAGCCTGACGAGCCTGGTTACATTGGTAATCTCCAAACTCTGGACCCCACCCAGTTTGAGTTTGTAAAATGCAGATTATGTCTCCTAAACCTGATGTCACCAAAGCCGTAGACGAGGGTAAGGTGGTTCACACAGCCTATCTAGATCTCGCCAAGGCTTTCGACACCATCCCCCACTCTAGAATTATAGATAAACTAAACTAGGTATAAACCCCTATGTCACAAGATGGGTTGCCAACTGGCTCACTGACAGAACCCACACTGTGAAAGTAGCAGACTCCAAATCTAACTTTAGACCAGTGACAAGTGGAGTACCACAGGGTTCAGTCCTGGGCCCTCTCCTGTTTGGTATCTACTTCTCTGAAGTACAGGCTAACACAGAAGGTCTTTGGCTAACGAAGTTCACAGATGACTGCAAACTAGGAGCCATAATCGAAACTTCTAACGATGTGGACATCCTACAAAAGGGCCTCACTGAGACAGATGCCTGGTGTCAAAGCCATGGCCTCAAGCTCAATGCCAAAAAGTGCATTGTCATCCCCTTTGGTAAAAACTCTGTACCCATGAACTACAACATAGGCGGTAGTATACTTAACACCGAAAGTGTGATAAAAGACCTTGGGATACAGGTGGACAGAAGTCTCTCCTTTGATAATCACATTGCCACAGTAGTCAGGAAATCCTTCTACGTGGCACACCTCATCACAAAAGGTTTCTCGTCCAGAAAAATAGAGGTCATTGTTCCCCTCTACTCATCACTCATTAGACCCATTATAGAATACAACGCCCCTTTTGGTATGTACCTCACAAGACAGCTACAACAACTGGAAAGGCCACAAAAATACCTCACAAAGAGGATTACCGGCCTCAAACAGATGCCCTATCTGACCGTCTCAAAAAACTCCAGCTTTACTCCATCACATATCACCTACTCAGAGGTGATCTCTGCCTAACATACAAAGCTATGTCAAACCCAGAGCTGTTGGACATGCTCCACTTAAAGAAATCCCAATCCCTCCGAGCTACACGCTCTAGGGACCTAAACCTTGTCACCACAATAAACAGAACATGCCGGAGGGATAGATTCCTGTCCCAGAGACTTCCCATACTCTGGAATAAACTACCTATCTATATCAAACAAAGCTCCTCATTAGCACTCTTCAAGAAAAATCTTGATGATTGGATGGGAAATAGGAAATTCACCCCGGGGATCACCTCTGTGGCTCTGATCGACAGTGGCACAGGAAAATAATTTCCTTGGGTGGCAAAAGCCAGGGTACCTTTTTGGCTGGGCTTGTATAGGACCCAGGGCTGATAGCCTAGTACCTACCTATGAACCTATAATTTAGGTAAGCCTATGCATCTTCCACACTTCGAATAATTTCAGGAATATTAAAAGTCTGCCTCTCACAGCACTTTCCATTTTAAGTAAGCATGTAAAGCATTTGGATGCCCAAAATATATAGCAGTGCTGGAATAATGGTATTTCTCTTAGATAGTAAAAACAAAATTATTGGTTTTTCACACAGAGAGCTCTTTCAACTACCTGTACACCCTTTAATATTACTTCAACAACCACCACCACAGAAACTATAACAAATAACTAAGAGTCATAATAGACAATAACCTAAAATTTGACATGTGTATTACCCGGTCCATCAATAAAACTCATCAAAAACTGGGCCTTGTCTACCAAAACAAGCCCTACCTCACAGACCCATCAAGAAAACACTTAGCATCATCCTATCTTCTCCCCTTCATTCTCTGTACATCACTCATATTAACCAACATTCAAGTCGCCCTACTAAATAAATTGGAGGCATGGTTTAGCTAAATTAGAGGCATGCTTTAACAAAATATCCAAGTCTGCAGCTAATGCATCCTACTTGTACACACCACTGCTTAACACTAAAGAAGCTTTACTGGCTAGAACTACCTAATCACCTTACATTCATGCAGCTTCAAATTTTCCACAAAATAATACACAAACCAAACACATGCCCTTCTCTACAAAACATTCTCAAGCACTACTCCCCACCACATTGCTTTCGCTCAGGTAATTACAGCCTACTAATAACTTCCAAATCCTATAATACAGCTGGAAATGCACTATATTCAGTCTTTGTCAGCAGACAGTGGAACTCCTTGCTTATCCCACTAAAACAGGACAGCTGTGCATCTAGCTTTAAGCACATTCTAAAACAGCACTTAGACTCCTTCTGGCTCTGTTCTTGTTCACACCCTGACTGACACTCTCTCTCCCTCAGATCTCTAGACCATCAGCAAACCCCAACTTTCCAGCTCTCCTACCTTATCCTGTAAATGTAAATACATCCTATCTATATTTATAACTGTATACTGTTTTTCATCGCTCCTCTGTAAATGAAATTTGTCTCTTGCTGTATATGTAAATGCAACCCGTATTGTATAACACTTACAAAACTCAAATTGTAGTAACCTCTGTCTTGATTGCATTGCCCACTGGATGATTCTAAAAGCACATTTCTACAGCCTTTTTTTTTTAATCTCTGTAAATTCTTTGTAATTTTTTCTAACTCTGAGCTTTTCTTCCTGGGCCTCCACAGAAAATGGGCCTGAGTGTCCAGTTGGACCATCCCAGTAAACAAAAGGAAATAAATAAAATTAAATAAATAAATAGTGGTTGTCATATATTGCCTCTAAAAAAGAAAATGCATGACTTCTGAAAAATAAAAGTCACAATCTGACAGCCTCATGTAGTTATCCATACATTTCAACCTTGAAGATGTGCATGCAACAAAAGACAGCAAAAAAAACAAAACCAATATGCAAATAAAGAAGCAAGAGCTATGGCAGAAAATTCATCTACTATAGGCCATAAGTGGGAAAAACTGCACTGGACATGAAAGAGTACATAAATATAAAGATTGTCTCACACTGGGTTTCCTCAGTCAAATGACTACTTAAAAGTAAATACCAAGGAACTTTAGTAGAGGCTGACACAAATGCTATCTGTTGCAGGAGCAGTCTTTAAGGAAGATGAACAGTTATGAAAGCATTTTTGTCTCACTTCAGTGATATTAAAATAACAAGGAGGACACTACAGAATGCTATAAAATGAGAACATAAAACAACTATGCAAGTAACAGTCAGTTGTAGCAACAGAGTAGCTGCTTCTCATTCATGTTTAAGCTCATACCCTAAAGTCCATAACATTTGCTGTCAGCTTAAGAATTACAGTTGAACATCTTTCTGTACATTTTCTATCTTGGAGGATACCACTTTTTAATGCGTAACTGTCCCTTAGTGCCCCTGGAAAAATAGTGTTCTGCAGAAAGGAATATACGGCCCACTCTTATGATGCCTTCAAATGGCCACAGGCAAAACAAAGATGTAATCCCTATCAGCTTAGAGACTGGTAGGAAAGCACTAAGTAACAGCTGGATCACAATATAACCTTCCAATTCTCCTACAGGCTGTGAAATCTTATCACAGAACCAAAAACTGCACATCAGACAGGAGAAGATGCAGGGTAAAAATACACCTTGTAGAAGGCAGATGATGCTATGCTGGATCCTATGGTACAGGGACATTACTTTTTTTTTTTGTTGTACACATCACTAGGCTCTTTTCATTGGCCTCAATTATTTCTTCAGGATTTGGGAAATCAAGGGAAGCTTTCTTTGGGGGAAAAATAGCTATGGGTTTTTGGATGCATCACATCTTCAGTGGCCACTGGCAACCCACGTTATTTTTTCATGTCATGGAGAATCAGGAGGAGATGCCATTGGGGACAGAGATAGAGAAGCTATAAATTTGGGCTGTAAGGTTTTTGAACTCATAGCACAAAAGCTAGTGGTAAGGACCACTGAAACACTTCTATATTACTGGTAAAAAGCTGGGTAAGTACAAGATGGAAGGTGAGTCTAATAGCTAGCAAGGCAAAGTAGAACAGCAGCAACTGAGCATCACTATAGTAAATACAGGATAAACATAATTTCAAGATGCTCCATTTAAAATATTGAGACACTTTACCTGTTTCCAACAGCAGATGTCAGGGAGTTTTAGTGAAAGTCTTGCATTGTAACAATACTGCAGAATCCTGAAAAATTGCATACACTTTTCAATATGCAAAATATGAACATATGTATTTTCTAAACATTAAGCACTATTACACATTTACAAATACTTGATTCAGAAAATTCACAATATATATTCCCATGTACAAACTGTTACAAGTAGGGAAATATCACTTTATCCTTTGAGTGCTTTCTGACTTCATAGTAGAAAGTACAACTGTGTAAGAACTTACCATAACAGCAGATGTCCTATTGATTACTGTTGCAGTATTCATAATGAATAGGTTATCACCACTGACATCTGGCTGGGGTACCAAAGCCTTACCTTCCCATGTTCATACACCTAACGTGTGATCTCAACTCGTAAGTGAACGGGTATATCTCCAAGCTAGCGGCCTGAAGAACACCGAGAGTAGGAGATTGGTCAGCTAGGAGGGGACAAAGCATGAAGTGGTAAGGAGGCCCCTTTTGTTCTAAAATTCTGTCCACCATATAAGAATAGAGAGATGAGAAATAGAGTGGCAGTGAAATTTGGAAAAAGAAGGTAGAGGGGGAAGAATGGTATGAAGGAATACTGCAAAAGTGATCAATAGGACATCTACCATTATATTAAGTACTAATGTAACTATAATATGTCCTGACTGAAATCAATGTTGCGGTATTCATAATGAATGGGCGAGTCCCAGAATTGAAGGGTATGTAAGGGTGGATGGTTAGTGAGCTGCAGAACTGTCAAAGAGACCCAAAAGGACTGACCTGGAGAAAGCAACTTTAGACCTTGAAAAGGCATCAATCCTGTAATGCTTAGTGAAGATTTGTACAGACCAGGTGACAGCTTCTAGTATGGTCCTGGCTTCCACCCCTTTATAGAAAGCCTCAGATGAAGCAACAGCCCTGGCAGAATGAGCTTGAGGGCATGAGGACGATGACTTACCATGCAGAAAAAAATAAAATTAGGTTGCCTTAGAGATCCCGCTTGCAACTGTTTGTTTAGCACTGGTTAGCCCAATTTTAAATGCGTAAAGGTAACAGTTGATCAGATGTTCTAATGGATTTGATACTGTCTAAACAGAAACTTAACTGTCTGTGAACATCTAGAGTATAGCAACCTTTTCCCTCTGTTCTATGAGTTGGACCCCATACAGAGAGCAACAGAACAAGGCTGCCTTAGAGATCCAGCTTGCAACTGTTTGTTTAGATACTGGTTGGCCCAATTTTGAGTGCGTAAAGGAGACAAAAAGTTGGTCAGATTTTCTAAAGGATTTGTCTCTCTTCTAATAGAATCTTAACTGTCTGCGAATGTCTAGAGAGTGCAGGAACACTCTCCCCTGTTCTGTGGATTGGGAAAAAAGGAAAGGAGATTTCTAACTTAGTTAAGTGACAGTCTGTTCACTACTTTAGGTATGAATGAAGGGTTAGCTCTCAAGATCATCCTGTCCTTGTGAAAAATAAGAAAGGGTAGAATGGTCAAGAGAACCTGAAGCTCTGAGACTCTCCTAGATGAAGTAGAATAATCTTCCGGGTGCAGAATTTGAGATTTGCTGAGATAGCTGGTTCAAAAGGACGCAAACTAAGTTTTTTCTAGCATAAAGTTGAGATCCCAACAAGCAGTAATGGGCTTCTTTGGTGGTCTAAAATGCAGCACCCCTTTAAGGAATAACTTGACCACAGGTCTAGCTATAAGAGGAGGACTGAGGGATAAACACACATAGATGGCTGATTGGTGAGCTTTGAGGGAAGAATGGACCAGAGCTGTATACTTGACTTCACAAAGATATTTCAGTATGGAAAGTACCTATGACTTGTAGAGGTACTCTACATTCCTGTAGCACCAAAAGGAAAATATCTTCCATTTGGCTACGTAGGATTTCTGAGTGGTGGGTCTCCTGGTTTCTTGGAAAACCTTAATTGTATTCTCTGAAAAAAGGTGCCTGTAAGGAATTAGAACCCTATCATTCCCTGTGTCAGGTTCAGGGATGACAAGTTGGGGTGAAGTAGTGACTCCTTCTGCTCTGTGATGAGATCTGCTTGTAGTGGCAACTTGTAGTAGCTGCCCCTGCTTAGGTGAAAAAAAAAACAGGAAACCAATGCCATCTTAGCCAAAGGGTATCATACTGTCAAGAGGTTTGACTTTTCTTTTTGGGCCTTTAGAGGAATCCTTGGGGTGAGAGGTAGAGGAAAAAGCTGTAGAAGAATCTCCCTGCCCACTGAAAGCTAAAAACATATGTCTCCAAGCTGAAGGGAAAAGGGTCCCTGGTGCAAAAGAGGAAGAGCTGTTTGGTGGTTTCTAACACAAACATGTCTAGCTGAGGTGTGTCTCAATAGTAGAGGATATCCAGGAAGACCTGTCATTTGAAGATCCATTAATGAGGATCATTGTCCTGTGATGGAATGTATATGTCTACTAAAGACATGTTTTCTGGGTGGCAATCTCTGAGCCAGTCGATGCCAATCTGCACAGTTGGTAAGACCTGGTTCTTCTTTGCTGCTTATGTACCGCATGACTGTGGTGTTGTCTGTGAACACTCTTTGGGGACCTGTCAACCACACATAGGGAAAAGACATGAATAGCTTGAATGAGGGCCCTCAACTACATGCTGATGTGCCCTGGACCCAGTTTGTCCCTGTCTATGCTACCCCGTATCTCGTCTAAGGCATCTGTGTGCATTTCTTAAACTGGAAGTGGTGGGGGTTAAGAAAAGTCCTGGGTCAAGTTTCACCTGGTCCTTCCAGCATGAGAATTCTGACACAGCAATAGAAGGAACACTGTGTCTAGAGGATAAGAGTGCTAGGACCAAAGTGTTTTCAAGTACCAATAATCCCTAATAAACAAACACATTCAAAAACTGAGAAAACTAATAACCTCATGCATATCAAAATTAGCCCTAAGTGGACACATCCACCCCAACCCTGGCCCTACTATCTCCAACCCCAATCCTCATAATCAGACTAGAAACCACAACTTCTCCCATATCACAGCCGATAGAAAGCCAAGTGACTTCCTTCTACTAAGCCTAAATATCAGAAGTATATCCAACAAAGTTCATGAACACCATGCCACCATAGACTTGTACTCCCCAGATATAGTCATCCTGACAGAAACCTGGCTAAAACTCACATTACCAGTGAGCAAATCCTCCCTACTGGTTACGGCATACTAAGAGTAGACAAGCTAAACAAGAAAGGAGGTGGTGTAGCTATAATATTTAAACAGCATCTAAACATCCAGATCTTAAAATCATCAGCTCCACAAATAGGCAATGAAGAAATAATATATACCAACCTCAAAATAAACCAAAACAAAACCATCAACATAATTGGATGTTACTTCCCACCTGGCCAAAACATCCCTCCACTAAAAAACTTCCTCAGCTGGTCTACCCACCATCTCCCCCAAGAAACTATAATTTTAGGTGATTTCAATATTGACTG
Organism: Protopterus annectens; assembly: GCF_019279795.1. Classification (NCBI taxonomy): domain Eukaryota; kingdom Metazoa; phylum Chordata; order Ceratodontiformes; family Protopteridae; genus Protopterus; species Protopterus annectens. The sequence goes on from NC_056726.1 coordinate 573,919,077, forward strand.
GCAATGCTGTTCTGGCAACCATCCAACCCATCATGTAAACTTTCATGGCATCACCCAACTAGTCCAGTCGCCAGCCAGGATAAATAAAAACTCCAGCAAGCACACTACCCTGGACTGGATACTAGTCAGTAAGAGCCCCCAGTCATATATAACAGGCTGCTTATCAGATAGCCTCAGTGATCACTCCCCAACATTCCTACTTAAAAAATACCTATACCAAGCTAAACCTGTCATCTACCGTCAAATACGTAAAAAACTAAACTTTAACTCACTCACATTCATCTCATCCCTCAAAGAATGCAACTGGCATCCTCTAAAGTACCTCAGTCTTGATGACGCAGTTGAATTTTTTAATACTACCTTCCTGAGCATCCTTAATTACCATGCCCCCAAAAGACTTTCCAAAACCAAAGCACAACTCTCCCCATGGCTACAGAAAGCCATTAAGTCAGAAATGAAAAACAGGGATAAAGCCTGGGAGCAGTGGCGCAAAACCAAAACCCCCTCAACTAGACAGAAATACCTAGAACTACGCAATAGAGTCAAAAAGCTAATAAAACAAGACAAATTCCAATACTACCAGTCTGCCCTAGACTCCTCCCAACACAGCCCCAAACAATTCTGGTCCTCCATAAACTCCAGCCTCCACCCAGGTAAAGTCAGTCCCCCTACTCCTAACATCCCTCACTCCTCCGAAAATATTGCTACCTCATTCAACACACACTTCACACAAACCATACTATCACAAGCTAAACAACACAACCACCCCCCCTCCAACCTACACCTTCAACTAGTAATGTCCCCACTGCCTTCTCTTTTTCTCCTGTACCTACCCCCAACATAAAAAAAACTCTTAACTAAACTTAAGCCCACCAAATTAGCAGCAGACAACCTCCCAAGTGAATACCTACAAATCGCAGATGATGCTCTGGCCTACCCAGTATCCATCTTGATTAACCGATCTCTGTCAGAAAGTTACGTTCCCACACTATGGAAAGTATCACATATAATTCCCCTCCACAGAACTAACCAATTACCGCCCTATAGCTATTCTCTCTCCACTCTCCAAAATACTAGAGAGATGCATTCACACTCAGGTCTCAGACTACCTCCTTACTAACAACCTCCTTTCCAATACTCAGCATGGTTTCCGACCAAACCATAGCACCAACACTGCCTTACTCTCCTTTACTAACACGATCCTTCAGCATAAAAACAATGGCTATCTCTCCTCTGCTACTTTCCTAGACCTATCTAAAGCATTTGACATGGTTCCACACAAACGACTCATCTCTGTCCTCAATAACCTATCCTTCTCTCAATCAGTCACCAACTGGTTTCAGTTACCTGTCTGACCGCCAACAATCCGTTGTTTGGCAGAATGACATATCTCCCCAACTACCTTTCTCTATAGGGGTTCCCCAAGGATCCATCGTTGGACCCCTACTCTTCTCTATTTTCACCAATAATCTAGCCTCTGCCACCAAACATGGCACACTCATACAATACGCAGATGACTCAACCATCATCTGCTCAGCCCAGTCCCTACCCAAACTGCAAAAAGTCACACAGGAAGCCTTTTCCTCTGTTGAAACTTGGTTATCCGATGCCCAATTAATACTCACCCCAAACAAAACTAAACTACTCATCTTCCAACCCATCAAACATACTCAAAACAACTCTCATCACAGCAAAAGACAACACCACTATACACCCAAAAGAACACACCAAATTGCTAAGAGTGGAAATAGACAAACTAAAATTTGACATTCACATATCCATGACCATAAAAAGGTCCACGAAAAACTAGGAACGTTATACAGAAATAAGCAACTTCTCACCAAAGCAGCAAAGATTTCAGTAGCAAATTCCCACCTTATCTCCACTCTACTTTATGCCATTCCAATATATACCAACCTAAGGCAATGCGATCTAAACAAGCTAGAGACCTGCTACAACAAAATCGCCAAATTCGTCACAGGGGCATCTTACCGTAGTCACCACTGTCTCTCACTTGCTGAACTGGGCTGGCTTGAACTCCCTCACCTCCTTCAATGGCATCAACTCTCACTCGCACACAAACTAGTAAACTATCCACTAAATGTCCAATCCCTCCAGAATCTACTCCAACCCTATTGCACCACCAGACCACTAAGATCCAGCAACAAAAATCACTTGCAGATCACTAAAGCCAATAACTCTGCTGGTGAAGCACTATTCTCTTGCGCCATAGCCAAATTATGGAACTCCCTCCCACCCACAATTACCTCCGTACCATCATGCACCCACTTCAAAACTTTACTAAAAGTGCACCTAAAAACATGCTGTCGATGCCCTTGCAACTCCCACTCTAATATCATCCACCCCATCCAACCACTACCTTTCTTTCCACCCCACTAACTACCTTGATTATAGCAAGCTCGGATGCTCATAAGCCTACTACTTATTATACAGCAGGAACTTCCTATTGTAACAATTGTTAATGTCTGTTATGTACTTCGCAGATAAAGATTCTAGTTGTCTACTGAGGTACTATGTTCTTCATCTGTAACTATGTAATTAATTGCTATGTTAATCAAATTGTTAATCGCTATGTAAATCCAATGTAACTACTGTCTGTTAACTGTGGAGCTTTTCTCCCCGGGCCTCCGCTGAAAATGGACCTACATCCAGTTGGACACTCCCGGTCAACAAATGTAAATAAATAAATAAATAATGGCTATTCCTTATATGCAGTCTGGTTAGAGAGAGCATTGGAATAGTTGCTGACATGAATCCCATGGCCCTTAGCATCTCTCTTGCTGAGTATTGGCTGAAGGAGTTCAGGTCATGAAAGTAATCAGCAAGGCTATGCACTTTTTCAGAGGCAGGTAGACCTGTATCCTTATGGTGTCCAGTCTGCAGACTAAGAAAAGTACAGCTGTGTAAGTAAACTTACCGTAACAGTAGTTGTTCAAATTATCACTGCCGCAGTAGCCTTAGCTATATGGGTTACATCCTGCCAAGGATATAAATGCTGATCAGCTTCCAAAGCTTCAGGGCACCTTCCACTCACCCAAACTGTCAGGCAGCTAGAGCAAAGATGACTAAAAGACAAGTCTGGGTGCCAAGCCCTTCACAGCTTTCCTGCCAACAGAGAGAGGGATGCAGAGCCCTGAAAAGTTAATGCTGCGAAGAACAAAAAATAAATAACCCCACACTGGTATAAACAACAGACCAAAAACAACAGGGGTGGAGGGGCTACTGCAGCAGTGTTCATTCGAACATCTACTGTTATGGTGAGTTCACTTACACAGCTGCACTATGTTTATCATATTGATCACTGCTGCAGTAGCCTTAATTTTAATGAGTAGATTAACTTAGCTTACTACATTTCGGAAGTGGAAGGAGAAGTGTCCAGGAGCCCCTGGAGAATGGTCCTTGCAGCCTGATCTAGACCTAGAGAAAGAATCCAGTTTGTAGTGCTTTGTAAAAGTATATGCAGAGTACAAAGTTGCTGCTTCTAGAATCCATCCCTTTCCAAAAAGCCACAGATGAAGCCAAGGCCCTGGAAGAGTGGGCCTTGACCCTGCCAGGAATAGTTTTGTTGTGGTGAGTGTAACAAAAGGCTATAGCCTTAGGTAACCATAGTCTGCTTTGACACAGGTTGCCCCTTCTCTTTACTTTCACAAGAAATGGACAACTGATCTAAAGATCTGAAAAGATTTTGTGCTGTCAAGAGTGCTCTTGGGTTGTCTGTGGACATCCAAGGCATGGAGTATCCTTTCTCCCTCATTTTTGGGTTCAGGAAATAAAACAGGGATATGAACAGTTTGGCTTAAATTAAATTCAGATAACACTTTAGGCATAAAAGAAGGAATAGTTCGCAGACAAACACTGGCCCTGTGGAAAACAAAGGAGGACTGCATCACTACAAGAGCTTAAAACTCAAATACTCTTCTTTCAGAGGTCAGAGCAATCAGTAAAACTGTTTTCCATGTTAACAGCCTCAAACCAGCCAGGTTAACTGGTTCAAATGGAGCAAGTGTGACCTTCTCTAACACAAAATTAAGATTCCCAAGGAGGAGCCACTGTTTTTTTTGGAGGCTTCTTATGCAAAACCCCTTTGGAAAACATTTTGAAATGAGACTGCATTGAAAGAGGAGTATCCATGGGCAGACGTGCTGAAATGGCTGCTAAATGAACCTTGACACAGGCGTAAGAAGGCCATAGTATAGCAACTCACACAAATATTCCAAACCCGAAAACAACTTGCACTAAATGGGTGCTGGTTATATTGCTGGCACCAACTAAACACAGTTTTCATTTGCTAATATACGACTTTCTAGTAGCAGGTTTTCTTGCCTCTATTAGTACTTGTTGCACATCCTCAATAAAGAGGTGCCTAAAAGGAATCAGGACCCTACCATCCAGGCAGTCAACTGAAGTTGATTCGTGTTGGGGTGTATCAGATACCCTTGCACTTGTGTGAGTAGATCCAGTCTGAGGAAGCTTGCGGTAACTGCCCCTAGCCATTTCAAAAAAGAAGGGAGAACAAAGGTTGCCTGGGCCAGAAGGGGGTCACCACAATGATCTTGGGGGATTCCTTCTGAATCTTTAGAAATACCCAGGATGTTAGTGGAAAGGGTGGAAAAACATACAGGAACATTCCTTTCTAAGAAAATGAACTCAGCTTGTCAGCAAGACAATTATGTTCCGACAGAATATAGGATGCCAGTAGAGTGAGACTGTGCTGTGAAGCTATATCTCAAGTTAACACAGCTAGCCCGCAAAAGGGGTATGATATGGCTCTCCTTACTTGCTGATGTACCACATCACTGTGTTACTGTCTGTAACAACTTGAAGAGGTCCTTGGAACCAAAGCTTATTCAGAGTTGAGTGTCTTGATCAGGGCAAGCATCACTTTCATATGTATGTGCTTACATCTGTCCTTGGTGTTCTACACACTCTGCACTTGTATACCTCCTGAAACTGCTCCCCAAGCAAAATCCAAGGTATCTGTGGTGACGGCTTGCTTTAAAACATGAAAGGAGAAGGGGAAACCTACATTTAGGGATATCTGTTGTCTTTTTCACTTCTAACGAACCTCAGCACTGGGATATGAAAAGATAAAGGGTATGTGGAGTCTTGACAGAGGTATCACAACAATCATAGATGGCATGCAATTCAAAACCCTGAGGTATTCCCTCTCAGTCTGAGTGGAAAACCCTAAAAAATAGGTCTAGATATAGACCTATTTTTTCTGTGGACAAAAAGCTCTTTGAACTGTGGCATCTAATTGACATCCAGAGAAACACAATCCTATCAGGAGTCAAGAAAGACTTTTGAATGTTCTCTTGGAATCCCAGCTTGTGTAAGAGATCTCACATCCAAGACAGAGATTCCTGGCACTTTGAAAAAGACTCTGCAAAGATAAGCAAGTCATCTAAATATGGGAAACTGTGAATACCCTGCAACCTACAATGAGCTATAACTGGAGCTAGCCACTTTGAGAGCACTCTTGCTGCAGTGAATATTCAAAAGGGTAAATTACAGCACTGATAATGTGATCAAGACACACAAAACATTAAGAAATGCCAGAAATATGGATGAATAGGGGATGTGATAAGAATCTTTGAAATCTAACGTTACCAGCAAACCTGAATAAAGTAGTAGTAGTAACAGGTAGTAAAGTGACATTTTTTGAATTTGGGCACTAACACAAACAGTTTTAAAAAATAAAAGTCCAGAATTGGTTTCCAAGCATTTTCTTTCTTTGGCACTAGAAATGTCCTTGAATAAAACCCCTTTCCCACATGGGAGGAGGAGACGGTTCTATCACTCCCTGGGACAGCATGTAATGAAGGACAGGTGGAAATAAAAATGTCTGGTCAGGAGGATGAGGAATTACCCAATGGAAAGGAGGAATTTCCTCCCACTGCCATTTGTAATCTTGATGATGGATCCTCATAACCCATTTGTCTGAAACCATCTCTTGCCAAAGAGAAGAGAGGAGATTCAGACTTTCTGAAAGACAAGAGAGGGGTGGCCAGGATGGGAGGGCAGAAAAACTCTCTTAAACAGTCGTTCTAACTTAGTGGACTGTCCTTGTTTTTTGTGAGTTTCCAGAATACTTCTTGGAACCCCCTTGCTAGTTCTTAAATATCTGTTTACCTTCATTTTGTTGAGACTGTTTATTTTGTTTCTTACCAAAAACTGGATGAGGAGTTAGCGAATCCCTCAGAAAAATTGGATTCCCTGTATCAAAGTACCCCTTTAATAAGTTCAGGTTCATAGGTTAACTACTAAGTTAGCTGTCTTTGTGGGTAATTTTAAGCTTAGCCAATTTTCCTCAAAGGTGAGGATTAAACTCTGGCCTTGGGTCTGTGAGATAAACACCTTAACCATTATGCAATCCCCAACTTTCATTACACTTTTTGATCACCTCTGAAGCAGAGGGGCCAAAAATTAAATCACCGGCAAAAGGAGAATTTACAATCTCTTGTTATCATCATCTGGGTAGTTCTGAGAATGCAGCCTTGCAAATCTTCTCAAAACAGTACCAGAGTTCATAGACCTTGAAGTAACTACAGTCATATACACATTGTACACGAGAAGAAATTAAATGATTTAAATCAGGTTTTTCCTCACAAGAACAAAACTGTAGATATAACATTCTTCATACTTTCACAATTAGTAAGTACACACCTTTATAAGAGCCTGACAAGTCAAAATTCTGTAAATCAAAGTTGCAAACGCACACTTTTTCCCCACACATATCAATACTCCCATACTCTGGAACAGGCTACCCATCTATGTCAAGCATAGTTCTTCATTAGCACTCTTCAAGAAAAATCTTGATGAGTGGATGGGAAATAGGAAATACACCCCAGGGATCACTTCTGTGTCTCTGCTCGACAGTGGTACAGGAAAATAACTTTCTTGGGTGGCGTAAGCCAGGGAACCTTGTTGGCTAGGCTTACGTAGGCCCTTGGGCTAATAGTCTAGTACCTAAGAACCTATAATCTTCCCATCCTTATCAGAATCAGAAAGATTGGAATAAACTAATTGTTTAGCAACAGCAGGATTAACTACAGCTATAGCTGCTGGATCAGGTTTGCGAAGAGTATATAAAAACTAAAACTGAGGAACTTTATACATCCCATCTGCCTTTTTAAGAGCAGCTGGCTAGCTGTCAGGAAAATTCTAGCAGACAAAAACTGGAGGAATGGGTAAAGGTTATGGAAATTCCATGGGTTTCTAAGGGACTGATAAACATCAGTGTTCTCCCACTGAAAACACTGGTACATTCTAGAAAGTCTGAGAGAGAGAGAGAGAGAGACAAACTCCCTCAGGGAGAATCAGAAACTGGACTCCGAGTCTGAATCAGAAATCTCTGGAGAAAATCCTGTTATCTGTCCTTTCATCCTCCTGCCCAGATTTAAAATACTGAATCTCTTCAGGAAGGGAAGTATTCCTCTTTTTTTTTTTTTTTTTAAGCAGAAACTACCTTACAAGAAGGATCAATAATCTGAATTAAACACTGAGCATGACCCAGTAAACCACTCTTCTCTAAGGAAGTTTAAGGAAGAGTAGATGCAAGCTTAGTTTTCTTCTTTTTGACAGAAAAGAAACAGAGCCTACAGTGTTATTACTGGCTGCAGCAGCTTCCCTAGAAAAGGGCACAGCATTCTAACAAAACAGGGAAGCCTTACCTGTTCCCTCTCCCAGGACAGACAAGAGTAGCTCTCTCCCTTGCCCACTGACGGGACCCCCCCCCCAACAGTTGCAGATGGCATGGCTAATGTCTGGTTCATAGTGGCTGTAGGTGCTACACCAGAGAAATGTTGGGTAAAAGATACGTGGTCTGAGCTACAACAAATAGCCACAGCAGTCACCCACCTGCAGCTAAGGCAAACTGCTAGCCTGCTGTGATGGCAAAGGCTGTTTGACTATTTTTTTCTTTTTGTGGCTGGAAGGAATGAATGAATGTGGAACTGACAGTTTGTTCCATGGTCAGTCCAAAAATGTTACTTCTTTGCCAGGGAAAACAAGCATCAAATGCCAGTAAAAATTAAAAAATCTTTAAGAAGTCACTTTTTCCCCAAACAAACACAGTAAAAAGCACTTTAAAACACTATGCCAGCCCCACAAAATAAAATCCAACACAATTTCTCCACAGAAAAAAATGTTTTTTTTTCAGTTACTTTAAACAACGTTTAAACTATCAGGAAAAAAAGAGTGCTTCTGTTTAAAAGTAGAGTACAGTCTTGTGACAGTCTGTTAAAACACAAACTCCGAGCTTTAAAATAATTTCCCCAAACAAGAAAGTATTAAATGGAAAGTTTTCTTCCCCAAAGGAAAATTATATACTCAGCATAGGAACAGCACAAGTGGACTTTCAATCCTCAAAAGCCTCAGAGGAGCGTACTCTTCGAAAGCAGTAAAGTTCTGAAGGGCTTGGCACACAAACTTGTCTTTTAGTCAGTTCCACTCAAGTTGCCCAACAATTTACCCGTGTGGAAGGCACCCTGAAACTTTGGAAGCTAGCCAGCTGTTATATCCTTGGCAGGATATAATCCATATAGCTAAGGTTACTGCAGCAGTGATGAATATGATGAACATAGTAAGTTCTGAGCTAGCAGCAGAAAGGACTTCGTATAGTTGATAGTGAACCTCAACTGTGAGAGGAGGTTGATGGTTAACTGGAGGCATTGCAGGAGTATTTGAGGAGAGTAGGTGTGGAATAACAAGTCGTATTAGTAGGAAAAATCTGGATTCCGTGTGTTCAACAAAAGGCAATTACTGGTACCAGACACTTTGTGAAAACTTGTGGTGCTGTGGAAAACCCAAAAGGCAAAGCAGTAAACTGAAAGTGAGATGACCCATCATAAAATCTGAGTAATCTCTTGCAAGGGGGGGGGGGGTTGTGGAACTGGAATATGGCGACGAGGATCCTTTAGATCTAGAGACACTAGAAAAGCTTAGGGCAGGATGAATGGAAGAGGAGGGTGTAGGGAAAATATTTTGAAAGCTGGCACTTTTAAAAATGTGTTTTGTAGAGAAAGATCTAGTATAGATCTCCATCGCCTTTCTTCCTTTGGTAAAAGGAAAATTTTGGAATAAAAGCCCTTTTCTACAAAGTCCTGGGGTATTGATTCTACTGTGCAGTATGCCTGTAGTTCCCATAGTATGGGTGGGAACAGGTGGATCAGGTTGTGGGGAGGGGGTGGCATGCCATTTAGAGGAGGGATTTTCATCCATGAAGTCCCAACAGAAGTTTTTGTCTAAAGGGAAATCTATAACCTTAGCTCTCAAGTCTTCAGACATGGGTTGATTGTCCAACCATGCATACCTATGGAGGACAGAACCAGTGGCAGCAGCCAAGGACAAGGCCTCTATAGCATCAAAGTACAGTTGCGTAAAGTCTTACCATAATAGATGTCCTTCTCATCACTGTTGCAGTATTTCTCACTGAAGGGATCTCCTGCCAAGGAAAGTTCAACATCCAGCCAGTATACCAAAGCTTTTGTATTTTATATGCAAGGTACGTTACACATATGCTCTCCACTTAGAGTGCAGGGCACAAAGGTGATGTATGGACGCAAATACTCAGAACTGAAGTGCCCCAGGAGGAACAAAATACCCTAAAGAACAATGTAGAACATATACATCCAGAAGAAAGGGGTTCAGAAGAGAAAGGAAATGAAAGCCCCTCAATTAGGATGGTAGCAAAGGACAAGGGAAAGAGCCATAAAAGACGGGGAAGGAGAGAGGGACCGAATACTGCAACAGTGAAGAGAAGGACATCTACTGTTATAGTAACTTTACATAACAATAATATGCCCTTCTATATCACTGTTGCAGTATTTTTCACTGAAGGGAAAAGTACAAGACTAAGAAAAAGACTGGGAGGAGGAAGGCACAGAAGAACCCTCTACAAACCCATGCAGAACAGCCCTGGCAAAACCTGCTCTGGCCCTGGAACAACATCCAATTTATAATGTTTAGTGAAAGTATGAACAGAAGACCAAGTAGCTACCTGAAAGATTGAATTGTTGTCCAAACCCTTGAAAAAGGCACCAGAGGAGGCAACTGCCTTAGAAGAATGTGCCTTTACAGATACAGAAAGACATGTGCCATGAAAAGAAAAGAATGACCTTCTCAAAGTGCAGGATCTCTGACCTGTTCATCAGACGTCAGACCATATAATTGTAAAGGATATGAGGTCTCTGCTTCTGGCTCTAGAAGCTTTTCATTTCCCCTTCCTCTCCAGCCCCCTGAAAATCTTCACTGACAATACCACCATGATGTGGTATTGGGGTTGCAAGGTCTTATCTCCTTTGTATGCTAGCTCTTCAGGCTTGGGATCTGGCTATCAGTTATCAGGTATAGTCCATTGGTGGTGTATTCCTCAGGTACATCTTTTTGCCTCCACTCTTAACAGACACCTTCCTGTATTGTGTTTGAGAGTATCAAGTCCTCTGGCTTAGAAAGTAGATGCCCTGTCTTTTCCTTGGAAGAAAATGTGTTTGTATGCCTTTTCTCCCGTTCCTCTGTTGCAAAGAGTTCTATACAAGATTAAGCAAAACTCTCCCGAAATCTTGTTGGTGACTCGCTTTTGGCCCAGACACCACAGGTTCCCCCTTCTTTTTCATCTGACCAGGGCAACCACCACAAGTTAACTCACTGGGTGGATCTTCTCACACAAGACAAGGGATCTCTTATCCATTCTCACTTGTCAACCTTCAAGTTACACTGTGGGTGACAGTTTTTTTCTCTTTTAGGCACCTCACCCTATCACTGTGGGTGATAGGGTTTGATCCCTTTTAGGCACTTTTTTTCTGAGGACATGCTTCGGCTTCTGCAAGAGTCCAGCAAAACCACTACCAGAAAAATCATACATGTCTAAATGGAAAATATTTTCTGTTTAGTGCCTCTTTCGTCATCAGGATCCCTTCTCAGTAGGTGTTCCTCTGGTTCTCTCTTATTTATATAAATTAATCCTTGCTGGTTTGGCATATTCTTCAGTTAAAGTTCACCTGTGAGCTACCTCTGCTTATCTGCCCTTGAAACCTCCTTTGGCCCCTCGGTTTGAGGCCACGCAATTTCTGAAAGGTGTCCTTCATATCAGGTCTCTGGAGGCCTATTCCTCCTCTTTGAGACCTCAGTTTTGTTCCTGAAAAACTGACTCAGGCTCCTTTGTAACCGGCTATTTAAGCTTCCCTGCAACTTTGTACTTCGAAGACTTGGATCTTACTTCAGGCCAAGAGATTGTCTGAGCTTAAGGCTCTTATGGCCATTCCTCCATTTTTTAATTTTTCTCAGTGACAGGGTGTTTTCATGCTAATCCTTCTTTTATGCCCAAGCTGGCCAATGAGTTTTCCTTTAATCAGTCAATTCACCTTCATCGCTTTTTTCATTCTCCACAGTCTGCCAGTGAGAAGGTTCTTCACACCTTGGATTTGCATAGACAATTCAGTTATTATTTGGATAAAACAAATACAATTCACAAGTGTGAGCAACTTTTTGTTTCTTTTCATCCCAGTACTTTGGGGGTTTGGCTGTTTCCAAGCAAACTATCTCATCCTGGATTTCTAAGGACATTTCTTTGCGTTACTCTTTTCATGGCAAATCATCATCATCTTTAACCCCCTTCTTCCTGTTTTTCTATATGGGGTTGGTGTGTCATGTTAGCTGTCACCATCTCTCTCAATTCAATGCCACACTCCTGCCTTCTCTGACACTAATGTCTAACTGTCACAGATCTTTTCTTACACAGTCCATCCACCTCTTTGCTGGATGTGCTCATTTCCACTTACCTTCTTCCTGTCTGTCCCAAATCATCTTCACCAGATTGTCTTTTGCTTTTTTTTACATGTGCCTGAACCACTGTATTCTGTTCTCTTTGGTCTTTTCTGCAATTGGAGCTACTTTGGCTTCTGTTCTTACATCCTCATTTCTTCATCTGTCCCACAGTGTGCATCCTATCACCATTCTCAGGCACTTCATTTCCATCACTTCTAGCTTTCTCATCTGTTCTGCATTTACTGCCCAGGTTTCTGTGCCATACAGTAGCACTGGTGCACCACTATTTTGTAGACCTTACTTTTCAGATTCTTTGGCATTCTTCTGTCATACACTACACCTGACACTCTATGCCAGTTGGCTGTAGCCCCTCTGATTCAAGTTTTGAACTTTTCATTCAGACTTCCTTCTCATCAACCACCCCTCTGAAATACTTAAAGCTGTTAACCTGTTCTACTATCTTCCCTCCTATCTCACTTTCTTCTGATTTCCCCAATTTACTGCCATTACCATTGTCTTATCTCTACTTAGTTCATCCCATGTGCCTTTAGTTTTGCATTCCATTCTCCTATCCATTGCTGAAGTTCCTGCTGAGAGTCTGCCTGTAATGCCACATTATCTGCACATAGCAACTTTGTTAATCTGTTCCCTCCGATCTATTTGCTGACGTAGTCCATCACCAGTATAAACAGCAGTGGGCTCAGAGATGAAATCTGATACATATCCTCTCCCACTGAGAACTCTTCTGTGAGACCAAACACTGTTTTTATTTGAGTCACTGTGCCCTTCTACATAGAATGCACTAATTATACCAATGTTTCTGGGACACTGAACCACAGCAGTACTGCCCAAATCAGCTTTCTTGGGACCTTGTCATATGCTTTCTGCAAGTCTAGGAATGCCCAATTGGACTCTTTCCTCATCTCTAGCTTCTTCTCATCCTGATCTGAATCTGAACTGCTCATCTCCCATCTTACCTTCTACTGTTCTGCACATCTGTTTGTCAATCACCCTCTCTAGAACTTTCATGCAGTGTGACAAGAGTTTGATATCTCTGTACTGCCCACAGTTTTGGATGTCCCCTTCATTCTTGTAGGCTGGCACTAGTATGCTTATTCTGCAGTCATCTGGGATGCGCCTTTCTCTCGACACGGCTATGAGTACTCTCAGGAGCCATTTCTCCCCTATTTCACCCAGCATCTTTATCATATCTGCTGTGGCCTCATCTGAGCCTGCTGCTTTCCCTGACTATTTTCCTTAGTGGTATTCTTACTTCTTGTAGGGTGGGCTCCTCTTTGTAGGCTGTTTCTGGGGCAGTACAGCTTCTGTAGGGTTTTCTTCATTCAGAAGCTGCTGGAAATACTCCTTCCATCTGCCTTTGATGTCCTGTGGACTGGTGAGCAGGTTGTTGCTGGCACCCCTTACGAAGGGTGCCTGTCTTCTTTCTCTTTCTGACCTTGTCTTGCAACCTGATATAGTTTCTCTGTGCCACTTACTGAGTCACTTTCCAGAAACTGGTAGAGTGGCTCTGATGCCCTGTTCTTTGCTATTGCAACTCCTTTCTTAGCTTCTTTGTTAACCAACCAGTATTCCTTCCTAGCCTGGTCAGTCTTTTCTATCTCACACTTTTTCCTGCACTCCTTCTTTCTTTTGATGACTTCCTGGACTTCTGATTTCCACCACCAGCTTTCTTTATGTACCTTATTACCATACCTGACTCAGCCACATATCTATTCTGTAGTCCTCACACATGCTGTTTTGAGATGCTGCCATTCTTCATCAATTCCACCTATTTCCTTCCTCTTCTTGGGGTGCTAGAGTCATGAGTAATTCCTTGAACTGTTGTATTTGCTCTCCAGTCAACTTCCAGGTTTTCAGGCTGGTCTCTGTTGACCTTACAGCCTTCTCTGACCACTGCTTGTAGCTGATGTGGCAATTAGTGGTTTATGCTGTGGGTTGACAGTTTCACTGGGGTTGATTTTGCAATCATTGATTCTTCCCCAGTGCCTTTTCCTTACTAGAAGGAAGTCTACCTGAGTTGCATGTTGGCCACACTTGTATGTGATCCTGTGACGGTCTCTCTTTCTGAACCATGTGATGGCTACTCTGCAATGGCCTCTCCTTCTTTATTCCTGTTGCCCCACCCATGTGGACTCAGGCAGTACTCGTATCCTGTTCTGTCTGTCCCAAAATATGCATTCAAGTCACCCATTATCAACACCAATTCATGTTGTCCTGCTTTATCTAGTAGGTCCTGCAACTGTTGTCTGAATGCACTCTCTTCCTTACTGTCACAACCCTGCTGTGGGGCATAGGCTGAGATTATGAATACTGCCCTATCATTACACTGGAATCTAATTGTCAGGAGTCTGTCACTAATTTTGATGATATATCCCTGACTGCCTTCTGAAACCCCCCTCTCACCACAATTCCAACCGCATTTGTAGCCTGTTCCCCTCCTGAGTTACTAGATTCTGGATCCCAAGCCAAGTGGCTTTGCTGCACTGCCTTTACATCTAGTCTCTTGGTTACATAGGATGTCCAGCCTCCTCCGTATCATCATGTCATCCACTTGCAGGCTGTGTCCCATCAGTGAACCCACATTAAGTGTAGCAATTCTTAGTTCATGTTTGGCAGGTTGATTGGGTTTACATCCAGCTTTCACTCAACAGAGCTATCCCAGGCTGGACAACTAGACACTGGCCAGCCAGCAGCTTACTGACCCAGGGCTGCTGGGCTTTATGGCAGGCACACACTGGCCAACAGGGGACATACACCCCTGTCTGAGAAGGGTGGTACAATGCACTCTGTGGGACAGACAAAGAAATTACAACATAACAGCAGAAGCCAAAGTAGCTACAATTGCAGAAAAGATCACAGAGAACAGATTAGGATGGTTTGGACACATAAATAAAAGCAGAAGACAATCTGGTGAAGAAGATTTAGGACAGACAGGAAGAAGGTAGGAAGATACAAGGACATCCAGCAAAGACGTGAATGGATTGTGTGAAAGATCGGCGACAGTCAGGCATGAATGTCGGAGAAGGCAGGAGTGTGCCATTGAATCGAGAGAGATGGCAACAGTTACCACGATTCCCTGACCCCATGTAGAAAATGGGAAAAATAGGGCTGATGATGATGGGGAAGAAACAAGTAAGTGAGAACATATGTTTGGGGAGTGTAATGAGCTGGCAGACTTCAAAAATTCCATACAGCGTACTGTCAGAAATATTGGGTAAGTAAATGAGTATAACTTAGGAAATAATTTTTTTGAGTTGGGATAAAGGAGCTGAATTGCCTATACATAACAAAGTCTTATTATGTTTATTTCTGGTGGCTCCCAAAAAAAGCAATTAGTACAAAATGGAAATCCAAGCCTAAATCAATAGTATTTGAAGTACAGAATATTGTGACAGAGATAAAAGAATTAGAAGTGTGATCTTTAGAAAAGGAAAGGAGCAAATTACATAGAAAAAAATAGAAATTGTGGGGACAATACATGGAGAAAAAATGAGGTTAAAGGGAAGGCGGAACTGATCAATTTATATAATGTTGGATTGATGAACACGGTATAAAAGACTGTGTGCCCACTGTCTCACAGCCACTACAGCCTAAACACAAACCCAACATATTAGTCATAACAGACTCCATTGCAAGACACACAGATGTGCCCCTCACCAGGCTGGATAAGAAGAAAGTCATGGTCAGTTGTTTGTCGGGAGCCAGAATTCACCACATCACCCATGCACTCAAGTCTCTCAACAGGTACTGTTATGGCTCTGTCACAGTCCATGTTGGAATGAATGTCTTGAGACATATCTCCCTGGACTGTATGATGAGAGACATGATCAAGCTCGCTGAATATGTGTCCCAGGCAGGTATGTCCCTAGCCTTAAGCAGCATTCCACCATCACCCAGAATGATGCCGCAGTAAAAACAGAAGATGACTGACTAACAAATGGCTTAGTTTCTGGTGTCATTCCAAGGGGATCCAGTGCCTAACAGCCCGGGATGACATGACTGACAAACCACGATGCTTTGCCAGATGACCTGCATCTGTCTCCCTTGGGCTTCAGGCTCCTGGCAAAGTCTCTTGCCTTCCTCATAGTGCCTTTTAAGGCAATGCCATGAGGTCAAAAACCACCAACATGAAAATTTCATCACAATGCAAATTAAAGGTCATGCTGCTAAACACAAGGGGTCTAAACATGAAACTGCACTCACTGCAAGCATTCTTAACCCTGGAAGATGCTGACATTTGTGCAGTCAGAGAAACTGGTTCAAAGCTGTGGAGAGCACCCCAGCCATACCAGGTTACTCATTACATCATACATTCAGACCTCAAAGCATGGGCAGCAAAGCAAAAGGAGGTGGAGCTGCTATATATATATATATATATATATATATATATATATATATATATATATAGGTCTACTTCTTTTGACCTAACTTTCATTTGCCTGACACTCATTTGCCTGAGACCAAATGACTGAAATTTCATTTGCCTGACACTTCATTTGCCCGACAAGTATTATTAGCAAGAAACTGGAATATGCCCCCTTCCCCACTGCAGTGCGACCATGGAGTTAGAATATATAATTAGGGGGGTGGGGGGAACAGCCCCCCACTTACTTTTCTGTTACTAAGCAATATTACATCAAAAGTTAACAATATCATATGTGCCCCCCACACCCCCCCTAACTATATATTCTAACTCCAGGGTCGCACTGCAGTGGGGAAGGGGGCATATTCCATTTTCTTGCTAATAATACTTGTCGGTCAAATGAAGTGTCAGGCAAATGAAATTTCAGTCAAATGGGGTCAGGAAAATGAGTGTCAGGCAAATGAAAGTTAGGTCAAAAGAAGTAGACCCATAACAGTATGACACACACGAAACACTCAAGGTGCAGTTAACAACTGACAAGACCCCTATTCAAATCATAGCTAGCTATAGGTCTCCAACTTTGACTCAGTATGCCCACTCCACTTATCTGGACCTCTTCAAATCTATCAAGATTCAACCCTCTACCCTGATCCCAGGGGACATGAACTATCCAACCATAGATTGGAAGAAATACTCATGCCAAAACACAAATGCCCAGAGATTTCTTGATTTACTCAATGCAAATGCCTTGGACCAGTTGGTTGACACCCTCATAAGAGGTGAAAATATATTGGACTTTGTATTAACCAACGTGAGTAACCACTGCAGCATCCCTACAGTGTCATTATCCCTTGTAAGATCTGACCACAGTGGTCACTTTCGAAGTTATCATCTCCCCCGACCCCAACCCCCCCCCCCCCAGCTAGGGTCAAACAAAAAACTTCCCCAAAACTCATTATAACCTCCTGAGGGATGGTATAAACAGCTACACAACCCCTCCCCCTCCATAGGAACCAGCACATATGTCCAAACCTACACCAAAGTACTATATGAGCATTTATATAGCTGCATGGAATCAGGAATACTCAACAGGATGAAATCCTCCTCCTCAAGGAAGAGAAAACCTGTCTAGAGGGCAACTGCAATAAATAAGTTCTCTAATAAAAGGAAAAAAAACTGCTGTCCTGGACCAAGAAGGAGCAAGTGCCTAATTGGAAGCAATCTCTCCATGGCCTGATCACGCAAATAAGAGCATTAATGAAATCCTCCAAAACAAACTTCGAGTCCAAACAATCATAAGGCCTTCTTCACATATGCTCGAAATCTCAAGGAAAGGACCCAAATCTGCTCAGAACTGGTGGTCAAGGACACCACATACACAAATGCTGTCGTTATAGCCAACCTGCTGGCAGACAGGCTCAGTGAAAACTTCATCCCTCTGTCCCACCCATCAGTAAAACAGGACATCCCCAATACCTGCCCCTGTCCCCTTATATCTAGGGAGCAAGTCATCACTGCCCTCTCAAAGACAAAAAATACAGCCTCCATGGGACCCAATAACATCTCAGGCTGCATCCTACATGAACTCAGGCAGGAACCTGCATCACCATTAGGCACCCTATTCAATCAAAGCCTGAGTACCAGCTTCATCCCAGCCAAGTGGAAGGCAGCCACTGTCATCCCTTTGCATAAAGGTGGAGCGTACACTGATCCAGGAAATTATAGACCTGTCAGCCTAACTAGCCTGATCTGCAAGGCCATGGAGTGGGTTATCATGGACCTCATTAAGAAGGACATTGGAAACCTCCAGACACTCAATCCCACACAGTTTGGTTTCAAGGGGAGGTCATGCCTGTTAAATTTGGTCGACTTCTTTGAGACAGTTACCAAAGCCATGTTTGAGGGGAAGACGGTGCACACCACCTACCTTGATCCGGCCAAAGCCTTCAATACTATTCCCCACTCGGGTATAATAGATAAACTCTCTCAATTAGGCATCAATCCATATGGTAACAGATGGGTAGCAGACTGGATAACTAATAAAACCCATCTAGTCAAAATAGGGGAAGCCACCTCAAGCAGTAAGCCCGTGTGGTGTACCCCAGGGTCAGTCTTGGGACCTCTGCTGTTTGGGATATACTTTTCTGAGGTGCAGGCCAAAACCAGTGGGATATGGCTGATCAAGTTTGCAGATGACTGCAAGCTGGGTGCTCTCATCAATTTTCCTAGTGATGTGGACATCCTCCAAGAGGGTCTCACCCAAACAAATGAATGGTGCCAGAAACATGGCCTCAAAATGAATGCCAAAAAATGCATCATCATCCCCTTTGGGGAGAGTGACGTCCCCACAAATTATCATATTGATAATAGGGTCCTAAGCATGCAATCAGTCATGAGGGACTTGGGCACCCAGTATGATAGCAAACTGACTTTTGACCACCATATTGCCTCCATTGTATGGAAAGCTTTCTACATGGCCCACCTCATTAGTAAAGGTATCTCATCCAGTGACAAGGTGGTCATAACATCCCTGCATTGTTCTCTTATAAGACTCATTATAGAGTACAATGCCCCTTTTGGCATGTACCTCATAAAGCACATGCAGCAGCTGGAGAGACCACAGAGGTTCCTCACCAGGAGAATCCAGGGCCTCAAACATCTACCCTACACAGATAGGCTAAAGGCCCTGCCCTGTACTCAGTCTCCTACAGACTCCTCAGAGGTGACCTCTGTCCGGCATACAAAGCAAACTCAGACCCTGCCCTGACGGGACTGCTACATATCTGCAAGTCAAGCTCCACTCGAGTAACCTGCACAAGCGACCTCAACCTGATCTGTGACATCAATAGGACTTGTGGGCAGACAGATTAGTATTCCAGAGACTCCCCCTTTCGTGGAACAGACTCCCTTCTCCACATCAAGCAGAGTACCTCATTAACCCTTTTTAAGAACAACCTGGATAACTGGATGGCAACAGAAAATACACCCCTGAGATTCCACCTGTGTCATTGCGGGACAGTGGTATAGGGTGCTAACTTGTTGGAACATGGGCTAAATTCTTGGCTAGGCTTGTAAGGGCCTCAGGGCCAATAGCCTAGTAAAGTACAGTTGTGTACACTTATCATAAATGTAGATGTTAGAGTGTCTTCACTGTTGCAGTCATCACATTTGGGTTATCCCTGCTGGGTAGCCCTCAGCCGGACTGAATACCAGAGACTTAGTATTTCTGCGTCGGCTGCTGTTGCTTAACAACTGACGTCAGGTCGTCAGGAGTATAAAGGAAGGCAGCCGATGCCATTACATCAGTTCTTCTTGCCCTAACTGGTCAGGATCCCCAAAGTAGGAGGCCAGGCTCTGGTGGCAGGACCCCACCAGTGGAAAAAAATACAAATATGTCCCTTCTAAGGAAAGGAGAACAACAAGGAAGAAAGGAAACAAAAAGGGGGAAGGAGGGAGGGAAACAAGGACTGCAATAGTGAACACACTCGAACATCTACATTTATGGTAAGTGTACACAACTGTACTATGTTCTTCATGTTTCACTGTTGCAGTCATTACATTTGGGTAAATTCACAAACCAGAAGAAATGGTTGTAGGCAGTCAAGGAAGCTAGGGGCTGACTAGCATTCCCTGCAAGACTGCAGAGGCAAAACCTGCCCTGGATTTAGAAAAGAGAGGCAGGTGGTAATGTTTGGTAAAGATGTGAACAGATGTTCAGGTGGCAGTCTCCAGGATGTCCCTGGTGGGGACTCCTCTGAGGAATGCTGCAGAGGTGGAGGCTGCTCTGGTGGAGTGGATCCTAACCTCCTTGGGAGGAGGCTTGCCATGCTGCTTGTAGCAGAAATAGATGCAGTGTGCTATCCATTTGGAAATGGTTTGCTTGGAGATGGTGTTGCCCTCTGCCCATAAAGCAAAGCTAATCAGCAGTTGATCAGATTTTCTGAAGGGTTTAGTCCTGTCCAGATAGTATCTGAGCTGTCTGTGCACATCTAGAGAGTGCAGAATCCTTTCCACCTTGTTTTGAGGATTAGGAAAGGAGGTGGGCAAATGGATGGATTGGTTGAGAGCCACACTGGATACCACCTTGGGCATGAAGGATGGATTAGTTCTGAGGGATACCCTGTCTACATGGAAGATGATGAAGGGTTCCACTGCCATGAGTGCTTGCAGCTCAGACTCTCTTCTGTCTGAAGTGATGGCCAGGAGGAAGGCTGTCTTCCAGGAGAGAAATTTTAGCTCTGCAGAGGAAGCTGGTTCGAATGGAGGCAGGGTGAGCTTTTTCAAGACAAAGTCAAGTTCCCAAGCTGGTGTTGGTAGCCTTCTGGGAGGCCTCAAGTTGTTAGCCCCTCTGAGGAACTACTTGATCAGAGGGTGTGAAAAAAGAGGCTGCTCAGTGGAAAAATGAGCGGAAATAGCAGAGGCATGATTTTTATAGAGGAGAAAGAGAGACCACTGTGTAGTAGGTCAGCTAAGTAGTCCAGGATGAGAAGGATGAAGGGCTTTGCTGTATTGGCTCCCTTAGCCTGAATCCAGGTGCAGAACCTTTTCCATTTATCTGCATAAGACTTTCTGGTGCTAGGGTGTCTGGCCTCTCTGATAACATCCAGAGCCTGTTTACTGAGGAGGACAGAATGGTCAGGGGTCAGGTTATAAACCAAGCTGCCAAACTGAGTGTCTGCAATTGGGGGTGCATGAATGCCCCTGGCCTCTGGGTTAGGAGGTTGGGGGCAGTGAGGACAGGCTGTGCAGCAAGGGGTACTAGTGCTGTCTGGGTCAGTCTGGAGCTATGAGAATGATCCTTGGTTTTTCCTCCCTTATTTTGATCAGTACCTTGGGAATGAGAGAAACAGGAGGATAGGCATAGACCGAGAGGTTTACCCAGGGGAAGGACAGGGCATCTACTTTCCATGCCATGCAGTGATGGTCCCTGGTGCAGAATTTGTTGAGCTGATGGTTGGTGTGGGAGGCAAAGAGGTCAACCTCCGGGTTCCCCATTTCTGAGTTATTAGTAAGAAGGTGTTTCTGTTGAGCTGCCACTCGTGGGGGTCCAACAGTTTTCTGCTTAATTGGTCTGCCAGGGAGTTGAGAGAGCCTGGCAGATATTGTGCTAACAGGTGTAGATGCATGGAAGAGGCTGTAAACCAAAAGGTCATGGCCAGCCTGCACAGTGGGTAAAAGTGAGTCCCTCCCTGCTTGTTGATGTACCACATCATTGTGGTATTGTCTGTTTTGATTAGGAGAACCCCTGGAGAGAGAAGGGGTTTGAAAGCTATCAAGGCTTGCTGCACAGCCATCATCTCTTTTAGAACGATGTGCAGGGGGAGGTGCTGGGGTTCCATCAGTCCTGTATGCACCTGCCGTCCAAGTGTGCACCCCAAGTGTAGTCTGATGCATCTGTGGTGAGGGTCTGGGCAGCAGGATGTGGGGAGAAGAGAAGTCCCTTATTGTGGAAGCAGGCTGTTGCCCACCAAAGAAATTCCTCCCTCAGGCAAGGAATAATACGTAAAAGAGTTTCCATATCTTGAGAGTGTTGACACCAAAGGCTCTTTAGGTACCACTGAAGTTTCCTCATATGCAGTCTGGCATATGGAATAAAGAGTATGCAAGATGCCATGATCCCCAGTGCTTGCAGGATTTCCCTTGCAGAAAGCTGGGGCCTGGTGGCCAGTTGAGAGAAGTAAGCTGATAGGAAACTTTGTTTTTCTTGTGTTAGTCATGCCATCTGGGATGCTGTGTCCAGACTTTCTCCCAGGAAGATTATCCTCTTGGTGGGTACATGTTTGGATTTCTTTTCATTTACTGTATACCCTAAGGAGGTTAGTCGGTCATTTACAAAGGCCAGGCCTTTGAGCAGCTTTTCCTGACTGTCTGCCTGAATAAGGCAGTGTCTAAGTAGGGATACATTTGAATATTTCTTTGTCTGCAAAAAGCAATGGCCAGAGCCAGGCATTTTGTGAAAACTCTGGGAGCAGTAGATAAGCCAAAGGGAAGTGCAGAGAACTGAAAGTGCTGAGATCCTGCCCTGAATCGAAGATATTTTCTGCAGGACTCCCTGATGGGAATGTGGAGGTAAGCCTCATTTAGGTCCAGGGTGACTAGCCAAGCACCCTTGGACAGCATGGGTAGCAGCTGCTAGAGGGTGAGCATTTTGAATTTTGGGATCACCAGGAAGGTGTTTAGAATGGACATATCAAGGATGGGGCGCCGAGTGCTCTCTTTTCTGGGTACCAGAAAAAGTCTGCAGTAGAAGCCTTGGCCTATCTGCTCTGCAGGAACATGTTCTACTGCTCCCAAGGAGAGCAGGGTATGGAATTGCTTTTGAGCCTCTGCCCATTGACTTGGTGGTAGATCTGGGAACCCTTTGGGGGTTGGGAGGGTGTGAAAGGAGAATTTGTACCCCAGAGACACAATGTTCAGAACCCATTGGTCCTTGGTAATGGTGGCCCAGGTGCTTGAGTGAAAGGAAAGTCTTCCTCCTAGGGGTATGTGATGGTGGGCAGAAGCGAGGTAAGGAGGGGGTGAGTCATTGTAAGTTTTTCCATAAAGGGGTGGCTTATAATTCCCTGGTTTTGAAGTGGAGGCAGTCCACTGCTTAGATCTCTGCAACCCATGGGATTGCTGTCTTGGAGGTCTGCTTCCAAGGGGCCTAGGCTGGCCCTGTTTAGTAAGTGCAGGAAAGGACCAGTGCTTGGAAGGAAAATGCCTGCTGAACCTAGGGGGCTGTACCTGTAAGAAATCTTTAACAGTCTGCATAGATTTTGCTTTTTCTTCCATCTTTTTTAACACCTCATCTTCTTTAGTGCCAAATAAGTTACCTTTGTGTAAGGGTGCATCCAACAATTTTGATTTGACATGGTCTGGCAGGGGTTGTTCCTTAAGCCATGCATGTCTTCTAATGACAGATCCAGTGACTGCTGCCCTGCAAGAAGATTCTAGGGTGTCAAAACCACAGTGTAAAATATGTTTAGTTACTTGGCCAGCAGAGTGCATTAATTCCTGTAAATCTTTAGATTCTGCCCATGCAGGAAAGGCGGTAATTGTTTGCTTAAGGAGTTCCAAGGTATGTTGCTGATATTTAAGCATATGGAACTGACAACTGAGTGCCCTGATAGCAAGAGTAGCTGAGGTGTATACTTTTTACCCCATCTGTCCAGTGCTCTGGAATCCCTGTCTGAGGGGGTGGGATTCTTAGCTGAAGTAGCTTTAACCCCTTTTGGGCCTTGAGTAATGACCTCAGGGTCCGCTGTTGGGTTTTTAAAGAGATATTTGTGAGAGTCAGGGACTCTGTAGTACCTGTCTGGCTTTCTGGGAGCAGGAGGGAGGGCATCTGGAGTCAAGCTAGATTCAAGGAAGACATCATCTGCCACATCTAGGACTGGGGGGATGGCTAAGGGCCTGTGTTGTGAAAGGTCCAGAAGCTCTCTTTTTAGACTGTGGGTAGTCTTGACTCTCCTATTTGAAATGCTCCTTTAGAGTATGCAGGGTTCCCCAAAGGAAAAATCCTCTGGGGAGAGGCTGAAGGAATAGATTCCTCTGTATCCGAATCCTCATATGTAGAGAGGGGCTGTATGTCTTCATAGTCGGATGCATCAGATTCATCTGACTCTTGTTCAGACAAAACTTCTGGAGACAGATCTCTTTTTCTTTTTGAGGGAGTGGCTTGGCTTCCCCTAACAGCATGATAAGGTCCGCTGCCATTCTAAGCATTTGCGACTGAGGCAAGGGAGCAGGCACCAAAGAATGTCTGGAAGGCGGTTTCGTGGGGGTGGTTCGACCCCTGGGCCTAAGGAACTCGGTTGGTTTAGAAGGAAGAGTAGCCGTGAAAGAAGGCTTCGGTTTATGTCTGGATTCAGTGTTGCGAAGGACTTCCTCGGAAGCTGGTGCCAGCACAGTGGCTCCAGACCCATCCAAGGTAGAGATGACCGCAGGAACCTTCGACGAAGAAGAGTTCTGCAGCATACCAGACTCCGAAAGGGTCTCAGTAGAGGCCTGTGAATTAACTGAAACGGGCATCAGGGGCTGCGAAAATGCCTCACTGAATTCCGGAGAACTGACGACCAGCTTGGCATTAGCGTCATTAGAAGGTTTAGTCCTGGGTGGTCTGTCTCTGTCTTTATCTTTAAGTTTTTTCAGAAGGTCTGCTGTCAGAGGACTTACAGAAACCATATCAGAATTTGAGGACTGTAAACTGGCTATAATAAGGGCCCGACAATGAACAGTTCTGACATTAAACAAAGCACAGAACTGACAACGAGGGACATTGTAGTCTGGGCCTAGACAAGTTACGTAGTAGGAATTGAAGTCCCGGTGTGGTATCTGCTTTCCACAGGCGAGACAATTATTAACTTTTTCCAACATTGGTTAGTGCAAGAACAAAGGATCCCCAAATGGGGTACTTAGCTTTCGAAGACTTCAACTTCAATTCGGAAATGAAACACAGGTAGCGGCTGACCGGCACTCGTGTGAACTGCTTCTGCTTCGGGCTCCACGGCAAGAAAGACTGATGTAATGGTGTCAGCTGCCTTCGTTTATACCCCTGACGACCTGATGTCAGTCTTCAAGCGACAGCAATTGAAGCAGAAATACCAAGCCTCTGGTATTCAGGGCAGCCGAGGGCTACCCCAGCAGGGATAACCCAAATGTGATAACTGCAACAGTGAAAAACGAAGAACATCTTCCTATGATCCTATGTATAATGTTTATAACTGTGAATACGTTAACATGTTTTTTTTTGTTTTTTTTTATATAAGTATATGTTTACCTATGTTTTAAGTGATAATTCAATAAAGGTGTTAAATACTACAAAAATAAAAATGCTCGCTTTTCAGACACAGGAACAGGTTGGGCATTTTCTTGATCTGTCAAAGCCAGCAGAACCAAGAGAAAATGAGGACAATGGCTTGGAAGAGGTTGAGGGAGACCAGAAAATGGAGAGATGTATATCCAAACCAAAAATTAACCATGTTGGATGATGGGGGGAGGGGTGCCTGTGGTTAACTGTTGCCAAACAGGAAATGAAAGGGTTAATCAGAGAGGCAGAGGAATCTGGCCGAGGGAAAGGGGAGGCTGGATCTCAGATATAGGCAGATTTGTTAGGAAAATAAGGTTTTTGGCCTCTAGAACTCTGAGTGGTTTTGTCAGGGAAAATCTATTTAGTAACCCTCTTGCCCATAAGCAGGTTGCCTAGCCTGCCAAGAAAAAAATAAGATTTCTTTTAATATCTGCTTTCGTAAAACGTCTTCAGAAAAAGCACAAAATTAAGCTAAAAACGAACACCTTTTATACACAAAGATGATTTGGATGGATAGTACCTCTGGAACTTAGGTACAGGGGAAACAAAAATTTTCAAAACCTTGCTCTTATCCTGAAGGCTTTCAAACACTTCTGCAGCTGTAGTGCCAAAAAGATTCTGGTTGTCTAAGGGAGAATTTAAAACTTTGGCCTTACTGTCCCTCAGGTAAGGCTTGAAGGTGCAGCCAAGAGTATCTCCTCATGACAGGACCAGTCACAGCTGTCCTAGAAGAGGCATCAGCTGCGTCATAGTTGCACTTAATGGAATTGTGAGCTACCTGAGAAGCAGAGATCAGAAGAAAAAGAGCAGAAGTCTTATTATTCGAATCAGGCATATCAGTCAATCCCACCATGCCCCACCCCCAGAAGAGAATAGCCAGGGTATACCTAGTGATGTGGGTCTGATGATTAATAGCCCTAAACGCCAAAGTAGTGGAAGGATGTACTTTTTTTCCCATACCTCTGCATAGCACAGCTGTTCATACCAGAAGTTAAAAGCTTGGAATAGAAAAGCAGTTTGGATGGCTCATCTGTGGACAGGTGAATTACTTTTATGCAAGTATTTATGATCCTCAAGTACTTTATAAAATCGGTCTGGCTTCTTAGTGGCCAGTGGCTGAAAGTCAGTTGTCTGATGAGCTGAAATTCAGACATAGGGTTTGGACTGGCAGCAAAGTTGTTCTGAGGATTAGGCAACCGTATGTCACATATGTACCTTATGCCTTGCACAGAGGTCATACCTCTGATGTAGGATATCTGGAAGGTGTACAGGCCTAGTTATTCTAGCTGGATGTTAGGCTGTCCTCGGCAGGATATCCCAAGAGTAAAGAATACTGCAATAGTGATAAGGAAGGATATCATGTATTTTAAAGATTAATTCATGAATTTTAAGGAGAAACTGAGGTATTTTTCAGATAAAATTATTAAAATGGGTTTCTTGGACAGAATTATGTTAGACAATCTGCTGCTTATATCGCTGCACAAAGACAGGAAAGCTTAGCTCATTTCTGTTAAATAGGCATGTTGTCAGGCAGTACTAGTCATGTGATACTACATAGCTTCCCAGGGAAAGAAGGAAAGCATTGTTACTGTCTAACAAAGGACATTGGCAATGAGGATCACTTTGCTCCCCAGTCGACAAGCTTTCTGTAGAAACCTCGGAATGAGAGGTACTGGCGGGTAAGCATACAGAAGACTGGGAGGCCAAGCATGAACTAGAGCGTCTCTGGGGGACTCCCCCGGCAGGGGGTCCAGAGCGAAAAACTTGCTGCACTTCATGTTGGAAGGAGATGCGAAGAGATTGCAGCAAGGTTGACCCCACTCTCTGAAGATCTGTTCCGCTACTGACAGATTCAGAGACC
Source organism: Protopterus annectens (assembly GCF_019279795.1). Lineage (NCBI taxonomy): Eukaryota > Metazoa > Chordata > Ceratodontiformes > Protopteridae > Protopterus > Protopterus annectens. The sequence continues at coordinate 573,945,900 of NC_056726.1, forward strand.
ACTCGTAAGGCATCAGAATGGTCCGACTTAGTCTGTCCGCTAGGATTTTGGACCATCCCGGAATGTGTGTTGCGATGAGAAAGCGACCGGTGGAGATCACCCATTCCTACACTCTCATGACCTCGCGACAAAGGGGTAAGATCTGGTCCCTCCCCGTTTGTTGATATACCAGACCACTGACATGTTGTCTGACTGAATAGCAATCATCCCCAAAGGAAGAAAGGCATAAAAAGCCTGCAACGATAGAAGGACCGCCCTCATCTCTAGGACATTTATGTGCAAGCTGGTCTCTATGGGGGACCACAGGCCTTGGACTGTCCTGCCCCAACAATGCCCCCCCACCCGAGTTGGGAGGTATCCATGGTCACTGTGGCTTGGGCTGGGGCTGAAACAAAAGGTCATCCCTCCAAAATGTCCGGAGACCACATCCACCATATGAGGGACGACCGACAGACTCGACTGAGTTGAACTGGATATGTCAATGGCAGTTCCAACAGGGACCATTGTACAGCTAGAGTCCACTGTAGCATTCTCATGTGTAACCGAGCACAAGGGAGAAGAGTTATGGTCGCCGCCATCAAGTCTAAGGCCCACAACACCGATTCCGCCACTGGGAGATGAGAGTGGTAGATCAGGGAGCCATGCATCCTCAGGTTTTGAACTCTCTCCGAGGTCAGGAAGATTTTGCACTGAAAAGCATCTATCCTGGCACCAATGTAGTCTATCACCTGTACAGGATCTAGGAGAGATTTGGATGCATTGATTGTGATCCCCAAATGCAGGGCAAGAGTCAGGAAATAATCCCTGGTTTGGGAGAGTAGACGCCTGGTGGGAGCAGTGAGGAGCCAATCGTCCAGGTACAGATAGACCTGAATCTGATGAAGCCTCAGATGAACCGTCACCACCGCCATCACTTTAGTAAACACCCTGGGGGTTGTGGTGAGATCAAAGGGTAGGGCTCGAAATTGGTAATGATTGACTCCTAGCCGGAAGTGGAGGAACCTCCTGGAGCTTCTCTGCATTTTTATGTGATAGTAAGCATCCTGGAGGTCTAACGAGCACATCCAGTCGCTCTCTTGCAGGTATGGCATGATGGACTGTAATGTGACCATCCGGAACTTCTCTTTGGCAACTGACAGATTTAGGGTAGAGAGGTCCAGAATGGGCCTTAAGTCCCCCGTTTTCTTTGGCACCAAAAGGAACCTGGAGTAGAAGCCCAATCCAGACTGATCTGGGGGGACGGTTTAGATGGCTCATTTTTCTAGCAGCTTGGAAATTTCTTGTGCTGCTGCCTCCCTTTGCGTGGGTGGGACGTCCGGGAGTTGTCTGGGAGATTTGGGGGAACCCATGAAGGTGAAAGAGTATCCTCTGGATATGATTTGAAACACCCAGTGGTCCACTGTTATGGACTCCCATGCTGCTAAGTGCAAGGACAATCGTCCCCCGACTGCTCCCAGAGTAGAGCAGTCAGGCAACCCCTCAGAGTTGCTGCCCAGGTCTGTCTGAGAAAGGTTCTTGAGACTTAAAGTTCCTTGGATGCCCTTTGCCTCTGGGCTGGCATCCATTCTGTCCCCCTCTGCCTCTGGGGGAAGAAGAGCCCAGAGTGACCTGGGAATACTGTGACTTTCAGAACCACATCTTCTTTTGCCCTCTCTGGTTCCGGGAAAAGGACTTTTGAGGGTTAGAGAAGTGGATCCCGACGGAAGACAGCGTCTTCCCGTCCTTCTCACTCTGGACTAATGTCTTTTGACGGTCTTAACAAAGAGTGTAGAACCATCATAAGTGGCATTGGCAAAGGACGCCTTGAAGGGTTCAAAAAACTGACATAACCTGAGTCAGGCGTTGCACCTCATGGACACGCCAGACCCAGCCACCCTAGCCGCTCCTTCCGTAGCATATGAAAGGAGTCATATGGATGTGTTAGATACTGCTTTTAAAGTGGCCATCCTCACAGAGAAAGAAGCCTTGTCCTCCTGTGACATGGACTTGTGGGGAGACTCCTCCAGCTCCTTTAACAGGTCGTGTTGCAGTCTGGTGACATGGACCAGGTAGTTCAGCGTCTTAGTCAAAAAGGTAGCTGAAGCATAAACCTGCTTCCCAAGGTGGTCCATCATCCGTGACTCTCAGTCAGGAGGATGGACCGAGGAACTCTCCTGAGCAAGTTCATTCTTAGTGGCTGCTGCTGCTACCACCATGGTGTCTACGGGGGAGCCCTTGTTCCATGCTGGTCTGCCTATGAGAGGGCTTAAGATCTTATCCGGTCTTTTTGGGATAGGTTCCATGGTGTCCGGTTCTTTTCATGCCCGTGAGGTGACCAGGTCCACCAAAGGATCTGCGGGAGGGGACACCCAGGACGTAGACGGGCCCATGCCAAACGCCTCCAGGAACACGGACTCATCAGAAGAAGGTTTAGGAGCAGACCAACCTCCCCGTTGGCGCAGGATATCCATGATGTCTCCAAAGGAGACATCCTTGGGAGGTGACCTAGGGGGAACCTTCTTCATCATCTAAGTCCGTGTCTTCGTTGAGGGATTCGGGGGAGTCCAAGTGCCTCCTTTTGCACGAATGCTTGTGAGGTACCTCTCTGATGGGGCTCTCCGGGGGGAGCTCGCAAGCCACTTGTTCCTCAGGGTGAGCAGTCTGGGGCTCTTCGAGTATGGGCTGTCCCTCTGGTAAAATGACGGGGACCGTAGACAGAGCTGAGGGGGTCTGGATGGAGTCCAAGGGGGCAGTCAGGGGTCTCGATCCAGTGGGGAGAACCCTTTCTACCATGTCGAATGCCGAAGGAGAGCAAACCTCCTGAGAAACTAATAAGGAGGCCGGTCTCCCCGGGTCCAACAAAAGAATCGGAGCCGGGCTCGAGGTGGATGGAGCTCCGAGGCAGGGAACATGGCCCGACAAAGTCAGAGCCGAAGAAAAAGGTTCCACTCCCTTGGATCAGACACCCAAGCTCCCTCTCAGAGATCGGCTGGGATCCGAGCTGGTCGGATCCGATATGCTCCAGGCAGCCATTGGCATCAAAGAAGCAGGTACCATCGGCGCCGACCCCCTGACCAAAGTCAACCTCGGATCCAAATACTCCGAACTCAAAGGTCGGATTGAGAAGGAGATATAGGTTGGAAAAAAGGAAGGGAGCTCTCCCCTCTTGGGGGGGAGGGTTGACAAGTCCCCCATCTGGATCTGAGTACAGATAAACCTCCTCATCATTTGATCCAGATCCATGTCAGACAAAAACCAGGTGGACCTCAACGAGGCCACGGACTTCGACCTGGTGGGTCGGGGCACCGAGGCCCAAGAAGCTTAACGTGTCTCCTCCGGCTCCGGGGAGAACCTCGGGGATCGGAGCCGAGGGGAGTCACGGATCCGTGGCATCTTAGTAGGTGAAGCGAGGTCCGGAAACCTCTTTCTCTTTTCCCTCGCCATCAACTCTCTCTCCCTCTCTCTACCTCTTTTCTGCTCCACTAACACAGGCTTTGGTACAGGAGGTTGAGTCCCAGCCTGGGAGGGAGGAGAAGCCAGAGGAAGGAGAGGCAGCCACTGTGACTAAAGCCAGAGATGAGAAAACAAATTCTGAAGGGTGAAGAAGGCCTTTGAGGGCCAACTTGGCCTTCCTATCTTTAATGGCACGGGGGGGGTTGTAGCCCGCACATATGCTGCAGTCCACACTCAGATGGTCCACGCCCAAACACAAAACACACAGAGTGTGGCCATCCACAGGGGATAATGTATGGCCACACTCTGTACAATGCTTGAAAAAAAGAAGTTATGTACTTACCACAATGTTCCATGTGAGTTGTTCATCTCGCCTTCATTCTTTACTGATGGGTTCGGAGCCGATCCCTGGGCTCCGAGTCAGCACCTACTACAAAGCTTACAAGTAGCTCGAGGCCAAGTCCCTATCCCATGATGCACCTTGAGTTACCTCAAATCTTGTTTGCTGCGTATAATAGCACCATATGTCATTCTATAACTCCATAAGAGAGAGAGAGTGTAGAAGGGTTGAGTGACCAGGAAGGATCTAGCATCTAGGTCTTCTGAAACCCAGGAGGGGGTAGGAGGGAGGGACGTAAGAATGAAGGTGAGATGAACAACTCACATGGAACGTTATGGTAAGTACATAACTTCTTTATGTGAAGTTGTTCTATCTCGCCATTCATTCTTTACTAATGGGTAGCGTCCCAAGCACCATCTACCTCAGGTGGCTCATTACAGTATATTTCTCAGGACCATGGTTCCATAGGAGGCCCTGTTGTGGGAAGAAATATCCAGGGAATTGTTATGGCTAGGCTTGCATAGGCCCTAGGACCGATAGCCTAGTACCAACCTATGAACTTTGTAATGAGTGATAAAGGTATAAGGTTTTGACCAAGTGGCTGCTGCGCAAATGTTATCAATAGGAAGTCTGTCAGAAAAAGCAGAGGATGTAGAAACTGCTCTAGTTGAGTGAGCTTTAATTTTATGCTGTAGGGGCATATTGGTAGCTGAATAAGCAAAGGTGATACAATCAGATAACCATTTAGACAGAGTTGTTTTCGCCACTGGCATACCTTTCCTGGAATCTGGAAAAAAACAAAAAGCTGGTCTGCTTTCCTGAAATTGCTTGTTCTATCCAAATAAAATCTGAGATGTTTGTGAACATCAAGTTTGTGCAGCATGTACTCTAGGTTGTTGGAATGGTTGGGGAAGAAAACTGGCAAATCAATAATTTGGTTGAGATTAGTTTCAGTGCAAACTTTGGGCAAGAAAGAGGAGTTTATTCGAAGTGAGACTCTGTCAGCATGGAAAATCAAATAAGAGGCTAGATGGACAAGGCTTGAAGCTCTGACACTCAGCGGGCAGAAGTAATAGCCACTAAAAAGATGGTTTTCCATGACAAAAATTTGAGATCACATGAGGAAGCTGGTTCAAATGGCAGAAGAATTATGCGGGAAAGCATAAAATTTAGATTCAATGGAGAATAGGGAGATTTCACAGGTGGTCTAATATATAAGGTCCCTTTGAGAAAGGCTTTGGATAATTTGTGTGACATAATATTCAATCCTTCAAATCCCAGATGAAAGTTAGAAATGGCAGCAAGTTGAATATGGACTGTTGCTGCTGCAGCTCCTTTATTGAATATCATGGTTAAGAATTCTAGAATAGAGGCCATAGGGGCTTGGTAAGGATAAATATTATTTTTAGAGCCCCACATAGAGAATATTTTCTATTTGCTGAGGTATATCTTCCTCGTAGAGGATTTTTAAGAGAATAGGAGAATTTGCTTCATCTCATTGGAAAGGTTATGGAACCTGGCTATGATGGGAATTGGAGCAGCCAAGCTGTCAGCTTCGGGGACTGCAGAGAGGGATAAAGTTCCCCCGGCGAGTGCGTCAGAAGGTCCGGAACTGGGTCCAGAATCCGGGGGTCCTCCAAAAGATGAAGTTGAAGTAAGGGGAACCAAATCTGATGAGGCCAATGAGGAGCTATTAGAATAATGGTCCTTCGCAGGGCTTTTGATTTCTGTAATACCTTGGGTATCAATGGGATTGGTGGGAATACATAAAGGAGACCAGGGGGCCAATCGTGAACAAGTGTGTCAATTGAGACTTCTCCCGGAGGAGGAATCAGGGCAAAGTAGCTTCTGCATTTCATGTTCGTGTGAGTGGCAAAAAGGTCACAGCAAGGCAGACCCCACCTGTGGAATATCCTGTCGGCTATTTCCATCTTGAGGGACCACTCGTGGGGCAAAAAAATTGCTCTGCTCAGCTTGTCTGCTATCACGCTGGATTTCCCTGGGATGTGCATTGCTAACAGAAAGCGCTAGGTGGAAATAGCCCACTGCCATACTCTGAGGGCCTCGTGACAAAGGGGGTATGATCTGGTTCCTTCTTGTTTGTTCAAATACCATACCATTGACATGTTGTCTGTCTGAATCACAATCATACCCAGAGGAAGAGAGTCCTGGAAGTACTGCAACGCCAAAAGTACTGCTCGCATCTCTAGGACATTGATATGCAGATCTGTCTCTTGATCGGTCCATGTGCCTTGGGCTGTCTTTCCCTGAAAATGCCCTCCCTCCCACCCTATCAGGGAAGCATCCATGGTCACTGTGGCCGCTGGGGGGGTAGTACAAATGGGCGTCCTATCATAACATGAAGTGAGGTCAACCACCACTGAAGATCCTTTTTGCAGGAATTTGTGATCATTATCATGTGAGACATGGCGAGCTCTTCTTAAGACCATTGAGTGAATAACAGCCATTACAGTATCTGCAAGTCCATATGACCCAGTGGTATGGCCAGAATTGCTGCTACCATCATTCCTAACAATTTCAGAACTTCTGATGCTGGTGCTTTGTTTTTGGATATTAGAATGCAGGCATGCTGACAGAGAAGTAAGACTCTTTCTACTGGAAGTCTTAGCATGGTGGTGGTGGTGTCCAGTTCTGCTCTGATAAAAATGATATGCTGCGATGGCAACAAGGCAGATTTTTCTGAGTTTATTGTAATGCCCAGCTGATTGCAGAGTGACAGAGTGGACTCCCTGGCCTGAATGAGTTGATGCCTGTTGGTGGCGGTAAGGAGCCAATCGTCTAGGTACGGAAACACCTGGAATCCTAAATGTCTCAGGTGAGCCATGACCACTGCCATGCATTTGTTGAACACTCTGGGGGCTGTAGTGAGACCAAAGGGCAGGGCTCGAAACTGGTAATGACTGGCACCCAACCGGAAGCGCAGATGATCCCTGGATGGCCTGGCCATTTTTATGTGGTAGTACCCATCCTGGAGATGTAGCGAGCACATCCAATTGTCTTTCCCTAAGAAGGGTAGTATTGAGTGAAGTGTGACCATCCAAAACTTCTCTTTCTTTACAGATTTGTTTAGTCTGCTGAGGTCCAATATAGGTCTCCAGTCCCCCGTCTTTTTTGGAACTAAAAAGAATCTTGAGTAAGTTCCAGATCCTGTCTGGACTGCTGAGACTGGCTGGATGACTCTTTTTCTTAGCAACGTCTGAACCTCCACTGTTGCTTATTCCCTGTAACTGGATGAAACGTCCGGGATTTTCCTTGTTAGTGGAGGGGATGTGGCGAATGGGATGAAGTATCCTCTGGAAATGATACTTTGTACCCAGTTGTCATTTGTTATTTTGAGCCAGGCATCTGGGTACAAAGATAAGTGACCCCCGACTGCGTCCAGAGCAGGACAGTCGGGTCTCCTTTCAGGAGCACTGGTAGGGCTTCCCAAAGAAGTGATCTCTGTCACCCTGGTTTTGCAGACCCCCTCTGCCACGAGAGCAGCTTCTTCCATTATTGCCCCCTCTCTGCCCCTGGAGGGGGGTTCACCACGTGTGCCCTGAAAGGCTCCCTGGGCTTTTCGGAACCACATTTTCCCTCCCCTTTGTCCCTTGGGGTAGGGCCTGGTAGGGGGTGGAAAAACGGACTCCGACGGCAGAGTCTTTCCATTCTGCTCACACCTGGTTAAAGTTTCCTTAACTTTGGGCCTGAAAAGGGACGAGCCATCAAAGGGGGTATTCACAAAGGATGACTTGAAGGGCTCCACGAAGGAACACAAGCGCATCCAGGAGTGTCTCCTAAGAGCAACTCCTGTATCCGCTGCCCTACTCATTCCATCAGCTGCATATGAAATGAGACGCATGGACGAGTTCACTATGGAACTGAGGGAAGCAAGCTGGGAGGCAACTTTGTCTGTAGCTCCTGCATCTACTGTTCCCTGAAGAGCATATCCCAGCTCTTTAAGGAGATCTCTTTGTAGTCTCGTAAAATGTGTTAAATAGTTAAGCGAACAAAGTGCAAAAGTTGCTGAACTAAACATGCGCTTCCCATATCTATCCATGATCCTGGATTCTCTGCTAGGAGGATGGATAGACGAGGAAATTTCAGACATTTCCATTTTGCTGGCTGCCGCCACCACAGTGGCATCAACTGGCACACCTTTGGTCAAAAGGATTTATCTAGAGGGGGCAGATATGAACTTATTAGGCCTCCTATGGACAGAGTCCATGGTGTCTGGTGACTCCCATGCCCTTCGTGAGACCAGCTACATAAGCTCATCGAAGTGCAGAGACACCCAAGAGGTGGAGGGCTGAGACCCGAAAGCCTTCAGGAGGACCGACGCGTCCCCAGTAGGGTTGGTAGACTCAGTCACCCCTCTGCCTAAGGATTTCCAGTATCTCTGCAAATGAGATATTCTCAGAGGGGGACCGTGAGGAACCTTCTGATTCATCCAAGTCAGTATCAGATATTAATGACTCCTGAGGGAAGTCCAAGTGTTTCCTCTTACACACTCTCTTCCTGGGAACCTCTTTAGTGGGAGCTTCTGGAGAGGTCTTGAAAGAGCATGGGCCACCCAATGAGGCTTCCTGAGGCTCCGGGTCTCTGCACTTGGCTAGGATCTGTGAGGCAGAAGCAGGCACAGGTACTTTAGGGGATGAAGAAGCCGGACCTGAAGTTGAGGATGTCTTGGTAGACATAACTCTCCTCATAGCTTCGAAGGCACCCCTGCTCCTGTGCGTAGGGACCGACAGATCCGAGGAAACCGTTGATACCCCCGACACCGGGACAGTGGGCTCCAAGCCCGAGGTAGGAGTCAAGCTCATGTGAGCCAAAGCCCTGAAAAGCAAAGTCGGAACTGAGAAGTCAATTTGACTATCCTCCCCGGACCCGACCAGAGTGTGTCGGCTCCTACAGTCCTCAATCAGCGCCGAGGATGTCAGAGTGAAAGGAGCTGAAGACACTGGAGCAGGCATAGGCTCCAAAGGCTCCACTATCAGCAAGTCTGACTCCTTCGGCTCCGAAGGACCGGTATGGCTCAGAAGAGGAAGAGACATAGCTGTCATAAGGGTCTTTGGCTCCAAAGCCACTTGGGTCGGAGCCGATAATTTTGCAAAGGCCGGTGCCTGAAGAAGCTTCTGCACCATCCGATCCACATCTAAATCTGAGAGGCTAACAGAAGACCTAGATGAATGGACCAATGGTACTGACTGAAGAAGCAGAGATTTGGGAATTTCGGATATCGGTTCCAAATCCGGGGACCGGCTCCAAAAAGAAAAAGACAGGTGGCTCCGAGACCTGTGGAGCCGATGTCGCAGACTCTTTTGACTTTTTCGACTTTTAAGAATACACAGAAGTCTTGGAGGACTTTGAGGACTTACTAGATCCATCCTGGTCACTCAAAACCTCCTGGAAAGAAGGTTTCAACAAACTCGTCAATGAGCTTCCTTTTTCTCTCTCGGAGGACTCAAGAGGAAAAAGAATGGCATATGGAACATGTTTCTTGTAAGTGCAAGGCACCCAAGCAGTAGACACAATTCACATGGCAGTCAGTAACAGACATCTTCTGCCCACATTTAGGGCATTTTTAAAACCCTGACTTAGGGTGTTTGTCCTTGTCATCAGCCATGACAGAAACGGACACACCCAACAACAGCAAATATAAATTAGCCTTCTATTAAAAAACAGGATAACTATAAGCGCAGACACACACACAAGCCTTTTAAACTAAGGCTAACTATAACTACTAATAAGACTTCTAATAAAAAACAGGCTAAATCTATGCTCACAAGCCTAAAAATTAAGGCTAACAAGCACACACACAGAAATTAACTACGCAGATAATCTTAACTAGCAAGTTAACTCTAAGAATTATGAGATACCCTGCTAAGGAAAAAAGTGACAAAAGGTCACTGAATAAACACTTACTAATCACTAAGTAATCACACAATACTATGCTAATAACAAATGTGACAAAAATGTCACTGAATAAACAATTTTTTAGTCATAAATTTTAAATAGGCCTATGAAGAAAAACGAGGCCAAATATATAGCTAAGAAAGCACACAGGGAAGGGAACACTGCAGATAAAGCTGTAAGAGCTTATCTAACCTAAATATATAACTATTCTAACAATAAACTAACAATAATTTTTGGAAATAGAAAAGTATTAAAGTTTTTAATGGCCCGAGCTAGCAAGAACCTCTGATCAGTTGCAGCGGCAAACTAGATCTGGGGTAACTCAAGGTGCATCATGGGATAGGGACTTGGCCACGAGCTACTTAAAATCCTCGAGCTTTGTAGTAGGTGCTGACTCGGAGTCAAGGGATCGGCTCTGTACTCATCAGTAAAGAATGAACAGCGAGATAGAACAACTTCACGTCAAGCTTTTCAGCCATACTATCTCAGTAGAAAGATAACTTAAGAAAAAAGGTAGTTTCTTTCTAACTGGCACACACACACACACCCACTCACCACACTTGTACACAGAAAACACTGAGGGGGGAGGGTAAGTTATAATCTACACAACAATACGAACTACTCTAACTATCCTAAAAAGCACCAAGTGAGGGGAGGAGAAAGGGGACCTATACTAACACTATCTAACAAAATTCTGAAGAAAAAAGATGCTCGAAAAGCTTTTACCCACTTGACTAAGTTGGAGCTCAAGAGATCACGATGCATAAGCTATTCGCGGCAAACGAGATCTGCGGATGGAAGGCAACGGAGGTGTATTATGGGTAAGGGGAGGAGTTTGAAGCTCAGAGCTGCTGCTAGTAAAAGTTGCCGGCTCAGATCCGATACGGATCCATAACCCACAGGTTGAAGACCAAATTAAGTAAACTACTTCAGATCATGTCTTTTTCAGGTAGGTTTTAGTACCAACAGTCTAAGATTTACCTTTCTAAGCAGATTACACAGTAAGATGTGCCTGCAGGTATTAATGTTCTCCAATTAACACCTACCATGCTAACGTCCTTTATTAACAACAATGGCCCCTTTATCATTTTCTAAGCTTTAGTTTCAGTTTTTGGGGATGTTTGTGTACAGTCCATTTGTGAAATGTGTTGCCAGCGCCCATCTCTACCAAGACCCAAAGTGTCATGTCCTCCACTTGTTTTACTCACACTTTTCTGTTATTTTGATCCACTCATTTAGACAGGAAAAAAAGATATTCCTCCCTTTTTATCCAGCTGCAATACATTTTATAATTGTGTACACTGGTATGTTAACATCTCACTCATGGTTCTCTGCAGATTATGCTTCTGTTATTGCTATAATATCGAAGCCTCTAGTTCAAGTAGCTTTACTCCCAGTCTGTGAGCATACTCATAACCTTCCATGTTTTTATTACCCCTTTCCATCTCACTAAAATGTATATTATCTTTACATGTCCTTCATTCAAATGAGCTTTACCTACAAATGGAGTTACTCTGTTGTTTCAGAGTAGCAGTCATCATTTTTCTTGATGCTTTTTTACACTTCCTTCTTGGCTTGTTTAAATGACTGCCACAGACCAGAGACCTAGAAACATTTTAGCCCCTTTGACAGATGCAGACCATTATATCCTAATAAGCACCTCTCCAAGTGTCATTGTAAAGGTTAAAGTCCAGAGCTTTTCACCAAATATTCAGTCACTTGTTGCATCCTGTAATGAAAATCACCTTATCCCTAAGGACATCAACAGCACAGTAAAGAATATTACTGTGTATAATTAATTTAAGATCTCTCCTCCTTTCAACTACTAAATGGATTGGTTAATATTAGATTCAAAAGCAACTTTAGGTTTTAAAAAAAAAAAAAAGAAGGCTTCTATGTAGTTACTCTGTTTTTATGAAAAATAATGTAGGAAGTCTTTGATGAAAGAGCCTGGAGTTCAGAAATTCGTTTTGCGGATGTGATAGTTACTAAAAGGGTTGTTTTCCACAATAGGGACTTTAAATCATTTTTGCTGAAGATTCAGAGTTTCTGAGTCAGACCTTGTAGCACCACAGAGAGATCCCAGGGAGATGAAAGATAGTTGGAGTTTTTTTAGTCTGTCCATATAGGACAAGTGTTTAAGGCCTAGGATCCCTCTTTGTGAGGTACTTTTGCGGCCTCTCCAGTTGTTGCAGGTGTCTAGTGAGGTACATGCCAAATGGAGCACTGTACTCGATGATTGGCCTAATGAGGGAAGAGTAGAGGGAGACAATCACCTCTTTTTTTCCTGGATGCAAAACTCTTAGTAATGAGATGTGCCACATAGAAGGACTTTCTAACTACAGTGGCAATGTGGTAGTCAAAAGAGAGGTTGCTGTCAATCTGTGTTCCCAGATCTCTTATAACGCCTTCTGTGTTCAGTAGACTACCATCAATGTGGTAATTCAAGGGAAATGGGTTTTTCCCAAAGGGGATGAAGACACATTTTGTGGTATTGAGCTTAAGGCCATGGTTCTGATGCCAGTCGGTCTCATTGAGGCCTTTCTGTAGAATGTCAACATCACTTGGTGAGTTAATAATAGCTCCCAACTTGCAATCATCTGCGAACTTTGTCAACCAGAGTCTCTTAGTGTTGGCCTGGACTTCAGAGAAGTAGATACCAAACAGGAGAAGACCCAGGACAGAACCCTGTGGGACTCAACTCGTGACTGGCCGGCAGTCTGACTTGGAGTCAGCTACTTTCACACTGTGGGTTCTATCTGTGAGCCAGTTTGCAACCCACCTAGTGATATAGGGGTTGATGCCTAGCTTAGTAAGTTTTTCTATAATTCCTGAGTGGGGAATGGTATCAAAGGCCTTGGCCAGATCAAGGTAGGCTGTATGAACCACCTTACCTTCATCCACAGCTCTGGTGACTGACTCAAAGAAGTCAACCAAGTTGAGCAGGCATGATCTACCCTTCACACAACCATACTGTGTAGGATCCAGATTTTGGAGATTCCCCATATCCTTGTTTATTAGGTCCATGATGATGTATTCCATAGCTTTGCATATCAAACTCGTCAGACTAATAGGGCGATAGTTCCCGAGGGCTGTAGTCGCTCCTCTTTTGTGGAGAGGGATGACTGTAGCAGTGCTCCATTCGGTAGGGAAAAGCCTGAGGTGAGGCTGTGATTGGACAGGGCACACAGGTGAAGTGCCAGTTCACTCTGTAGTTCATGTAGAACACAGCCAGGGATACTGTCAGGTCCCATAGAAGGTGTATTCTTGGCCAGGGACAGTGCTGTTTTAACCTGTGCAGCAGTAATACTAGGTGCCTGGCAATCTACTGGTATTGTGATTGGTCCGTTGGGGGGGAGGGGTAAAGGTAGCACTGAATCTGTCCGCTAGTATATTTGCAATGTCTGTTGGCTCAGTATAGGTGGTACCATTGTGCAGTAGCTCACAGCAAATTTGGGTATTGCCATGGAGATTCTTTACATAACTATAGAAGATCTTCTGGTTGTCATTACTATCTGCTGCACTTCTGTTTTCATAGCTAGCTTAAGAGGATTTGATGAGGGATCTCAACCTTTTGTTGAAGCTGATAAGGGAGTTTATTCAGTCTTGGGACTTCACCTTATTCTGCATCAGTTTCCTCCTTCAGTTGTAGAGTTTGTTTATGGCAGGCTGTGAAGATTGGGTGAGGATGGGTGAAGGCTGCCAGCCTAGCCAGATAGAATTTTATAGATAATTCTGTCATCTGTAAATATTAATGTAAACCACAGGCTTGTTGTCTTAAATGGAAAAACTGCTGTTACAAAAATGTAACAACAGTGCACTGCTGACCAAGTAAATCATTTTTGTGACCCTTTGATCTAAAGTCGGCTCCGGCCTGTCTAGGTGAAGACATTCTTTCTATTGTTTTAACCAAGAGTTAAATTGCTAGATTTAAACATGCAAATGCATTTTTATTGCTCTGCTTCCTGACCAGCTGCAAGATAACACAAGGAGATGTTAAGCATGTAAATGTAGTTTCTGTTAGCTTGGGAACCCAGGGAAGTGTGAAGCATGATGTAATGGGAACCAGGAGTGTGATTTTAAAGACAGAGAGAATCAGAGAGCTTTACAGATTTTTGTCTTGACCATCTAACTCATCAGCAATCTGCCTGTGTTCTATATGTAAGTTATCTTAGACTTGTGTTTTCTCTTAGAAATAGCTAGAAACTAGAAAGATTAGACTAAGTGTTTTTCTGTGATGTCAGAACTGTACTATTGAATTATTTTAAGTATTTCTCTGTGATCTCTGAACTCTTGACTAACACTGTGTAGTAAGAAGTATTGTCTTGTGTTTTTATTATTTATTAAATATTTTAAAACCTTTCAACTGTGGCTGTTTTGTATAGAGATAAGTTAAGCTCTAAGAGTACATTGCATGTATATGGGGATCCTGTTGTTGCATGTTTTGATTATACTGCTGTTAAAAAGCATTTGTTAGAATTGTTTAAGCTAACACCCGAAACGTATAGGAAAAAGATTTGTGAGCATAGACGCAAGGCAGATGAAAGTGTGTGTGAATATGTTGCTGAACTGACTACTTATTTCCATAGGTGGGTGAGTGGATGTCAGGTCACCACTTTTGAAGGGCTGACGGTCCTTTTGGTGAGGGAACAAGCCCTTAGCACTTTGCCTGAGGACATGAGGATCTGGTTAGCTGATAGACAATGTGCTACTTCAGATGAGTTGGGGAAGAAGGGAGACATATACCTGGCAAGCAGGGCAGCCCTGCACAGGAAAGAGACCTCCAGTAGTCCTCATGGGTCTAAAGAAACCCAGGGTGGGCAGCACAGACTGCCACAACAGAATCTGCCAGTAGCATGGAAACCACTACTCCAGGTACACATCCAGGAGCTAGGGTTAAATGTTTTGAATGCAACCAGTGGGGCCATGTGGCATACAGATGTCCACAGAGGCAAGGTAGAGAACAAAAGGTGAGGGAGCCTGTAAGTGGGAAAGACAAAATACCAATAGTAGGTTGTCTTGAGACAACAGGGGTACTAAACTACCATCCTGCATATGTCCTGATAGGGAAGGATTTGGATGAGGCAGTACCATGTGCTTATGCAGTTACACACAATCAGGCTAGGAGACAAGCATGTGGGTCTGGTAGCCTGGGGGAGACTCAGACAGACTGCATACTTGCAGCCAGGACTGGTGAGGTGGTTACTTCAGGGAGGGAGCTACTCTGTAGCAGTGAAACTGAAGGTGAGCCACAGCTGCTTGGGGTATGGTCCCTTGGACAGAGTGACTGCAAAGGTAGAGGTGAGTAGTAGTACCAAGACTGACAGTGAGGCACCACTGTCAGAGGATGCCAGACTTCCTGTGGAAGGGGAGCAGGGAAGGGTCACAAGGAGAGAGTTGAGACAGGCTCAGCTGTCAGACCCTACATTGCAAGGCCTGAGGCAGGTAGCCAGGGAGGCACCTGATTCTCAAGGAAAGGGGGAATCTGTATACTGGGACAAAGGGTTACTATACAGAGAGTGAACCCCTGAGGGAGGGCTAGAAGGTGAGAGAGTACAGCAGTTGGTATTGCCTTGAGCCTACCATCTGGCGCTTCTAGCCATAGCCCATGATATTCCCTTTGCAGGTCATATGGGCATAAAATGTACAAAGAGGCATATTATGCAGAACTTCTATTAGCCTGGAATTTTCAGAGATGTAGCAGGGTACTGCAGGACCTGTGAGCAGTGCCAAAAGGTAGGCAAGGCAGGAGACAAGGTGAGAGCTCCTTTGATGCCTTTGCCTGTGATTGAGGAGCCATTTCAGAGGGTAGCTATGGATATTGTGAGTCCTCTGAGTACCACAAGTTCCACACGGAAAAAGTATATCCTAGTGGTAGTGGATTATGCTACACGATACCCTGAGGCAGTGGCTTTGTCCTCCATTGAAGCAGAGAAGGTGGAAAATGCTTTGCTAGAGATTTTTAGCAGGGTAGGTTTCCCAAAAGAAATACTGATGGACAGAGGTGCCAATTTCATGTCAGACCTGCTGGCTTGTCTGTGGAAGTCCTGTGGGGTGAAGCCCATGAAGACCACCCCCTACCATCCCCAGACTAATGGTCTTGTTAAGAGGTTAAACTCTACAATCAAGTCCATGCTATGGGCATTTGCAGATCAGTTTAAGAGGGAGTGGGACAAATATTTGCCCCATCTGTTGTTTGCATATGGAGAAGTTCCCCAGGAATCCACAGGTTTTCCACCCTTTGAGTTGCTGTATGGGCATAGGGTGAGGGGACCTCTAGATTTAATTAGAGATGAGTGGGAAGGTGAGTGAGAGTCTCACAAGGAGTCTGTTGTGGCATACGTCCTGAACCTCAAGACAAGGGCTCAGGGAACTCATGGGCTTGGCCCAGGAGAACCTGGCAGAAGCCCAACAACAGAAAAAGGTGTGGTATGTCAGGAATGCTTGAGCTAGAGAGTATGCTATGGGGCAGCAAGTAATGGTTCTCATTCCTGTCAGACACAACAAGCTGCAAGCAGCTTGGGAGGGACCCTACAAGGTGGTAAGAAAGGTAAGTGATATTAATTACATGGTGGAACTGCTAGGCAGAAGACAGGGGCACAAATTGTATCATGTTAACATGATGAAACCTTACCATGATATGGAGGCCCTTGTGCTGAGCATTTGCAGTGGATTGCAAGAGGAGTCTGAGGGAGATCTGCGGACTGATATCCTCAGTGAGGCTCGGGCTGACACCTTAGTGGAAGGGGTAGCAATGTAATAGCAGCTATCTCCTACCCAGGATCGAGAAATCCGAGCAGTGTTGCAGGAATTTGGGGACATGTTCACTGGGAAACCAGGGTGCACCCACCTGGGGCAGCAATTTTATAGATAATTCTCTCATCTGTAAATATTAATGTAAACCACATGCTTGTTGTCTTAAATGGAAAAAATGCTTTTACAAAAATGTAACTACAGTGCATTGCTGACCAAGTAAAGCATGTTGTGACCGTTTGATCTAAAGTCGTCTCCAGACTGTCTAGGTGAAGACATTCTTTCTACTGTTTTAACCAAGAGTTAAATTGCTAGATTTAAACATGCAAATGTATTTTTATTGCTCTGCTTCCTGACCAGCTGCAAGATAACACAAGGAGATGTTAAGAATGTAAATGTAGTTTCTGTTAGTCTGAGGACCCAGGGAAGTGTGAAGAATTATGTAATGGGAACCAGGAATGTGATTTTAAAAACAGAGAGAATCAGAGAGCTTTATGCATTTTTCTCTTGACCATCCAACTCATCAGCACTCTGCCTGTGTTCTATATGCAAGTTATTTTAGACTTGTGTTTTCTCTTAGAAATAGCTAGAAAGATTAGACTAAGTGTTTTTCTGTGATGTCAGAACTGTACTACTGAAATATTTTAAGTATTTCTCTGTGATCTCTGAACTCTTGACTAGCACTGTGTAATAAGAAGTATTGTCTTGTGTTTTTATTATTCATTAAATATTTTAAAACCTTTCAACTGTGGCTGTTTTGTGTAGAGATACGTTAAGCTCTAAGAGTACATTGCATGTATATTGGGATCCTGTACAAAGTCACTCTAATAAGCCCTGACTGTTTATACTACCAATTGGATAATAATATTACACAGTAATAATTGGACACCCTTTTAAGGGCCTTTGAGTAGCTGATAAATATTAGCTGGGTGGTGGCAATGATTTCTACCGTATAGTCTGGGTAAAAGGGGCACAGCTGGAAAACCTGTGCCAGCCTTCCCCAGAAGTGTCTGTATGGCTGTATAAACTCTTATCTCAAAGTGTGTGCGTGTGTCAGCTACTTCGGCAGGGACACAAAGCACTGGGTGGACAGAGAGGGTGCTGGAGATTTTAGCTTGTCCAGCTGGCTGAGATCTGGACCCTATAGCTGTGCCAGTGTGGAGTCTTATTGGGGACCTAATGAGCAAGGGAGCAACCAGCCCCGGACTGACTGTGATCTCAGTGTGCTCTTAGGGGAAATTGCACTTTACTGTGGGTATTTGTTATCCTTTCCTCCTATATGAGACGCCCCTCACTGGTGTTAGCGGTGAGGATTGAGGCTCCTTAATTGCTGGGTCAGGGCACGGGCATCACACAAGCGACCACCAGATTGGCTTCCCTTTTTTTTTTTTGAGGAGAGCATCTTAGTTCTATCGGGTATGGCGAGATCCATACATTTGTGCATGTATTCATACAGTGCATTGGTGTTTGATTTGGTGGTCATGCAACTATTCTCCATTTGCATGGGTGCCGTGAAGTTAGCCACCTCTGTTTTTAGGAACCCAAAGTTAGCTTTGGAGAAGTTTTTCATGGTGGTTACCTTTGTCGGGGGGGGGGGGGGGCGGGATGTGGATTTCCAAGGTGATTAGTTTGTGATCGGATCTAACCTGGGAGGAGGTTGACTACTGGTGTAGAGCAATGGTCGCCCATGTTAGTAATGACAAGGTCAAGGATGTTGCTACCTCTAGTGGGGATAAGAACGAGCTGCTCCAGGGCATTGGAATTAATGAATTCCAGAAAGCGTTGGGCAAGTGTATTGGCACATGAGTAGTTTTCCCAGTTAATGGAGGGGTAGTTGAAGTCACCCAGTATGAGAATGTTAGGTTTGACCCTAATATTCTCCAGGGTGCTTAGGAATGTGGAGTGTGAATCTTGGGACAAGGTTAGGGACCTATAGCAGGCTACGACCTGAATCACTGTCTAACCCAATCTTAGCTGCACCTGACGTATCTCAGATGCGTTATATTGGGCTACCAGTCTGGAGGTGTGCGCATTCTTTATGAAAATGGAAACACCACCACCTTTGGAGCTTCAGTCCAAGTTCTAGGGCTGAAAGGTGTGGAATGAGTTGCAGCCTGGTAGTGCAGGGGTGCTTTCTGCTGCCTTTAACCAGGTCTCTGTTACAGCACAAATGTCGATGTTCTCCATTTTAAGGAGTACTTTGAGCGAGTGCATTTTGAGATTTAGATTTCTAGCATTGAACAGCATGACCTTCAAATTGCATTTGTTTGTAGCTGTTATGGTGGTAATTTGGTCTTTGAAATACCACCTAAAAAAGGCACTATAGGGGTGGCAAGCACTTTGGCAAGTATCTGGAAGCCCAGGGGTGACAGATGCAGGCCATCTCTGGCAAAGCATCGATGTCTGTCAATCATGTCATCCCAGGGAGACAGATACTGGATCCCCTTAGAATTACACCAGAAACTTAGCCAATTGTTGAAATCAATAATTTTCTGCTTGTACTGTGGTATCATTCTGGGTGATGGAAGGATGCGGCTCAGGGCTAGGGTCATACCCACCTGGGCTACATAATCCGAGAGCTTCTCCATGTCTCTTTTCATGTAGTCCAGGGAGGTACATCTACATTGAATGGTAGTGTGGTATTTGACTGGTTGCAGCCATTACCTTGTAATTTGGGAAAGAAGACACAGCAGATAAATCTGTGCCAGTCCTTCCTAAGTGTTTGCATGTGTGAATATCAAATATTTAAGAGCGAGTCAAATACCTAGAACTTGGACACAGTGCTCTGCAATGGTTAGTGTGAAGACTCATTGTGGGACCTGGAGTGAAGCATATAGTCCAGTCCAAGGTTTGGAACCTGTTCCCAGTGTACTCTTAGAGGAAATTGTCTATTTCTATCTCTGCTTTCAGTGATGCTCCCTTACTGGAGACAGTGGTGAGGACTGAGGCTCCTTAGTTACTGCCCCAGGTTTAAGTGCAGTCATCACAGGAGGTATCTAAAGAGAGGGAAAGTACCTCTAGAAGAACTGAATGGAAGCTACCTGGAACTGGCTGTCCCTGATGAATAGGCTTGACCGACTCAGAGATCGGAACCAAGGAGGGAATAGGCAGTGGATCACAGGATAAGAGACCGGTTTTCTAAGACGAGAAAAAGCCCTTTCCACCATTTCAAAGGCAAATGGGCCCAGAGAAGCTGTGGCCACCTGCACCGGAACTGAGACTTCCAGTACAGGTAAATCACAACTCCTACCAGATCTGTGCCTCGAGGATGGAACTGGGCCGAGCTGTCGAGCGCTGATGCTCCAAGGGGCAAGGATGGATCCGATAACAGAGTAAATCCCAGCCACACAGACCCAACGGCAACACTTCAGATCCAGGACCATTCCACTCAGAAGGTATAGGATCAGAACTTGTCAGGGATGCCTATCAAGAGTCGAAGAAATTATTTTTTCCAATCCGACTTTGGACCTGTTTGGGCTGTCGGATCCCGGGGCTCTGAAACTGAAGGGTGGATCAGAGAAGGAGACAGTATTCTGTGAGTGGTGGTCGGAAGACTCACGGATCCAATAGGGGATGGAGCAGGTATTACCCCCATCTGGATCTGAGCTCTGAGAAATTTTTGCATCATCCTATCCACATCCACTTCTAACAGACTTCTGTTGGACCTGGAGGATGTGGTTGACTGGGGCCTGGAATGCTTTTTGTGAGTTTGCACGATGGTGGAGAGCAGAGTAGGAGTGATCGGATCCAGGAAGAATTCCAAGGAACGAGTTCTTTGGCTGTGCTAAGTGCCAGGTTTCAGATCTGATAGCCTAGAATCCAAGACCTAAGCAGCAGGAATGGCTGATATTATGACTGGATCTGAAGCTCTGTGATCAGACGATTTCAGATGCGAAGATCAATCCTTTGGGTCAAAGGAAGTCAGATCCGAAGATTTCAAGGAAGTCAGATCTGAAGATTTCAAAAAGTTTGCTGGCAGACCCAATGAAGTTCTATGCAACTTAATGGAGAGCATTTTCTGAGGGAGCAGATTTAGTAGTTTTGCCAGGGGGGGGGGGTTGAGCCCCAAAAGGAGGTGTTGAAGCAGGAGGAAGGATTTCTTTTAAAATAGGTTTGCTATGTCTGTCAGCCAATGCTCTGGAACTGAATGCTGCACAAACACTGCAATTAGTATCCAGATAAGCAGCTCCAACACAGTAAATGCACTCCTAGTGGGCATCTGAGTTAGAGATTTTATGTCCACAACAAGTACATTTTTTTAATCCTGTAGACTTGCCAGCCATGACAGGAGAGCAATGATTGACAGTCCTACCGGAAAAAAAAGGACTTAGCCAAGAAAAACAACTAAAGAGAGGAAAGATTTTTTTTTAAGTTAGAAAAAAAAAGGTTAGAAGAAGCAGGAAAGAATTATCAACAATGGTAATCAAGAATTACCCAGTGTTAGAGGTTAAGATAGAGAATACCAACTATGGTAAAAAATAAGGAAAATGCTATATAAAAATAGTAAAAAAACTGACACTGTATCGAAAAACTAAGAGGGAGGTTGAGAAACAAGAGAAAGGAAATATCAGGCAAAGAGTACAAAAATCACTTACAAATCATTAATACAATCACTGGAGAGAAGGACCTTGCATCTCAGCATGATGGCGACAAACGAGACCTGGGGTATTGGGTATGGACTAGGGCATTATGGATAGAGGGACGAGCTCAAGAGTTGGATCCAAAGTCCAAAGTATACATATGAGTCGAATCAAAGGATCGTATCTGAAACCCATTTGTTGAGAAAGAATGAAAAAGATAACATATATGAACATACTGTACATGTAACTGTGAAAAAACAAAGCAACAGCAAAGTACACAGAGTGGGAAGAAAAAAAGAACATCTGTTTTCTACTAAAGCAGTGTTCATATGACACTTAAAAGCACTTTAGTGACATCAGAAAAATATACACATCTGCAAATTAAAATAGCATTTTTTTAATGTTATCAGCTCTTGTGGCAAATGTTTAAACAAAACTAACTTTACTAATATACAATCCTCTCCTACATCCAAACTGGACTCATGCTACAACAAAAATTGCAAAATTTGCAACCAGCACCAAACACTCCTCCCACAACTGCGTATCACTCTAACATCTAAACTGGCTAGAACTTCCCCAACAACATCTAACATACCTGCAACTAACCACAGCTCATAAGCTAATCTATAAGCCTTCTAGTTGTCCTGCCCTCTCCTCTCTGTTTACCATCTATCATTCAAATAGATCTCTGCGATCAGATACTGCTTAATGTAGCAAAAGCTAACCTTTCCACTGGTCACATGTGTTACCCATATGCTATAGCAAAACTGTGGAATGCTCTCCCTTCTTCAATTGGGTCTACTAGCAACCCTAAATGCTTTAAGACTTCACTTTTACAACACCTGTTTTCCCATTGGCTATGTACATGTAACAGTACTGACTACAAAAAAAAACCCAATATTCCTAGCCTTCCTACGTTTCCTCCCCATCTCACTTACGGCTCAGACTCCTCATATATACATTCAGTGTTTCCACATTACTAAGTCCAACATGTGCCACCCAGCCACCCAATCTACTACATCAGTTTCAGTACATACAGCATCTTCTATTCAGTCTTGATGCCTATATAGCAATAGCTCTAAGGCTATACCTTACTCTCAGAATCTTTAATCTGCTGCTGTCCACCTTTCCCTCTCTACTGCAAAATTTCAGTACTGTATTGTTCACTCATTCCCTATTATCCCATGTAATCAATTGCATTCATGTTTGGCTTGCATACTTAAAATCTAACATCTGAATAACTAGTCCTATTTTATTGTATCACCTATTCTGTAATGTAGTGTTCTGTACCAATGCTGCTTGATTTCTGCATTTTGATTCTGTAGCTTTATCATGTTTGCTTTTGAAACTTTCCTCCGTCAGCCTATAGTGAAAATGGGCTCACCCTGGCCAAGCTGACCTCCCGGTAAACAAATGCAAATAAATAAATAAAAATAATAAACACAACAGAACAATAATCCACTTTAAAAAAAGTATGTTCATCTCCTTTACAGCATGGTCAATGTACTATCTGCAGTTACGAAAGAATTCATGAAGTGAAAGTACCTTGCAGCCCGAGTGATGATGGAGCTCACCGAATATAAGGATCCTGGTATGTCTGGAGGAGGACTGCTAACTATGTACATTCGTTCTTCTTGCTTTAAAAATAAAGTGAAATAGAGCAGTAATAAATCCAATCACAAAACAAATTACCAGCTGTTACTTGTATAAAATTTGTTTTTGGCATTTAGTAACTCAAAGACTGATATGTTTATTCTGTCTGACCCTAGGCAAATGCTATTAAGCCAGAACAACAGAATTCTATGAAAAAAAATCAAGCATGCAGAAAATACATTACAAGCCACAATAATGTTGTTTTTTTTTACCTAAAGGAGGTCCTTCACTGTGCCTGACAAAACAGCTCAAGATGAAAAATTAATTGCTCTTCATAAAAAATAAAATTTGGGCTATCAGAAAATAGTCTAGCATCACATCCACATCTGACAGTTTAGTGACACAATTAACAGTATGACCTGCTAATGACCTTTACCCTGTCACTTAGAGTTTGATTCCCTGAGACTTCATTTGCCTACTCTGTGACTCTGTACAAGCAGCTTAATCAGATGATGCATCCAGGCCGCTCTTGAAAGGAGACATATGCCTGCAAGGGTTTACACAGGAAAGGTATGATTTAGACATGTCATAAAAAGGAAAAAAAATAAAAACTTTGAATAGTTCAACTATTCACAATGAGCCTACTGTTGCTAGCAAAACTTATAACAAAGGCCATGAACTTACCTTACCCTTTTCCTACACTGCTGTCAGTTACACCAAGTTATGAGATACTTGTTTTCATGTAGGTACAAAAGACCTGAGAAAAACTCACTGTAACCATATGAAGAAAGCTATTCTTCATATTACTGGGCATTTGGAAAGTATAAATGTAGAGTATGTTTTAAAAGTGAATTAATACCATCAATTTCATGGTCTGACTATATATTTACTATAATATACAAACTTAACAACTGGTTGCGACAGCTGACACTGGTTTATAACATAAAATTAATTACAAACTGGGAGAAGTGAATTTACAATTGGAGGTTGTTGTTTGCTAGTGATGGGTTACACAAACTGGTATGGTGCCTTCTGTGTGGCTAGCAAAATCCTAAAAAAGATACAAAGAAATACATAATTTAGCATCACAACACATTGTCTCCATAGCTGAAACTTTTAATTCTACAACTTAACATTTGCCATAACTGAATCTTTTAATTCTACAACTTAACATTTAAAGAAACTATAGATACATACAATCATTCCATCTTGTCTTGTTAAAATGGCATCTCATTCGAAATAATTGTTTTTCAAGTTTCAGACAAAGATCAGAAAAATATTATACATACAGTTCTAAGTTAACATACCCCAAGTATGTCTATCATGGATCACTGGGAATATCTGTTAAATTTAGACCAATGTCTTGATAACAGGAAAAATCTTGTATTAATGTGTGATATTAATTACCTCAGCATTAGAAAATATCCTATGTTACACCCATACATAAAGGCGGGACCTCCACTGAACTTAATAACTACACACCCATTGCTTTACTCTCCCCTCTGGCCAAAATACTAGAAAAATGTATCCATACCCAGGTGATAAAATATCTCCAAGACAGCAACATCTTGTCACCTACTCAATATGGTTTCAGATCTGCCCATAGTACCACTACAGCCCTCCTCTGCTTCACAGACACAGTAAACCATCTAAAAAACAAAGACCTGCAGTTGTCAACTCTTTTTTTTTTTTGGATATGTCCAAAGCATTTGACACAGTCTCGCACCAGATCCTGTTAAACAAACTAAACCAATATCACCTATCAAATTCTACTCTTACCTGGTTCCATAGCTACTTAACTGACAGGTACCAAGCTGTGAAATGGGAAAATTCTCTATCTCCTCAGCTGCCCATAACTATAGGAGTCCCACAGGGTTCTATCTTAGGACCACTACTGTTCAGTCTTCACAAACAACCTCCATACCTCCACACAGCATGCATCTATCATTCAGTATGCAGATGATACTACCTTAATCTGTGCTGTACAAAACATTCCCACCCTCCTGCAAACAACTCAACTAGCATTCTCTGACATTGAAAACTACCTTACCAAAGCCCAACTTATCCTCAATCCAAAGAAAACTCAGCTTATGATTATAACCAGTTCTAACAAAAACACTGATAACAGTCAATTCACTAGCTATTCCACAAATGCTATTCCAGTCACTCCAGTGGCACAGGCTAAGCTATTGGGAATAACCATAGACTCCCACCTAAAATTTGATAGTCATCTCACCTTAACTATTAAAAAAGTACATGCCAAATTGGGATCACTCTACCGTATAAAACCATTTCTTGCCAACAACACAAGATCAGCCATTGCTCGCTCCCAACTTCTATCCACCCTACTCTATGCATTTCCCATTCTGGCTAATCTCACCAAAACTGAAATAAGCAAAATGGAAGCCTGATATAACAGAATTGCCCGCTTTGCTGCAAATTGTTCATATAGAACTCATCACTGTACTGCTTTGAGACAGCTCCACTGGCTTGAACTGCCCAACCTCCTAACCTACAATCAGCTCTGCCTCTGTCATTCCATCTATTACCTCCCCAATAAGTGTCCTGCCCTCAAAAACCTAGTACAATATCACTCATCCAAAAGGCCTCTTAGGTCATCAAGCAAACTACTACTAGAAGTCAACAACAGCTACAATAGCTTTGCAGACACACTATACAGTAGTTCAGCGGCTAAAAAATGGAACTCTCTCCCCACTAGCATACGAAACACATCGTCCAAAGCCTCCTTTAAAAACCTTATTAGGCAACATCTCAAGCAAAGTTGGCAGTGCCATGACTGCTTCCCAGGATAGTGAAAGCGGATAAGGTACAGATACTAAACCTAGAGTACTTGATAATAGTTTTCACTCTTACTCACAAACACTGGCTAATGTACAATGTGTCTACTGTACCTGTGTACTATGTATGTATTCTACCTATGTTCCAAATTTCAGCTGTACACCACAAATCTATTAATTACCTTTATTTTTAAATTAATATTTTCTTGTTTGTTCTCTCCACTGTAACTGTTAATGTGCTGCATATCACTGTAAAAAATGTCTATTGTAATTTGTTTGTATACTGATCATGTCTAAATATCTAAATGTATCTGTAATTTTTCTATGTGGAGCTTTTCTCCCTGGGCCTCTGCTGAAAACAGGCCTTTTCGACTCAGTCAGACACTCCTGATTAACAAATGTAAAATAAAATAAAATAAAAAAAAATATCTGGAATACAATGTTTACCAATTCAAATTTTGAGAAAGAATTTGTAAATATTATCTTGTTATGGGCTAACCCAAAATGGTCTTTACTAACACACACGGGATAGCATTCTTGATATAGTAGCAACTAATATTGTCCCAAACTTATGTAGTTTAGTGGTTTCATGCCCTTTAGGTCTACCTAATCACAACTCAATATCCTTCTATATAGACCTAAACATAAAAAAAAAATTCTCTTGCAATAAAACAGAAGTCATGGGTCAGACTGACTATTGTATATTGTCTTCTCAGAGTCATAACACTGATGGGAAAATTGATTATATTTAAAAGAACATAAACATGGGTATATTCCATATTGAAAAACATGCTGTAAATGAATTTTTATGCTTCAAATTAATTTTCCTACATGATGGAGTAAGGACTATTATGAAGTTAAATAGAAAGAAAAATAGGAAATACATTTTTTTAAGAAATTTCCAAAATATATAACAAGAAAAAAATATTAACAGAATCTGCAGAAAACTAAACTCTGAAATAAAGCTAGCTAAGGTTACCTATGAAAAATGAATAATTCTTCAAACAAAAAAGTATTCTACAAATATATAAAAATTCAGTGGTAACTAGTTTATCATCCACTGAATTAATTTCACTTAATGAAGCAATACTACATGATGCCTATAATATTGTGAGTACAATAAATATTACACTTCCATTAGTCAAAACATTAGTTCAATTAACAATATTAAAGATCGTAGGGAAATTTAATAAAGCCTACACAGTCTTTTTTATGGTGTAGGCATTGTGCCATGATGCTTACATGAAAATAAGCAGGTTTTAGATTCATTAAACACTGCTAGGCGGTGCACATGCACGTGCCAACACGGGAAGTTCCGTGGTAAACAAATCACCGCATAAACAGGTGAATCTCATGCAAATGAGGTGGAAGAGCTATCCAGCAAGCAGATAGGCAGCTCTGCAGACCCCACGTCAGTGTCCTTAGTGTACATGGAAAAGTTCCTTCTACAGGAATGTAGACAAACAAAAGGGGCTGTAAAAATGTAGACAGAAATGGCATACCACATACACATATGAGCAAAACTATCCTCTGTGTGTCTGAAAAATTAAAGGAAATAAGTTAAATTACATTTATTTTTTTTAATAATCCGGGCATGTTTGCACGGTGCACCGCTGTGCACAAACATGATTAAAAAAAAAAAAATGGAAAAAAATTGTGTGACAGAAATGTATTACAAGATCCTGCATGGAGCATCTGCAATGGTGCATTGGTGCTGTTGCTAATATGGTAGGGCTTTCAGGTGTGTAGTTTCCAGGCTGTGAGCATGGATCCCTATGCAAATGAGGTGGAGTTACTGAATAGCATAAAGGGGTAATCGTGTCCGCATATCCCCTCCGTATAGGCAGAGAACTGTGTTGGTGTTTACAGAAAAGGTAGCCAACATCATTGTGTCCAATGACTTCTAAGCTTATTTCAGTTTAGCTGCAGCTGTTTGCAGGGCATGCCACCATGATGAGCACGTGCTTTTAGGAGGATGTGTGCACTAACTTCTAAGCTTTAAGTTCAGGGGTGCGTGTTTCAATGTGTTCGCATGGTGCGCCACAGTGCTGAGCATGTCTTTCAGGGGGATGTGTACACTGACTCCTAAGCTTTATTCCCCTACAGGACACGTGTTTGCTGAGTGTATCTAAAAGCCAATGGCATATTAATTAGTTTTGACCACTATTTAACAAACTAGGGACATTAAATTATGTTAAAGATATACTAGGCAGGTGCAATGCATCATAGGTAGCCACTCACAAAGTCAGCACCTACAGCAGAGCACTATAAAGTATGCATACATCCTACAGTCTGATTTCCCCCCATATTCTGCACCATTGGAGTACAGACATGGGAATTTTAACTGAAAGAATGTTAGGAACTGCTGCAGGTCTGCTACATCTGGATGTGCTAGATGCTGAAGGCATTGGTGCTGCTGCTGACAATAGGCCTACGCAGAGAAGGAGAAGAGTGTTCAGGTCAAGGGTAACCTTTCAGGATCTACATGAGCTGAAGATTGCAAAGCACTACAAGGTGGAAAGGGACATACTGCAAGAACTCAGTGAGCTCTGCCACCCTCAACTCAGACCCAGAGTCAACAGAGGAAAACCCATCTCAGTGGAAACAAAGGTATGTGTTACCCTTAGGATACTAGCTACAGGAACCTTCCAAAGACCAACTGGGGACAAGGTGGGGGGTCTCACAGGCATCAGCATCCAGAGTACTTCACCAGTTCCTGAATGCCATGATACCACGTCAATGAGCACATTTCTTTTCATCTCACTCATGAGGAGAGGGCCAGCAATATGCAACACTTCTACTGTGTAGCACACTACCCTGAGGTACTGGGTGCCATAGAATGCACTCATGTACACATCAAGTCACCACCCGGTGAGGAGGGTAGAATCTACATCAACCTCAAGGGTACCACTCCATCAACTGCCAGGTCGTGTGCAATGCCTAGGGCATTATCATGAATGTGTGCGCTGGCAGCCCTGGCAGTTATCATGACTCCCATATCTGGTACACATCACAGATGCACCAGATGTTTGCTAGGGGGGACATTCCACATGGTCATTTACTGGGGGATGCTGGATACATACCGGAACCTTGGATGAAACCCATCAGAAATGCACACACACTCATGGAAGAACGCCATAATGAGGCACACACACAAACTAGGCACATCATAGAGTACATGTTTGGGCTTCTGAAGTCCCTGTTCCGGTGCCTAAGTATATATGGTGGAGCCCAGCAGTACACTCCAGCCACATGTGCACATATATTCACAGTATGTGCCATGCTACACAATATGATTCTTCAGAAACATCTGCAGCAGGATCGGCAAAGGGAAGGGATACACAGCCCCCCCACCACTGCCTACGTCACCACAGCCACACTCACAGGAGGACTCGAAGGAGGAACCCCCTGATGATGTCTCTGTAGGCAGAAGTAGGTGTGCCCAGTATGCCCTGGCTTTGACTAAGAGACAAAGCATAGCACATTCCCTGACAACCTAGGGCCCTAGGGATTGACACCTTCCTCCTACTCACATACATATAGTAAAATTTTTGATGCCAGGCAACCCACATAACCGTACCTATCCATGTATTGGCTGTGTACTGCTTGCATCACATAAAGTCAGCCCTGAACTACAGTTCTGTAAACTTGCTGCATTTGCATGGTAGGTCTCTAACCTACACACTACTTGTCAGGATTAATATAATATGATACTGTACATATGGATCTGTTGCATTTATGCAAGAAAATATAGTGGGCTATTTGGACAGTTGTAACATCAACATGGGACTATAGATATGCAGTCCAACAGCATGTGTCCCCTAATAATCACTAAGCTTCATGGTTGGAATATTCACTACATCAGTCAAGGGGGTTGTTAAACAGTGGAGTCACATGATATTTGGACTACTGTCTATCCCAGCAGATCATGTGCTGTTGTTCCACCACCCCCAACACAGCAGTGTTCCCATATAACTGCATTAACAGTAAGTCAGTAATGGTATAGACCAGCCAATCTCAGGGCTGTAATATAGTACTCTAACACACACTTATGTCTCATGTGAAGCAGAAATAATGTACATATTTATGCTACTGAATGTGTGACAAATGACTCCTCTCTATCAACCTGTGTGGCTCAGTGGATTAGGGAAGTTAGCATGGGTGATGGTGTCGATGGCTCTAATCTGGAAGTATTCATATCTTTTGCACGTGTTTTCACATACTGTCATTCTGTGTGTAGTGTAACATTATGAACCTCAGTCACATATTAAGTACAGCAGACAGCTGGGGAATGCCGTGGACATTTTGAGTGAAGTGCAGTACTGCAGAAACAGGGACATATGTCAATTTCTGTTAACATACCTCTCAAGCTCATAGTGCAAGGAATCTGGACAAAGGCAGACAAAATAGGGGGACAAAGGCCCACAAATAGGGGCATATTTTAAGTATTGCTCTCATAAACTTAAAAAGTTGCTAAAGTAACAGACGTTGCTTCAACAGACATTTTTCTGAAGGATTTTAAGTCAGAAACCCAAATGTATGTCATTATTTAGTGACTTCAATCCTCAGTACATCCAAGTGATTTGCCAGAAAACCACAAATGTTATGAGGGACAGACCAAAAATATGAGCCAAAACTCAGGACATTCTGGAAAACTCTGGACAGTTGAGAGGTATAGTCTATAACACACAAAAATCCCAGACTGGCGTACAGGTAGGTGTGGCCTGCAGTCACTTTATAAATACTGACAGTCACACTGGGCATGCCCACACACCTAGTTAAAATGAGTGCAATTCTGTTGCCCAGTAATGACCTGTTTTGTATAGATATGTCTATACATACAGACATATACGTATACATGTCCATCTGTCACTATCTTTCTGTTACATACATAGTATATCTATCACTATGTAGTGTCAAACATATATATATATATATATATATATATATATATATAGCGCTATATATATCACAATGATACATAGACTCTTCCCATACATCTACATGACACATATACATATTATACACAGACACAGCTACCTTTATACATACATCCCTGTTAATTACATAAATGTGTGTGTGGATGGGTTTACTATCATATCACAGTAATGAACAACGACGAATCGCTATAATGCCGAATGTAAACCGCAAAATTTAAAATACTGAACGCAAAAAAACTTGAAATGTAGTGACTGCAAATGTCGAATTTGACATTTTTGAACAGTCACCACACTTCCGATAACAGCAATACCATCCATTGCACAGTAAAGAACGTTTTTGCAGGGGGCAAGTCCCCCTGCATCCCCCCCACACACATACCCCCACTTATATATACGCACACTGAGATCACACTACAGTGAGGAAAAGGGTACATTTCCCAATCCTCACTATAGTGCGATCTGCACCACAGTGTCGAAGCTTACAACAGCGAATGCTGTACTGCATTTGCTATTGCAAGGTTCGACATTGTGGCATTCGTATTTACTTAGTGCGAATTGGCACTTTCGCACAAATGTAAATCTCACAAGTTGCGATCGAAAAAATTATGTACAACCGTGTGGATGCCTGTACTGTCCTACATACCCTAATAATGGTGAGTAAATCTGCACTATCACACATCCGTATTGTTGCTCAAAGGATCCAAACTAAGGGTGCAACAGTACATAATCAACTTACCTAGAGACCCCTGTGCCTGCTGGATGTCACCGCTTAGAGAGACGTAAATGAGCAGGTGGTGTAAAGTATAATGTTGTCAATGCACACGTGGACAGGGCACGTTGTTCCTGCCAACAGGTTTGCCTATCTAACTGCAAGCAGCCACATATGGCCATACTGGTAGCTGTACACACATAGCTAGGATAATAACAGTTATCCCACTGCTAGGACACTAGATGCAGATAAACAGTACAAAACAATATCGCTCTGCAGGCCACAGATGCTGTTCAACATAAGCCTAGTTTGTGTAATGCACAAGTACTGTGCCTGCATTCACATATAAAACAGACTCAATCTGTGATGCATGTGATAAGTACTGTGATCTATAATGAACAAGACTAGACAGGGCAGGGGTTCTAACCTCACTGCAGACTACTTGGTGAGCGTGTGTGTGTGTGTGTACATCCCCCTGCAGAACAACTGACATGCCCTCGTGGGCTATCCACCTACAATGGTTATACCCTTTTCTACAAGGCCTAATGATGTCATCCACCTTAAGACTACCAGCTGACAGTGTAGTATCAGACTTAAGCCATGGTGCATGTGATAAGTACTGTGATCTATAGTGAATAAGACTAGATAGCTAGGGGTTCTAATCTCACTCCAGGTTACTTGGTTTGTGTGTATGTCCAGATAGCATAAATATGATCACCATGGTAACTTGGAAATAGGTAGGGTTCTGCAGTAATTTATTGGTAATGTGTGATGTGGCCCTCTAAAGTACAGACCACAATAAGGCCTGCTGTCATCAAGCATATGTCCTGAACTGATAGTACTAGCAGACATGAGGTGTGCTGCGGCATCACGTATATTAGTGTGATATGTAGTGTGTACCATTACATAGGCTAGTGTTGTCATCTACATACAGCCAACTTGCATTATGTGTGCGCTTTGGTGTGTCCTGTATGCAGTGATTGGAAACGGTGCTAGCCTCATTGTAGCCATGTTTGTGTGTGAGCCTATTAGAGTATTTCACATCATGTTGTGGAACCACAGGATATCTGAACTTCACTAACATAATGGCCATACAGCCCTCACAGTCTTAGCCATCTTTATACCCATAGTTACAAGATCAGTACATATTGCCCCAGTCCACGAGGGACATAGGCAGGCACCCTGTGTTGAGATGATGGTCGCCCAGCCAATCATACAGATGGCATGTGGTGAGGTGCACTGAGGTGCTCTATGTGCCATTAGGCGGGGTTCTGTTTCAAGGGTGTGTGTAGGTTTGCTAGACAAATCTCTCCCACAAGCATGTACCACTAATGTCACATATGAGGTTAATGTCCTTACAGTGAGTTATCCATCTACTATGACACCTACAGATAGTCCACATATGCAATCAAGCAGCATCACACATTGCCCCGTATGCAAGGCACAGATCACCTCTGAGTAGCCTATATACCATAGGTGACAATGACACTCATTGCAGATAATCTCCATTGAAAACATACTGAAGACATGAAGTGTCCTTGCAAGGGACCATAGTGTTGTGTGCAATTGCCAGTACTGCTCGGAAAGGTACATTACCAAATGGACATTACACCAGATATTGGCATGCTGAAGGAAGAGTACTTGGAGGTTATGTGCATGTCACTTACAGGTGACTGTGGCCTCAGTTATGCCATATCTTTCCTGCCATACCACTGTAGGGACATGGTGATCTGAGGCACATTAGGTGTAAACCAGTGAGGCCAGGTCTGTGTTCGTTCACCCCTGAGTATGTACATCACATGCTGTGATGGATGTGCTACTTACAAGGTACACAGGTCTAACTGATGGAAATGATACTACACATATATTTGCAAGGGTTTCTGGCCATTAGTATGTCAACAGGCATGTGTTCGCAATACACTCTTGCAGGATAGTGACATATCATAGAGAATCTATGAGTGTTCACAATTTGCAAGTATCAGCCAACATTTCAATGTGGTTAGAAAATCCTTCTATGTGACCCATCTGATTACAAAAGGGTATGCATCAAGATCTAAGGATGTAGTGGTGCCGCTCTACTCTTCCCTCATCAGACCCATTATTGAGTACAATGCACCAATTGGAATGTACCTGGCTAGGCATCTCCAGCAGCTGGAGAGACCACAGAGGTACCTCACTAAGAGGATTACTGGCCTCAAACAGTTGCCCTATGCAGCACGACTGAAAAAACTAAGGCTTTTCTCTGTTGCATACCACCTTCTCAGAGGCGATCTCTGTCTAACATACAGAGCCATGTCCAACCCAGAACTGTTGAACATGCTCCATCTTAGCAAAACCAAATCTACTCAAGCTACACACTCTAGGGATATAAACCTTAGCATAACAATGAATAGAACATGCTGAAGGGATAGATTCCCTTCGCAGAGACTTCCCTTGCTATGGAACAAGGTCCCGGATCTACATAAGACAGAGCCCCTCACTATCACTCTTCAAGAGGAACCTTGATGAGTGGATGGGTAACAGAAAGTCTACACCAGGGATCATACCAACAGCTCTACTAGATACAGGCCAAGGGTACTAGCTGCTAGATCAAGGGCCTAGGGAATTAACCAAAGGGGCAGTGAATACCGCACAACGTGGCTGGGCTAATATATGCCTTCGGGCAGATAGCCCAGTACCTACCTATGAACCTATTGATAGCCAAAGTCAGTCAGTAGTCATGTGTATTGTAGTTGAATGGATTACAAGCAGCAGAGGACCCAGGACTGCACCCTGTTGAGCACTGCTGCTTACAGATCAGATATTGGAGACGGATGTCCCTATGTTGCACGTGTGCCAGCAAAGGGCCACTTAGTGACCACTACAATGACAGTATCGTGGATGACTAAGTGGGTGCTTTGTAAATGTTGCCTGAGTGGTGGATACAGTCAGATGGCTTGGCTCTGTCTAGGGGGTTGTATGTCCTGATGTACCCTCACCCAGGTCCATGGTGACTGCCTAGCAAATGTCCACCACATGTAACAGTCATGCTCCCTCTGTCACATATCTAACACATATCTATGTGCTGATCAGCTGCATGATGATCGCCGCTACAGGCATACAGATACGGATACTAAGACAAAGAGGTGTGTAGTTATGCTGGTCAGTGGATGTACCACCTCTGTGCAATGGTATAACAGTTGCCTTTGTCCACTCAGCTGGTGTGCAGCCAGTAGTGTTGTTATGACTGCAAGGGTTTCCCAATGGTGTTAGTCATCTTTGTCAGATCACATGCGGGATGCAGCCTGGAATGTTAGCATGTGCAATACATGATGCATATCTTCCAATGAGAGGCCAGTTATGAACTGCTCTGTAAATATGGAAGCTATGGAACAGGTTGTAGGAATATCATGTGTCACATGTGATGGTGACAAGGGAGTGCAGTTGGCACAGACAGTGTGGGTGTACAAGTTAGGTATGAGTTCAGACTCCATCATATGTGGCATCATGAAGTATGAGGTTGCCAACAATCTGGGCCTGTCCTTTGAGGTCAAACATGTAACTACATTGTGCACTGTGGTTCTGTTTTGGGTGGGTGGCTACTTTTGTCCTTACCATGTCTCCACAACATCACAACACTATGTGCTTCTTTTAGCTGTGGAGGTACTGCCTTCATATTAGGGGGGGGCACCCTCACCCAACTGTCACACAGCACTGTCCACCTGTTATTGTACAGCCTGCTAATGGCAGTTGTCCACCAGTCAGGTTTGTCGAGTCATGATAAGCTGGTGTCCCTCCTGTCATGTACAGCAGAGTTCATGCAGTTGTAATGCTGCTGACATAATGCCTGGGTGTAGAGCTCTGCATACTTGCCTGTCCCATCGGAAAGAGGAGATGCAGCCACGCTATGTCAACCATCCCACAGGAGGTAATAAATGGCTACCCTGACATACATGTCTGTATTGTCTGCAAAGGGGGGGTGCCAGTAGTTATAAGGAGACTGATCTGTGACCAGATCCTACCAGGGAGGACCTAATATTGGGGGGGCTGTACTGGACACCCATATTGGTAAACACATGATGCACTATGTTGGTTCCCCATGTGGGGATGTCACAGGACTGCTGCAGGACACCGTAGGTAAGGACCTGGACCATCCTTTGGGCAAGTGAGCCGCAGCATGACTAAGCAACACAGTGTCTACATATTACACTTTTTTAACATGTATGTCTTTGCTCTGTACAGACACCTCACATGACTCTCTTCTTGCAACATGCTGGAAGTACCTGCAATACTTACTTGCACAGAGGACAACTAGCATGTAGTGCCAAGCAGTGTCCCCAGATCTCTGAGTCACGTCATCTGAAATGCCATGACAGGAGCTAGCATAGATACGAGCACTGACACTGTCGTACACCTACTGACACTGGACCAAACACTAGCTCAAGGCCAGATCATGCCTACTGACTGTAACAGGCGAAGACCACTGACTGTTACACTATGTAATGGATGTCAGACATATGTCTCACTCCACCAACCATGGCCTGACAAGGTGTATGACAATATTAGGCCAGCAGGCCTTGCTGAAAACTGTATACATCATGTGTGGACTGGTATGTCAGCTGGTGGATAGGCAAGTGTCTGACAGTCATACTCTAGGAAAATAGCACTGGGAGACCTATGTTGCAATGATGCCAGTCACCAGAGGAGTTCATCCTTCTCCATTATTGGCATACCCCGTCTACCTATTCCCTTCTCTGCAGTCACAGCCACTGTCAGTGACCTCTGACTTAGCACATTAGCAGGTGATTGCATACTGGCAGCCACCATAGAATCCTACACAGGACCAACAGTTACACAGGATGGCCTAAGACACAGTGAGATCTACTCTGAGCCACTGACAAAGACTAACTGCCAACAACTGCACTATACTATCCTGTGAGAAATCATCCACCCCTGCAAAATAATGTAGTGCCTGCACACCGGACACAGTTGAGCCATTACACATGGAGTTAAGGACACAGAATAATGTAACCTTTGATTCTCACTGGTTGGTAAGATGTGGGGATGCATTCACTGTTGTACAACCTATACTGACAGGTTTGGGATGTAAATCCCAGACTGTCACTGCTATACTGAATGTGGCAGTCATCACACGTATAATTGTGTGCAATGGCACCCTTGCTATGTCACTACACAGAAATATCGCACAACTGTAACAGACACACAGGTTCCATGGTACACCAATACACAGTGTAGATAACATGTCCTATGGAGTCCATGTCACGACCATACATGTGTAGTCTGTCTCCTAAATGCTTTGCAGGGATGTGTATAGCTCCAGGAGGAAGTGTTGGATCCCACTGTGTACCTCCTGTGTATCCATGACAGGACTAATAAGTCTCACCTGTTCTACACGCCAACATCATCACTGTGGTATACATACTACATGCTGGAGAGACAGGTATGTAACACAGACAGTATGCCCTACATGAAACAGGCTCCCTTGCATGTGAAGCACACATCTGCTGTGACACAGCATGTGTAGCTTACAAAATGGGATGCAGAACATGGCAATCATAACTGGTGTTGGTCAATGGTCTGTACTGGCAGAGGATTTGTACATGGGTCATCTCTGTCACTACAGATTGTAGATGTGGGAGTTCACAAAACCCTGGTGACACTTATCAAGGGTGGCAGACCTGCCCACAGATTAGGGATGCACAAGTACGCTGAATGCCACCATTGTCCTTGTTAGCCTGTTATGCATACTGGCAGACAGGTTCAGTGCAAACTTCACCCCCCTCTCCCCCCCAAAGGAGAGATAACTATCCCAGCGGAGTGTAGCCTCCCAGACATCTCAAATGCGCAGGTGAAAGCTGCTCTCTCTAAAGCTAAAAACACAGCATCAATGGGACCGGATGGTGTCCCCGGCTGTGTGCTAAACGAGCTAAATGAGGAATTAAACCCACACATAAGGCAGCTGTTTAATCTCAGCCTTACCACAGGATACGTGCCCAAGGAGTGGCGTACGGCAACTGTGGTCCCACTCCACAAAGTCGGTGCCTCTACGGACCCTGGTAATTACCGCCCCATAAGCTTAACAAGTCTAGTCTGCAAAGCTATGGAGAGGATCATAATGGAGCTCATAAACAAAGATATAGGGACTTGCAGACATTGGACCCACCCAGTTTGGCTTCATCAAGGGAAGATCATGCCTTTTGAACTTGGTCGACTTCTTGAAACAGTCACCAAGGCCATTGATGAGGAAAGGCAGTCCATACAGCCTACCTTGACCTTGCAAAGGCTTTTCGACACAATACCCACTCGGGTATTGTAGAAAAACTTACCAGCTTAAATGTAAACCCATATGTCACAAGATGGGTTGCAAACTGGCTTAAGGACAGAACCCACAGGGTTAGAGTTGCTGGCGCTATGTCAGACTCCAAGCCGGTCACAAGTGGTGTCCCACAGCTCGGTCCTTGGCCCTATAGTTCGGCATCTACTTCTCAGAAGTACAGGCCGACATGGGAGGACTTTGGCTGACAAAGTTTGCAGACGACTGCAAACTGGGCGCCATAGTGGAAAGTGCATCGGACACGGACATCCTTCAGAAGGGACTCACGGAAACAGATAGCTGGTGCCAGAGCCATGGCTTGAAGTTAAACGCCAAAAAATGTATAGTCATACCCTTCGGGAAAAACAAGGTAACCCCAAGCTACCATATAGGTGGCAATCCACTAAGCACAGAAGAGGTTATCAGGGACCTGGGGACCCAATTTGACAGTGGCCTTTCTTTTGACACTCATGTTGCTAAAGTGGTTAGAAAGACCTTCTACATTGCCCACCTGATCATGAAGGGATTCACATCCAGATCTAGTGAGGTCATTGTTCCCTGTACTCTTCACTTATCAGACCAATGATTGAGTACAATGCCCCATTCGGGATGTATCTCACCGACATCTGCAGCAATTGGAGAGACCCAAAGTTTCTCACCAAAAGGATAAAGGACTCCAAAATCTGTCATATGCTGCCAGATTGAAGAAACTCCAGCTCTATTCAGTCGCATACCGTCTGCTCAGAGGTGACATGTGCCTGACATACAAGGCCATGTCCAACCCAGAATTAATGGACATGCTCCACCTCAAAATATCCAAATCCACCAAAACCACTAGAGCAAGTGACTTAAACCTTAGCATGGATATAAATAGGACATGCTGGAGGGATAGATTTATCACTCAGAGACTCCCTATGCTGTGGAATAGAGTCCCGGTCCATGTGAGGCAGAGCACCTCGCTGGCTCTATTCAAGAGAAATCTTGACCTGTGGATGGGAGATCGTAGGTTTACTCCGGGAATCATCTCTGTGTCACTGCTGGACAGAGGCACAACAAACTAATGGGTATAGTATTTTTTCATATAAGGTGTGGCGTAAGCCACAAAAATTCGGGCTAGGCTTATAAATGCCTTAGGGCAGATAGCCTAGTATAAACCTATGAACCTATGCACATATGCACCACTAGAGCCATGCACTTATAGTGCTTGTACCTTGCTGAGGACATATTTCTGAGGTGCTGACAGCCCATCCTTACTGCCACTGTGCATCCATAGGTTATCCCAACAGACTCCTGAAACAGAAACAGATCCGTGACACACTTGTCATTGTGCAACTATAGAGCCATTACATCATCAGACAACATAAGGTACACAAAAGTATGTGTTGTACTCATGACAAATGCCAGCATACAGTATCTGTCATTAACTACTACAAGTGGCATGGCAAAACAGCACTGCATTACAGAAGTACATGTTAACTAATATAGTCACCCTGTGCATCAGACACACAGCTTAATTTCCTTGCATCAGTGGCGAGGATGACAGGGATGTGGCACAAGTATCATTACTTGCCCAAGGTGTTGTGTGGAGGTGCATGAGGTCTAGGTTGACCCAAATGGTTGATGGCATGTGTGAGAGTCAGGAAGGGAAGCAGGTAAGATGGACCATGGAAAGGTGCTGTGTGTGTGTCTGTAGGTGACCTGCATTTGACAGTGGTGTGTGAGTTGTGCATGTGCACAGTCAAGCTCAGTGCTAGCCCTACATGTGTGTGTTGGACAGCTTAGAACCATACATGGTAGAGTTGATAGTTCACTGTCTCCGGGCCCGAACACGGGAACAGTCTCTGACAGGAGTTGCACTGGCACC
Source organism: Protopterus annectens (assembly GCF_019279795.1). NCBI lineage: Eukaryota > Metazoa > Chordata > Ceratodontiformes > Protopteridae > Protopterus > Protopterus annectens. Next base: position 573,985,138 of record NC_056726.1, read on the forward strand.
TCCAAGCCCACGGTCAGATGCAGTGCTAGTACCTGACAGTGACTGCTGTCTGCTGGGACAGTGTCCCTCACAGGAACATCCAGGACCACGAGCCCATGGCCTTCGACCTCATGGTGCCACTACAGCAGCAGGATTCTGCATGGCCATGTGGACTCTCAGCAGATGGGTTGCTGACCTACGTCCACAAGTCCGACATTCAACTCCAGCACACTTTCAAGCACAATGTGCTGTCCAAGACAGACACTGTCTCAACCCACTTTCTGTCCACTGCATCAGTTCAATGATGCACTGTCTCAGCCCACCTTCTGTCCACTGCATCAGTGAACTGATCCAGGGTGTCCCCAATGCGGTGGAGGCAGTCCCAAACTGTGCTGTATCCATAACCCTAAGCACACGTTTGGTGTTCCGTTCAAAACATGCTTGTGCCTCCATGATAGCCTGAAACTTGCGCTGAGTGACCCGTGATGCAACACCTGCAACAGATGGTGAATGGACAGTAGGCCTCCTACAAGCACCCCTGTTAACATGCCAGTGTAGGACCTCGTCAGCTCTCTGGCTATGCCCAGTGTCTACACACACTGGAGCCATAGTTGCCATACTTTCCTGTTCAATGTCCCCACTCACTGACTGTCTAATATATGTGGCCTCTGGGGACTAGGTGTATGTGGGCATACTGATTGTGTGCAGTAACAAAGAGTGCAGAAGAGGGATGTCGACCTCTGGGACAGATTCAGCCCCCAACACCACCACCTGTGGCTCACTGTGGCCATCATCAGAGCCTGAAGAGACACTGACATTAGGTTGTGTAGGGGACAGACACCAGCCCCCAGCTACCTGTGATAAGAAAGAAAAAAGTGGTACATGAATACCTGCACTATTGTGTACATAAAAATCCACCAGTACTCATAACAACAAAGACCCACGACTGGATTAGCGGTCAAACATTTCTCTTCTCTGCTTTCCTCCAAAAAAGACTTCCTCAGAACAAAATACACATTCAAATCAAGACCTTTATAACAATAATTTCAAGTAAATCAAGTAAAACTTGACCAGTAAAATGTATCTTTTAATTAATCAATATGAAACTATACTTGATAAAACAACACATAACCAGTACACCTATCTTAACAAGTATATTGAAATACACATTTCACTGCCTAATTTATTTTCCTTGCAACCTTTTGTTTTTTAAAAGGCATTTTATAGTAACTGCCTCACTTAAACCAGGAGACTTATCTGCTCTTAACTGTCGCCGCCAAAGTGTTTCTTTTTTGTTCATCTACACTCCTGTGATTACCCCCTCTAAGGTCCTTAGGTACCTGTTCCAGAATGGAAAATAAAAACATTCTACTCTGTTTGCACACAAAATTATGTCTAAATAGGGAATTATTCTGGTCCTTAACTTTAATAGACTATAAATATTCCTTAACAAAACAGTGTCATTTTACCAGGAGCAGGACCACGGCCTTGGCTAATAGCTGAAGGACCTGTAAAGAGTTGAGGGTGAGGTAATGTCAGTACCAACGCATGTTGCAGCACCACAAGGTAACACGTCTATATAGCTCACATTTATAGTAGCTACTGTGTTATTTGTTGTATTGGTCACATTCTGAGTATGAGAGTACAACTGAGGTTAACCCCCCACCAAAGAACAAAGACATGACACCCATATAAAAGTATGCACAGCCTAAAACACTGAATGTTACAGTATTACAAGGCTGATCACAGTAAGCTTACCTGCACGTTTCTTTTCTGTGGAAACTGTGGCACCTACCTCCATGATGCATGGTGTGATGGGTGCCCTGGGAGCTGTCGTGTGTGCCTAGGTTCGCCAGGAACTCCTCAGTGGCTGAGAGTGGTTGTTTTGCTGCAGGTCCTCCACGGGTGATTGCACAATCCCTGGCAACATCTGCTGCCCTCATGCAGCACTGATCATGACCGTTGCGCAGTGTCAAACCTTCTCATATGTCCTGCCCTGATGGCCCGTGCCATTCACATCATGGACAATGTCTTCCCACAATGCAGCCCATTGTTCCCAGTTTTACCTCCCCCTGGACAGTAGGATGTGATGATGCTGTCTTAGTCCTTCCAGTATAATTTCATTTTCCACATCAGAGAAGGGGGCATAGCATCTAGGGTATATGATTCTTTAAAGACAACAAAAAGGGAACATATCACATATGTGGAAGTACACTATGTAGAGATACAGCAAGGACAAAATGGCTGGCACTATGCACTGCTTGCTCACACATGTCATACTCCACAGAGTGCAAACATACTAAATGTGTGGATACAACTGAGATAGTACCAATAGTCAGGTATACCAGTGTGTGCCATGACAGATACTGTTGTATGATCAGACACCCAACACTCGAGTCTACTGTGGTGTGTCCCCTATGGGAACTCCCCCCCCCCAATAATATGCCATAAGAACAGTGCCACACCAATAGCAGTGTGCTATTACAACCACTATAAAGGGACAGTCCAAGACCAGTCTGCCACAATGACAAAAGACAATACACCCTTGAAGCACTGTATGCCCTGTGTAGGTGTAAGACAGCAAGAGATTAATGACATGTCATTATCACAGGTCTAACAGAGGCTTAATACTGTAATCCCTATTTCCCATAAGTCTATTCACCCATCTGCATCCTGTTGCACCCAAAATCAGTTACATACCTGATGGACTGCAGTACTCCTCTGTTAATATGTGGTGATGGTAATGTCTTCACAAAGGCGTGCTCTGTGTGAGGAAAGTCTTATACAGAATGGTTCCCCATAGCCAGCTGCTTGTCTTTTAAACATGCTTCTCATCAGCAGGTGATTGCCTCTAAACCTGTAGGTCTGAAATGCTAATTGCAGCCAGCATAGCTGATTTGCACTATCATCAGCCAATGACATGCAACCATGGCACAATATATAAGGCCTTCATGTAGATTAGGGCCCCTTTCTGATATGCTGTGCTGGACATTACTGGGGTGAGGAGACTACATAGTCACAGAGGGTAGGTCTGTAGCATAAACTTTTACATAAAGATGTGTGTGCTAAAGGCTGCAGCTGCTGATGCAGGTAACAGACAGAGGCACAGAGTGTGAACACTTTGGAGGACAACAAGCTGCAGGAGCAACTGTGGGAGCTGTGTCAGCCTTTATGTAGAGGCAGAGCCACAGTGAGGCTACCCTTTCCACTGCAATTAAGGCATGTGTTTAAGATAGGTATATTAGGCAACAGTATCACTAACAGAGAACTAAGCAACATGGTTGGTGTGCCTGAGTAAGATGGGGTATAAATATAGGAATATGTCCACCATTTGGGCAACTGCCAGGCCATGTGTTACAGTCTGGTAGTAATTTGCAGTGTGTGTGAGGGCAGGCCTTGTTACAAGTAGGGACTTCTAATGTGTATGTTAGCTGTGCAGCTGTGATAATCTGCACAGTAGCTTTGGAAGGATTGTGTGGTGCACTCTGACATTAGTGGCCCTCATTTATTGTACCTGCGCTGACATTCTCTGTGAATGCATATTAATGCATGATGTGGCATTTTATGCACATACAGTTTTGCTCTAAGGATATGTGAAGTGTGTTCTTACCTGCAGGCCTGTGACTTCCATCAGTGAAAAGCAGACATGTCATTTGAAATGCATTGTGTGGATAAAGAGTGCACTCTCCATTAATTGCTTGCTGCCGCACTGTACATTCATTTCTGCACACCACTTCCATCAGTGAAAAGCAGACATGTCATTTGAAATGCATTGTGTGGATAAAGAGTGCACGACTCCGTCATTAATTGCTGCCTTCGCAATACTGTACATTCATTTCTGCACACCACTGGATTTCAACCCAGGACTGTGTGTGGCAAAATGTACTGTTTGCAAGGCGGTTAACAGACTGAGCTACTGAGTCACTGCTACAGAAGGTCTATTTTCAAGATATATGTGCATACATTTTCTGCATCCATCAGTATGTGCATGGCTTAATATGGATGTATGTGTGCATCAGGGTCCAAGATGAACATGTATTTTATCAATAATGCCTTAGCAGGTGTCTTTCTACATGTTGCTGCTGAAGGGCACATTTACCTGCTATCACAGGTCTCACTTACATCCATTATGGTGTCTTTGGATTTCTAGTGGTGTACTATTGCACCAGAGTCCAAGTTACACTCCCATTTTTTCCATTAATGTTTAATCAAGTTTGCATGGCGCAATGCACCATGAAGCTCTGCTGAAACGCGCTTAATGACTGTAACTGGCAATTACTATGTTTTTGTTTAAACCACTTGCAGGTGAATGCAGTGGTCTGCATGTGTGACGGTCTCAGGTTCGAAACATGGGAAAAGGTGTTTATTTTATAAGTGTGTATTGCAAGTTTAAAAACACATATCGTCAATATAGCCCTATTTAGCTGAGCTTAGTGAAGCTGAGTGACATGGCATGCCGCTCAGCATCACGCTAAAAAAAATAAAGAAAAGTAAAATGGGGAGATGGGGTACAAGCAGGGGGAAAAACATAGTGAAAGACAGGCAGGAATATGCAGGAAAGGTGCAGGAAAGAACCATAGCTATCAATTTTTTGTACAGCAACAACTGTGCACTTTGACAGAATTTGTACATGACTTTGAACTTTCAACAGCAGAAACAGGGGTGAGGACAACATAACTGCATTGTCAGCCAAGTTGGACCTTTTTTTTTTTTTTTTTTTTTTTTTTTTTAAGGTGACAGTGGAATGTTGGGGAAAGGATATAGGTATGTGTGAGGGAGGTAAGTTTGGTAGGTGAGGGTTCATTTGCACACAGAGAAGACAGCAGACAGGTATGGTGTGTGACACATGAGGGGGGTGAACACCTTGGATAGGGAGGGTTTTGTGGAATTCAAGTCTCGTGTGCCTCCAGACGGTGACGGCATGATTCACATCCCCACCCATGGAACTATTGGCACTGCTCCTTCACTGCCTCAGGGGGTGGCAGTACTGGAGGCTGGGCACAAGGGCAAGGCTGCCCCATCAGTTCAGCCAGCATGCCTTCAATCTGGCACAGGTGGAGGTCAAACCCATTGTAGACTATCCTGCGCACCAAGACTGAAAGCTTATCCTAGATGACAACTACCCCTCCACCACTGCTCCTAGAGGGGGTCGGGCCCCGTCCCATCCGGCAGTACTACTTGAAGCTGCAGGTAGTGCAGGGTCAGCAGAGGGGGCACCACAGGTTGGGTCCCGTGCCACAGCCAGTTGAGGCAAGGTAGGTGAATCAACCGGAACCCGCCTACCTTGATGCGCTATAGTAAATAAGATATAGCAATAAATTAAGGTTAGTAATAACCAAACTACTGTTAGTTTTAACAGAATAGATCATTTTAATTAATCCAAATACATATTAATGCATATTATGTGTAACACAACAGTAAATAACATAACAGTCAGTATGTTAACAGCATACTAGTAAGAAATAAAGCATAAGGCCAACAAAACAGTTAGTTTAACAAAATATGTCAATACTGAATCATAACAACACATAACAATACATCACATTTTGAAAAATATAGTTAAACAAAATCTGTTAATATTAAATCAAAATAATAAATAGTAATAAATAAATGAAGATAAGCAGTAGGGGGAGAGAGAAAAGCAATCCATAACTGACAATGCAGACAATATCCATGAAAACACTGATAATGCTCTGCAGGTGTGTAGTGTCAGTTTTGAGTACAGTGACTATAATTCTCCTATAGCTGATGTAGCAAGGACATACCTCTCAAGCTGTTAGCATGGGCCGAGCAATGACAAATGCAGGTACACAACTACATAGAACATTTTCACATAATGTGGACTTCTATAACTACCAAGGTGTTCTGTAAATGGATTTGGTAATACATTGCATTCCAGGTAATCATTTCTCTGGTTATCCTGTGACAGATTAGGCAGTTTGAATTACAATGCGAGAAATCATGACACTTGAGAGGCATGTTTGTGTACAGTACATAAACTAGACATCCGTCATGCCTTAGTTAGCAGGCATGGGAATAGAACCCAATAGCTGTGACTGTAGGGGACATCGGCAAAAAAAATGTAACACTGACTGCAGCAGCTTAGTACAGACATGCAAGGAATACAGCCATTCTAGGAATATATAGACAGGTATGTAATGAAGAAATTGCTTGAAACCACCACGATATAAACCAAGTAGCATTTATTGTAGAAAATAAAACAGGAACAAGCGCTTTCACACAGACGAATTGTGCTTCATCAGGTTACAATCATGCAGAGACTTCCATTGTCTTTTATAGAGGCCCTTTGTCATAATTAACCAATTAATCACACTAATTATAATCAATAAACATAGTCTAAACTCATTAGCAATAAAATATAAATAAATAAAGTAGTAATACTATATTCATCTACCTAATATTTTATTTAAAAACAGCCCAGTGAACCTATTATGTATTTCAATTAAAACACATCATTGAAGCTTCTCAATTCAGTAAATATCACATTAAATATTAAAGTGCAAGAAATTGTTTACTCAATAAATCAGTTCAGGAAATAATGCCCATATTTAGAAAAAGGAAGTAATCCAGGGTGTAGCTTCTGTTAAACGATCTTGATTCCTTTCTAAAAACACCATTTGCATAATACATTGTTGCATTCCAATATAGATATCTGTTTCCAAAACAGTTTGTTCATTGACATTTACATAATCTTATTAATAACAGAAAAAAACCAATTCATCTCAGTATATTAACTAAAGGCTTTCCGCAGACAGCATTCTCTGTTAAAACAAATTTGCAGTCAGGCATATTTAGTATTTATGCCGTGATAGATTACATGTCCGGGAACAGGAAACGTTACATTATTCACAACAAATAACCAAGCAAGACATTTAAAATGTTAGCTATGGCAAGGAAATGATACAGTCACCTAGGTGACAAAATCTGTGCCCATAGCTACAGCCTGGCAATCAAAATAGCCAGTATCCAAAATGCACATATGTCTTAGGCAAGTAAATAGAACTTTGTATAGTCCCATTTAATCAAAGACTAGAGCCATAGACTAGAGTATACACTAAAAACTAAAATGCAAAAGCCACTCCGAAATAGAAGTTACACTGGAGGACAGTATAAACACCAAAAACTAACATTAAAGACTGAACTCTGGAATGGCATTGATTTCAAACTTAATGTGAGTTATTGCTACAGATTCAAACCTCATTACAAGAGTTCACGAACTCTGTAGAATCCAGTAAAAATACTCAATCATTAAGTATTAGAACATGATGTATAAATAACAACATTTATATATAAAAATATGAATGTACTAAGACATTCAAATAACTAAAAACACCTAATATAGTGACTAAAGACAACTATTCACAAATAGATAAATAAAAATATGACAAATATAACATTTAAAGAAATATCCAAAATATAATTTCTAGATATTCATAAAAGCAAAATTAAAACAAAACAATACATTAATAAGGATGTAATAAAAATGAATGGCACAGTGCCCCTATTCAAATGACAAAGATGTAACCATAGATATAAAAAAGACTATATTTATCAAAGTCCTGTGTACAGGGACTAATTAACCTAGGTGTCTAGAACAACAATCAAGGGCACATAGACATGCTAAATCGTGATAATAGCAGGTGTGCTAAGCATATTTAAATAATAATAATTCATGCATGCTAATATAAACAAAGGCCAATACATTATAATAAAAATATAATATGAATCGATATTTATCACATTCTATCAGAATTAATATATCGATAATAGCTACTATATTCCACAAGGCAAAAATTTCAATTACAATAATAGAATAGGTCTATAGAATCAATAATTAAGTAAAATATAGTAAGGTTAATTGAACAAAGTACATTAAATTGACTAGGGCCTTTCTAGTTAACTGGGACCTATCAGAGCTGGTCGAAGGTTAAGCACAGAGTTCAGGCCTGGCGGTGAATGAGCCCTGAGTCTCAATATCCATCTTAGCTCAAAACCCTCCAGAGTATTCAAGTTGTCACCTTCCCTTCTATTAAAGTCCACCACCTGTAATACTTGAAACACAAAACTATGTTGAGGATGGATACTACAATGTAGGGCTAAAGCATTGCTAAGATTATTCTTTCTGATGTTGTATACATGATCATAAATTCGATCTCTTAGTCTCCGTGAGGTTAAACCCACATAATAAGCATCACAGAGAGTACAGGTGGCAAGATAGATCACATTTTTCGTATTGCAATTTGCATAATGCGTTGGTAATATGTTCCTTACCATATCTGGAGGTGTAAAGCCACAGCTTCTACAAATATAGTTACAGTAAGAACATTTAGTGCATGGAAAGGTACCTGTTTTCATCAGAGATCTAATATCAATAGATGTATTAGTTAATTTCTCCTTACATAATAGTCTCTTTAAATTCATGCAATTCATGTATCTAAAGGTTGGTTTCGCACTCACAACTTCTGAAATGGACCTATCTGAAAGTAGAATCTTCCAATTGCCTCTTATTATATTAATCAAATGCTGCACATCATTGGTAAACTTGATATCATAGGACAGAGTATTAAACATCTTCCTACTAAAACTATGATGGAAAGTAGGTTTTTTAGCATAGAGACTAATACCATTAGATAATGGTTCTTTTATTTCATCAATCATTATATATATAGACAGGTATATTTAGGTATCAACAATGCTGCTGAACACTTTATTGGTATTGCTAAAAAGTGTCTGTGAAATGTTAGCAATATCATATCTGCTCATAACATGGGCTACCTCAACCATATACCATTTGTTCCTGGAGTGGAAGAAAAAGGCAGTATTATGTGACTGCATTCATGTTGCATTCTAGAACTATTATAGTGCTATACTTGATTGCAGTGACAGTAGAACACACAAGCATGGCATACAGCAGTACTGCATTTATTGAAACAGATTTCTTTAGGAATCAACAATGCTGTTTAACACTTTATTGGTATTGCTGATAAGTGTCTGTGAAATGTAACCACAATCATATCTGTTCATAACATGGGCTACCTCACCCATATACCTTTTGTTCCCAGAGTGGGAGAAAATGAGAGCATTATGTGACTGCATTCATTTTGCATTCTAGAACTATTATAGTGCTACACTTGACTGCAGTGACAGTAGAACACACATACATGGCATACAGTCGTACTGCATTTCTTGAAACAGATATTCTGTAGAAATCAACAATGTTGCTCAACACTTTATTGGTATTGCTGATGCTGATAAATAATATCTAACCATAGAGTGGCTACCTCACCCATATACCTTTATTACTTGAAGTAGTAGAAACAAAGAGCATTATGTGACTGATATTGGCGTGGACAGAGCTTTGGACTGTATTATGAGTTAAACAATACAGTCTGCAGGCCATTAATTTTGCATTCTACAGCTATTATAGTGCTATACTTGACTGCAGCGACCTTACCATAGACAAGCAATGCAAACAACTCTACTAGAATGGTTATGACAGCATGCATCTATATTACAACATAGAACATTTAGATTGTCGAACACCTAAATGTCGAACACTGAAAACTGCAAACGGCCACTTACACAAATTTTTTCCCCGTGAAAAAATTTGCTTGGCCAAAAAAAAAAAAAAAAAAAAACTTGAAAACCCTAACCAAGTGGGGGGCTGTGCCACCCACCCCCCCTAACTAAATATACCAACTCCGAGATCGCTCCACATCGGGGAAAAGTGCAAATCCCAGATGACGGCCATGCACATTTTTTCCCAGGGAAAAAATTTGCATAATTGACCGTTCACGGTTTTCAGTGTTCAACATTTAGGTGTTGACATTTAGGCATTCCACACTCTAAATGTTCAACGACGTGATAGGAACCTGACAACACAGTCCTGCTGTACACCATTCTGCTTACTCTTATTGGTATTGTTTTTTGCAGTACAGCTGTTATTGTTCATTTATTGTAGCACAGCTCTAATTGCCCATTTATTGCACTACAGTTTTTATTGTGTATACTTTATTGCAGCAAATGCTTTACTCTTTCTTGCTTATTGCACTACAGTTAGCATAATAAATTTGTACATACCACACACTCAGCACAACCTGGCTAGGCGCCTGGCATGGGACTTGACATTGCAAGTCCTCTCAGATGCAGATGTTGGGAGAGAAGCACACCATTATGCATACCAGTTTTGCAGACATTCAGCTTGCATATTGGTAAAACAGTGAAAAACATGCTTACATATTTGTGGGGCATTCCCAGCTCTGGCGTCTTGGACTCATATGTCCAAGGTTCCCCTCTTTCTCCTCTTCAGGTCGTCATAATGGTGACGATACCGCTCACCTGTGGGGGATACCAGTAACACTGGTGAGTTTCCTGGCCAACCAGTCCCAGGCCTCCACATTACATTTAGAGCCCTGGAAACTGCCATGCAGCAGCCTAGGTTCATGATTCTTTTACCAGGAGCCCAACAAAGAGCCTGGACTCCTGGACACCCCATCTCTGCACCCAAAAGCATGCACCTTCACCAGCACCACCTGCCATATCACCAGTTGATTAGACTCCAAAGACTGTTGCTGAATTCCTGCCTACTGTGCCTAATATAGGCTGTTCTCCCACCCTTAAACATCATTGAGCAACATTCAGAAATGCACTGCTTCACTTAGCACCATGCAAACCAGCTAAGCAGATCAAGACAGTGCAAAAACTCGCACAACCGGGGTTTTAGCTTAGCACTGTTCAAACAGAAATAGCCATTAACATGTTTAAGCAGTGTTCAGCACAGTGTGGCAGTGCCATATTTTGCAAATTTGTTTTTAAAATTAAACATATATAATAAATTAAATTACAGACATCTTATCACTGCTACAGACTCGAACCCAGGACCAACTAATCATTAAGTTGTATCTCTACCCATTTAGCTACTTAGATATTATGAAAACTAGTATACCTTCACATATACTACTGGACTACCTGTTAGCGTTGCTATGCACTGCAGCACACCACGCAAATGCACTTAAATAGCCCCAGACATAAATAATTAATTACATCCAGCTTCTATTTTTATATGTCTAGCAACCATCAGCTATGTATGTATAAGGATCACTAAGCTCTGCGGCCCTCCACACCATGCAAACAGCAATTTAAAAAAAAAAAAACAGAAAAAAATGTTTAAATAAAAAAAATACGTAATTATGATAATTAATGGCATCTGGTTTCTATTTTTAGATGTCAGGCAGGTGTCAGCTCTCTATGTGTGAGCACATCTTGGCATTGCTGCACTCCACGCTGTGCAAACATACAAAAAAGAAAAAAATGAAAACAAAATATTACACATTTGAACTAATTCACAACATTCCAACAGTAGTGGGGAGCAGTACAGGAAGCTTCACCCTGTATGCATCCACATCTACAAGTAGCCTCTGCACTTCTCCCTACACCAGTTTAATTTCCCCTCTCCTATGCTCTCCCATGGCAGTGCACCATCATTAATATGCATGGCATGCTGCCAAGGGAGGACTGTGGCCGTGTACATGGATACATTCTGTGTAGGCTCTACATGGTGCCAACACAGGTTTTATTAAATCCTGAGGCATATTCTTGTCTCTGGTCTCTGTCCATTAATTTCTGATACAATTATTAGGAATGCCTTCTCAAAAATAAAGAAAACTATCTGTTGCACCTGACAAGATATGCAGTGTTTCCTTATCTAGGATTAAAGACTATACCCATTTTACAACCAATTTTTAACACATTATTGGACAATGTCACTGTACCTAAAAAGTGTAAACTATTTTACATTACCCCAGGATATAAAAAGGATAGGAAGGCTATAATTAGTAATTATAGACCCATAAACTTAACCTCCCTAGTTGGAAAGGGCTTGGAAAGATGCCTGTTAAAATTCATTAACAGTTTTGGCTTTAGGTTATTGGTTGTTGATATTGATCAACACGGTTCCATAAAAGAATGATCAACTATGACTAATCTGGTGTGTTTTTATGAACAAAAAACCATGGCTTTATACACAGGTTTGTCCCCAGGTGTGATTTTTTGGGGGACCTTGCCTAAGCCTTTGACTGTCCTTTGTTTCACTCTATTTAAAATTATTTGCTTCAATCCAATATTAATTGTTACATATTAACTGATTAGTTGGTATATAGCAACATGTCAAGATCCAGAATGTATACTGTAACGACTCGCCTGTTACTTCTGGTGTCCCTTGGGAGTCGGTTTTGGATCCAGTGCTAGTTAATCTATTTTTTCCAGTATTTATGGATTTGGTGGTGCTGCGGTAGCGTTGTCGCCTCACAGTAAGACACTGTCCAGTTTGATTCTCAGCTAGAGCGTCTTCTGTGTGGAGATGTGTGTGAATTTGCGTACCTTCGTTGAAGGTTGTGTGTCAGGGCTGGTAACTCGGCACGTAAAAACCAACCATCAATCATTAGCGGACCGGAATTCCGCTGTGGCGACCCCTAACCGGGAAAAGCCAAAAGACACAAACAATGGATTTATTTAACATTTGTTGACCAGAAAGTCCAACTAGGACAGAGCCTATTTTCAGTGGAGGCCCAAGGAGAAATGCTCCAGACACATGTCTTTGGAATCCCAAAGAACACTACATTTTGGATACACACATATGATGATGGCTGCAAAATCAGCTTCATAATACAAAAAAAGTGATGCTATAGATCTTAATATGTACTTAAAATTATTAAGTGGGCTTTGGACACTGGTCTCAAACTTAGTTTGGGCAAGTGTAATAATTATACATTTTTCAAACAATGTTTCAAGGTGTCCTGTTTATCTGATCAACTCAAAAAGGTTAAAGAATACAAATACTTGGGGTATTTTAATTGCATCAGACTTATCCTTTAAAAATCACATTATGGTAATTAGCAATAAAGCAGTTAAATATATGGGCTACTTACTAAGAAATCTTTCTGCAAGAGATGGAAATTGTTTATTATGATGAAAAAAACATACATTAGAACAAATGAGTATAAAAACACATTTTGTATATACACTCAACCCAAATTAAAAGTCTTAGAAAGATGTACAAATTTACTAAAATAATATTGATAAGTGTTTCTATTACTACTAGACCAGATGTAAGTATTGGGAGGTTGTTTCTTTTTGTTACAGATATATGCAAGGATCCATTTACCCTGAATGTAAAATATTTTATGATCCTGTCTTACAGTCTATCTATAATACTGAATTTTGTAACTGTACTAAGACACGTAAACGCAATATGAAATTTGTGACAAACATGGGAAGGTCCAGAAATAGGAATTCTTATGTTACAGCACAATTGCAAAAGTTAAGCAAGCTCATTAATTTTGTACTGGACTTCAATTTCTTTACTTTCAATAGCAAACACTACAAACAAAAAACTGGTATAGCAATGGGAGCTACCATGGCTCCCAGCATAGCTAACATAGCCCTGTGCAAATAGGAGGAGGACTTTGTGTTAAACAACACAGACTACATGCAGCATATCACATGCTATTTATGTTTTATTGATGACATCTTTATTGTGTGGGAAGGTGACACCTTGCAGCTTGGAGATTTTATCATTACCTCAATCAAACAAGCCCCTTCCTGAAGTTTACCTCTTCCCATAGCTATACTTCAACCACTTTCTTAGATATGCAGATTTCCAAGGACACCAGCAATAACAGAATCATCACTGATCTATTAAGAAAACCAACAAGGGTTAACTTATTACCCCACAGTAAAAGTCTGCAGCCTACAAAAACCAAGTATAATGTAGTGAAGTCCCAATGCTATAGATTAGCTAGAATTACCACAGAGATGGAACCATTTTTGATAAACCTGAACAACTTAGAGAATGATTTTCTAGTGAGAAGCTATGAAAGTCAGATGTTAAAAAAACATCCTGGAACCCATTATAGAACTGAAAAAGACTGAAGCACCTACACTCAACCTCCCCGGTAGAAGAATGTTAAGTAATTCCACAGAGAATAACAAATGCAAAAATAGCTGCATCCTGACATATACACACTGCATTATCACAGTATCAAAAATGTTATTAAAGAAAACTGGGACATTGTCACAGGAAACACTTTTCAGATTAACATCTTAGGTGAACATCATTTGTTTATAGGAAGGCCAAGAGCATTAGAAGTTTTGTTGAATTTAAACTTAGACCATATGAGAAAAGCACTAAAAGATGTGAAACTAATTGTACATTTTGTATATTTATACAGCAAGGTGATAGCTTTTATTGATCTTATTTAAAGAAAATCATTAAAACCAGTGCAGGGGGGGGTGACTGTAACACTACAAAAGTAATTTACAGGGCACAGTGCAATGAATGTGATGCATTCTATGTGGGCAAGACTGTAAATAACCTCAAGTGTAGGACTTCATGTCATCTGTCAGAAATCCACTCTGGATGGAAAAATAATGCACTAGCCAAACACCTTTCTCTTCATAAAAGACACACAGGTTTTAAGTTCCAGATCCTGGATCGCATTGACATGGGTGATCTTGAGGGAGACATCCCGAATATTCTGGAGAAACATGAACTCATGTGGCAATTAAAGCTGAACTCTTTTAGGAAGCCTGGACTAAACTGCTACTGTTCAATTAAAAGTGCACTGGAACTTAGAAAATTGTCACATTGTTTACATGGCTAATTGTATTTTCTTTTATTTTATTCTAACAGTTGGTTTTAAATACCATTTTAAATCAGTTGCAGTTTAAGTGTATATTTTGTTTACATCATCATACATACATTTTTTTTTTATTTAAATTTTTTTCTGGTTCTTTTTTCCACTTTATTCAAAATGATGTGTAATAACAATACTGACTAATTATACAATTACATATATTTTTATAGATAGTTTTTACGGTTCTTGTACACAGACCTGAAGAAGTCTAGGACGAAAGCGATCTTTGTTAACAATAGGTTATAAAAATAGAAATTGATTTTTACATGCAAAATGTATATGTATATATATTTATATATATTTTTTTTGATTGCCAAATGAACTAAGGTTGATATATTTCCAGCCATGTAGTATATTGTCTTGGATAAAATCACAGACTTAATAATCTACTTAATAATCTGGTTAAATAAGAGGTACCACATCATTATAAATTTTATTTAAAGTACATAAGGGTTATATTATTATTATGACAGCTACAAAGTAGGGCAGGACCAGCTCGAACGACACACTGATGGGGGAAGGGATGTGTATTTAACATGTGTACCAATAACACTTTGTTTTACAGCACAATAAACCACCCCCATGCCTGATAAAAAGTATATATATATATATATATATATATATATATATATATATATATATATATATATTTAGAAAGCTTGTGAGGAAATTATTACTCTATTTTTGTTTTACTTGGATCGCTTGTCTGTGTACTTAGTAAAGGATTTTCGACTGGAAACAGACTGCCTGCCTGCCTTGCTAGGATTACTTTTGAATACTTAGTAATGCTATACAATTATATATTTTTTAATTATTTTTTGTTTTGTTTTGACTTAAGACGAGTTTAAGTTCGCTACTTCTACTACTATTGTCTGATCTGATTAATATACAGTGATTAACTAGAGATATATGGACTGAAAATCTTCCACACAGAGAAGTTTCTTACACTGTCTTATGTTACAGTTAAAATCATAAAACTGTGTAATAATATACTGACTTGGATGGACAGTCTAAAAGCTTGGAGAATTTTGAAAGTATTTTAGATACTTGATCCAGGAATAAAGTATTTGTTCCATTTCTCGAGGAATCTGTGTCCCCTGATTTCCAATATATCTGAACAATGTAGCTAAACCTATGAAACCTAAGAAGTTTCCAATGTCTGAATTCTGAAGTATCAAGCCTCAGAAAGACGCTCATCTCTTGGTCTGGAAATCTAAGCAACAATATTTGATAAAAGTATGCAGTGAGTACAAAGTTGCTGTAATTTTGATGTTTGAAATGGATATTTTTAAAGCAAACACTTGAAACAGCAGTCCCCCTGCTAGGATGACTTTCTGCGTCACTGAAAAATGGTTGCAAGGCTATATGATGTCAAAGCATTACACTACTAGCCACCCATTTGGAAAGAACTTGGTTGGCAACTGCCAAGTCTTGCTTATCTAGAACACTATAGAAAGCAAAGGAACTGTCTTGAACTCGAATTAACACATGACATAAAGCTGGTGGTGTAAAACAAATGATTTGCTTGCCCCTCTACTACTTAATTCTTCTTGCAGGGAAACAAAAACAAAACAAGAATACATATAAAATGAACAAAACTTCTGAAGAAATGTTTACGTGAAGGAAGAATTTGTTATAAGGAATATCTCCTTATGGGAAACAAAGAATGGCTCTTTACAAAGGAAGAACTGGAGCTCAGACATCCAATGGCTATCATGGACATCAATAAATTCTTCCTGAGGACAAGCTTCAAGTTCACCATGTCAGGAGGCTAGAAGGGAGGGACAGGAGTACTTGCCAACCATGAAAGTCAAATTCTGCAGAAGACAAATGCTCTTCACTGACAGAGCATTTTTTCTTGAAAGGAGGAGGTGAAGCACCTCTCTTTCAGGAACTGCTTGATTAAACTGGGCTGAGTCAGAGTCCTGCTCTCCATAAGATACAGATGTGCTGAGGTAGTAAAGATATATACTTTGACATCAGAACAAGTTCCTAAGCTAAATCAAAAAGATGCACAAACTCAAAGTTTGGTAAGGAAGGGAACAATCCTCAGCCTAGATGTAAAACCACTTTCACCTTGTACAGGCATACCCGTGGATGGCTTCTTGATAACTTAATATTATTCAGGACAATGGCAAAGATAAGCAGAGACAGCAGACAGAACAAGCTCTGAAAAGTAGGCAGCTGTCCATCCAGTAACTTGAAAACCACTTAACTATAAAGGAACCAATTCTGGCACAGCCACCTAAAACCATAAACTCTTAAATCCCAAATAACAAAATGGGATGAATGTTGCCCTCTTTTCTCAGACCGTTGTGAGAACACACGATAAAGAGGAATACTGTAAACATAAGGAAACCATCTCCTTCAGTCCGATAGATGTATTCAGTAACCATTTCCCCCAATCTCATCCTGGGAAAGAAGGCAAAATCTGGCAAGATATACACTTTCTCTTGGGTAAACAAAGTATTTTCTGAGGTGCCTCACTTTTGAAACATCTATAGGCAGACTCTTCCAAGTCACAGCTCCAGAAAAGTCTCTCTCTCTTCCTTAGGATTTGAACTTCATGGGTGAAAAAAGCACTCCTGTTCCTCCCTTAAAGCATTCAGGCTTGGTGAACTTGAAGTATGTCCCCAGGAGGACTGTGTTCTTCATGTTCATGACATCCACTGGATGTCTGAGCTTCAGTTCTTTCTTTATAGAGAACCATACCTTATTTTCCAGAACAAAGAATTGCTTAATGCAACATAAATGGTTGATTTTCCCAAATATGAACTTGTGACAAGGGAAATACCTTGGTCAACCACCCAATGACAGACTTGCAGGTCATTATGATAGAGGGGGCAGAAACATATTCCATACTGCTTGTTCAGGCATTACAGGATTGTACAAAGTGGAAGAGGTTTATGACTCAAACAGCTATCCATGATCCAAAAAGTCAAAATAAAATACCCTTAAAAGTTAGAAAACTGATATGAAACTGCCTCTTGTTGCTGTTGCATGCACCTCAGATCACAGCTGATTAAAGATGACTTTTCCCCAAAGGAAGCATCTATTGCTAGAATTTGTGATGATGCCATTTAGGAAAAATCTGTCCCCAAACTATTGAGAGTGATCCACCATGGATCTCAAGAAGTAATGCCAAGGATCAAGAAGCAGGACCTAGACAGGATAATATGAACAATACACCAACACTTGGAATACCTTTATGTGCAGGTGTGCCACTGGCACTGTGAAGACTGAAGCTGATATGATTTGGGTTTGTTATTATAAGAATTAAGACATTTTTGTTTCTCTGATAAGATGATTAAATGTACTGCACAAATCACCAAAGGTTTGGAAAGTGGAGTGAGAAGGGTTCCATGGGCAGGATATACAGGCAAAATCATGTAGAGGAGTTCATTGTTTAATGTCATCAGACATTTTGACTGTGCTGAGATCTTCTCTCTGAAGAACAGTGGTCTTCCAGAAGCATCCTGGTATCTGGTCAAACATTTCTGTAGCTGAGCACCTTCCCACATAATCATCAGTTTCTGGAAACTCTATAAACTGACTCACCACTCTGCTGAAGTTAGGGTGTCTGCAAGTATACTTCTTCCTAGAAGATGCAGTGCCACAAACTAAAAGTGCATGCCCAATGACAGATCTTACAGCTGCATGGCTAAACCGCAAAGCTGGTATGACAAAATACCACACTTAGCTTACATCTCTTAAGACTGGTCATAGCTGTCATAGTCAGTAATAACCTGCAGAGCCCTCAGTAAAACAAGATTCCTGAATGGTGTGACAACCAGCGCCACTGTTACATTTCCTTCAAATTAATATGCAACTCCATTTGAAAAAAGGACTATAGCTGCTGACCTATTAAGGATGCCAAATGCGTGCCCAGCTGGCATCTTAAATAACTATCATCAAGACATGTTAGGGCAGATTTCAGAAACAGACAGCTTATGCTTAAATGGGTTCAAAATATCTAACATACATGTAATTCTGGTCAACATATAACAAACAACGCTGCAAGCAACAAACAAAATAAACAAGGATAATCTTTACTAAAAAGCAACTATCATGATCCATATTCATCTGCAAGTCAAGAAAAGTTACTCCTAAACTCTGTTCAGCACTACTTTCAAAACACAGTACTTCTAAGGGAACTAAATCCAGTCATACTGTAGTCTTAATGACTGCATATTTGAGGGAGTCTACAAATAGTATAACAAAGTCTCTCCACTGTAAGTGCACTGAATCATAACAAATCAATCACTATAGGTGGAACCCTTGGTTTCTACTACCAAGCAAAAGGTTAAAGCTACCAACTAAAAGGATGACTCCACAGCTGGAATGAAAGTAGTAGACTGCATTGGAAGAAACAAGAAACACACAAACATCTTTTTATTTTCTCTATATATAAAATCCAACATCTGTTGGGTAAAGATTACCATCCTCTATCAACCTGTATCTTAAAATGTTTCATGAGATGACCACTTCCATATTAAGAAAGAGACCTGAACGTTATCAGAATAGGTTGGAATCATACTTATGGTCAAACGTCTTTTCTGTAAACTAACTGCAACATGCTTCTTAATCCACAAATTATGAAGTGTCTTTGGAAATCTTAGTAAGACGTGACATGTTAACCAGTATCAAAAAGCTCTTCATTGGGGGGCAAAGGTGAAAAACGCAGAAGGGATGGAAAGGGAAAGGTCTAGTCCCACTGCAGCTGAAAGCAGGAGATTCAAGATGGTATTTAGGGGACTTGTCCTCGTCCTCAGTAGAAATGCTATTACAAAACGGTTTCTTTCACTGGGATATAACCTTCGACCCTAACAACAGTGTGTAACTCCGACTATCATCTTTAGAAAGCACACAGAACAAATCCTGTATTCCTGAAAAAAAGTACACTTTTTTCTTCTTCCCTAAGAAGGGTAATGCAAACAATTAACAAAATAGTCTTCTGTTTTGCTTTTACATTTGAATTCATAAATATGCAAGGGCATTGTTACCAAGAACACTACAAAAGACTGGATCTGATCTTGGCTAAATCATTCTCTGAAAAGTATGCACTGATGGCATTCAGCAGTAGAGTCTTGACTTTCTCAAGATGACGCAAGTTCAAGTAGCACCTCAGGCATTTGACACCTCAGGCAGGTTACATGGGTGAGCAAATCTTGGGGGGGCAGAGACGTGTACAATCAGGACACACACACACACAGTTTGATTTCCCTGGTGAAAACTGGAGAATCAACTGCATAATGCAGCCTTTGAGTGGTGGTCACTTGCTGGTGTCCGCACCTTGTAGAAGTGAGGAACAGTCCAGCACTGATGCCTATTACATACCCCAGCCATATTGTGTTATTGGACATGTGCACAAGATGGGACATATGGGACTAAATATTCCTCAGCAGCAGTATGACACTGCCCAGATATCTCAATCTCCTAACTGGCCTGGAAAATGGGTCAAGAGTTAGCACAGGGTGGTTGCGATGGATACAGTGCACCCACTGAAAGAAGAGATGTCCTTAGAGTAGCTGATGGTCAGCTACAGCCAAAAATAGATGCAAAATAATTCTCTGAAAAACACAGAAAAAAATGGTAATTTAAATAAAAATAAATTGCATGTTGTGTCCCACTGCATGCAATGACACAATCTAAAAGCACCAAACCACTGTAAGGCAAAATGTTGCATAACAGAGAGTGACAGTTTGCTTTGAAACATTTCTGTCATTAAAATACTGTGATTGCTCAACAAATGCAAAAGCACCCTGTAAATCAGATAAATTACCTAAAGGATTACAGCTGTAATTGACAATAATACTGCTGTATTCTTTGGCAGTCAAATTAAGTTCATCTCTATTAGGAGAGAGGGTTTTGAACAAATCTTTAAAGCCTTTAACTGTAAAACTATCAAGGCTTCTAGCATCTTATACAAAGTGAAGTATATAAAAATGAAAGAAATAAATGCTCTAGTAATTTCATAAAAGATGAGCCAACAACGATGCAATTTTAATAAAATAGCTCAAACAGAAAGGCCCTAACCAATAGCATCTAATGAAGTAAAAAAAAAAAAAAAAAAGTGCAAAAGTTTCCTTCAAGGTGCGAATACTCATATGCAGTGGTGTGTGAGGATGTTAAACTTCCAGCAGAAAAAAGGTGAATTCTAAAGGTCAAGAATAAGAGCTATAACTTTATAAAATAGCTGCTTTTCCTCTGACACCTCTTCAAAATCTTATTTAACATGTGTTCAGACATAAATTTTTCAAATACACTAAACTACAAATTTGTGGTAAAAAATCCTCCTCTTCATTCAGTCCATCAAAAGGTTAACAAGCAACAAAACTCCACTGATATATTTTGGTTAGGGTCTACATGTCTAGGTTTCCTTTATCTTTTTAATTTAGAAAGCAAACAAAAATCAGGTTCAGCAGCAATATCATGTCAAAAGAGGCAATGGTATTTGAAATCAAGCTCGCTAGAAGCAGCATCCTGCAGCAAACTTTCATGATGATCATTCATATCTCCAGAGAGTCCATCTCTAGCAGCTGCTCAGTCCTCTAATGCAGTCTAACTATGGCTGACAATGGGAAAAGTTTTTAACCTTGTTTTAAATAACAAACAGCAATGTTAGCAGATTAACAGTCCTTTACAGTAACAGTATAATAGATATACCAAAAGAAAACATACACAAATACCTGTACCAACAAAACATACATATATACACACACACGATAAAAACAGACTCCTGAGTTTACAAAAAAAAAAAAATACGTCAAGATTCTAATAACGTCACTAGTATAATCCGAGTTCTCTTCACAACTTATTGCTGATGCAATAACATTTTTGTTAATGACTGTTTACTTTATCTAATTGTAGTCTCCTTTTTTACTATGTACGCTCTGTATAATAACAATTATTACTTTCTTGGAGCTTTTCTCCTCGGGCCTCTACTGAAAATGGGCATGTATCCAGTTAGACTAGCCGGTTAACAAATGTAAAATAAAAAAATAAATAAAGTCACAATGGATAGGTAATGAACTTTTAGCTTGTTTGCTAGCCTATCAAGAGTTCCCTTTAGTAGGCAGCAGCAATAATCTGACCTTTTAAGTACACAGTAAACAAGAAAAGAAATTCTGAAAACCCTGTCAGGAAAAGATTAAAAAAAATCTAAACCCAGAAATTCATAAGATACTATTACAAAATGCTTATAATTAATCAGTATAGGTTTATAGGTTTTTACTAGGCTAATGATCACAAGGGCCTTTTTAAGCTTAGCGATGCATACCAAATCTCTGAAAAGTTCTGGTACCCTTGAGAAGTGTAAGCAGGGGCTTGGAAGGTGAAACATTTGCAAGCAGGGGCTTGGGAGGTGAAACTTTTACAAGCAGGGGCCTAGTAGATGAACCATTTACAGGCTTGCCCATGTTCATTTGAGACATAGGTGCCAAACCAGGGATGAATTTCCTGTTCCCCATCCAATTGTCCAAGTTACACTTGAATTGGAATAGGGATAAACTCTGCTTCAAATGGATGGCTTTAAATTTCTAGTCTCCCACCAGGACACAAGTGCTCCTCAGCAATTACATTCTGCTTGCCGAGCACACTCAATCAAATCTGCAGTCTGCGGCTACCACTCCACCCATACAGTATAAGGAGGAATCAGTACTGCAAACTAAACAAGGATATACATTTTGAGCCTCAAGAGCAGGGTCAGTCCACCCAGGCATTCTACTTGTATGTTTTATGGGAGTGAAGCTATTACATTAGCAGTATTTCTTAGTAGTTCTCAGCTTGCTAATAAAACTGACTGCTGTAGCCTTGTGTCCTCCCCCCGCTAGTACAGTAATCTTAACTGTCCAATAGACAGTATACATTTAATTCACATCCCTGTGACTAAATTAACCATCAAGCAGCCCTCTCAGTGCTTTCTGCCTTAGTTTGTATCACTTGGAGGCCCACCTGTTTATTTGCATCTCTATACATTCCCCTTCATTGCTAATGTATCTCCCTACTCTAATCTGTGCACAAACTGGTTACTAATCAGCAAGTCAATGTGAAGACACGCTCCCAACCTTAACTTTGCTGTCTCTTCTCTCCTTCACTTTACAGGTAGTTTGAATTATTACTTACCCCCTCTGAGGCCTTCACTGATTTCCACTGATTGCCTCTCTGGTTTCTTTGCATTCCACCTGGTTTACACTCCTTGAACTATCTCCCTCCCCCAACACAAAGTCTATATTAGAATACTGCTGAGCATGGAGCCATCTTTAAATTTCTAGTCTCCCACCAGGACACAAGTGCTCTTCAGCAATTACATTCTGCTTGCCGGTAAGCCATTAGACCTCAGGAATTTGTTTAAAGTGTTCAGATTTGTAAAGTAATACTTACTTTTTTCTCTTGTCTTGGTTGGCTCTGCCCCGCTCCGTTTGCCCTCGCTAATGCTCGGGCTCTCTTCGCTCCCCTGCCCTGCCCCCTATTCCCTCCCACCCCACTACCTCTACATTTATAGTAATCACAGCCACACCCACACCCTCACATCACCTCCACCAATCACAGCTCCTCAAGTCATATTACATTATACCACACCAACTTGCTCCAATCAAAATACTCCCAATCACTCTCATTCCCACTAGGCATTTTTTACATCACCCACACTACTTCCCCATCCACATATAGTGCAACCCTATAATTCTTATTCAGACCCCCCATCTAGAAACAACTTAAACTTTATAACCATGACTATCACACAACTAAGTCTAGTCTGTCTTCTCATAATTCTTTACAACACCACAAGTTATCACTCTAGCAGTATCCCTAAACTTAGTAGCACAACACTATATTATGCACTCTCGTATACAGAAACAACACATTATAATAATATCTGCCCACAGTTATTCAAGAACTACATAATGGACCAATTCAGAACTAAACACGTATGCTCTCATTCCTACTCAACACAATACTTTCTCACACTCCTCACCAAACTCCAACATCTGTATAACCATTTTAACTCCAGGCTCACCATAAGTGGGGATATCCACCCCAACCCAGGCCCAAATTCATCCTGTCCAACACAAACTGCTCCAACACAAATGTCAGAACATAACACCCTCACTTTCTTCATCCCTGGCCAAATCAACAACAGCAGCAAAACCAACCATCTTTTAATGCTAAATATTAATATTAGAAGTATCAAAAATAAAATACCTTAACTCCAGGCCACAATAGCAAACTACTCCCCAGACATACATAGTTGCTTTAACAGAAACCTGGCTAAATAAAAACATAGCTAACTCAGAAGTTCTCCCTACCAGCTACAATATCATTAGACAAGACAGACCACTTCGTAAAGGGGGTGGAACTGCCTTACTGTACAAGTCCAGCTTAACTGTCCATCAATTACCAAACTCCTACCCCTCCCCCAATAATTGGGACATACTTATCTCACAACTTCAACTTCACCCTAAAAAGGTCATCACCACAATTGTGATCTATATTCCACATGGTAATATACCTGCTAGCCTTGAAGACTTCTTATCCTTGTGTTCTTCCACATTCTCACAAGAAACTCTTATTCTGGGGGACTTCAACCTAGATTGGTTCACCTCTATATCAGAACCACCTAGTAATAAATCTTCATGGCTACCAGCAGCTAGTCCAAATTCCAACTAGATGTGATAAAAAATCTAAAAGGGAATCTTTATACGTAGTAGAACACGCATATACAAAACCACTAACTATATATCCACTAGAAACACAAAAAAATTCTCTCCTGAGGTCCTCAACACTTTACTCTGTAGCTGTGACTGGACCCCCCTAAAAACCCTCCCACTTGACCAGGCTGTAGCATATTTCAACAAAACATTTCTACAACACCTAGACACTGTCGCTCTATTGCGCAAAATCAAAGTTAGAACCTCTACAAATCCCTGGCTCAGTAAAGAAACCAAACAAATCCTCAAGTCCAGAGACACTGCCTGGCTTTACTATAAAAAAAAAAAAAAAAACAAGGAAACACAAAACCTAACTAAGTACCAAGAACTGCGTAACTGTGCAAAAAAATGCATTAGGCTGGACAAAAAATCATACTACACAACATTACAAACTAAATATCAACACAACCCGCAAAAATTTTGGAAAAATGTAAACCAACTACTAAAATCCACCCAAAAGGCTACCCCCAAACCAACCACCCCTGACACTAAAGTTCCAATCGAAACACAATTCAACTCCCACTTTGTGAACTCAATTCTATCCTTAGTATCACAGGACAGCTCCTTCCTCACTATCCCCCCCAACAGAAATAACACTAATACAAGCTTTACCCTCAAAACAGTTTCCACCACCTCAACCAAAAGCATGCTCTCCAAACTAAAAACCTCATCAACAGCAGGCGACCTACTCCCCAGCTATTTCTTGAAACTCATAGCAGATGCTATTGCTATCCCAGTCTCCACTCTCATAAACAGATCAATTGTTGAAAACTATGTGCCCAAACTCTGGAAAATATCCTATGTTACACCCATACATAAAGGCGGGACCTCCACTGAACTTAATAACTACAGACCCACTGCTTTACTCTCCCCCCAGCCAAAATCCTAGAAAAATGCATCCATTCCCAGATGCTAAACTATCTCCTAGACAGCAACATCCTGTCACCTACTCAGCATGGTTTCAGACCTGCCCATAGTACCACTACAGCCCTCCTCTGCTTCACAGACACAATAAACTGTCTCAAAAATGAAGGCCTACAAGTGTCAACTCTTTTTTTGATATGTCCAAAGCATTTGACACAGTCTCACACCAAATCCTGCTAAACAAACTAAACCAATATCATCTATCAAATTCCACTCTTACCTGGTTCCAAAGCTACTTAACTGACAGGTACCAAGCTGTGAAATGGGAAAATTATCCATCTCCTCAGCTGCCCATAACTATAGGAGTCCCACAGGGTTCTATCTTAGGACCACTACTATTCACAGTCTTCACAAATGACCTCCATACCTCCACACAGCATGCATCTATAATTCAGTATGCAGATGGCACTACCTTAATCTGTGCTGAACAAAAAATTCCCACCCTCCTGCAAACAACTCAACTAGCATTCTCTGACGTTGAAAACTACCTTACCAAAGCCCAACTTATCCTCAATCCAAAGAAAACTCAGCTTATGATTATAACCAGTTCTAACAAAAACACTAACAGTCAATTCACTACTCCACAAATGCTACTCCAATTGCTCCAGTGGCACAGGCTAAGCTATTGGGAATAACCATAGACTCCCACCTAAAATTTGATAGTCATCTCAACTTAACTATTAAAAAAGTACATGCCAAAATGGGGTCACTCTACCATATCAAACCATTTCTTACCAACAACACAAGATCGGCCATTGCTTGCTCCCAACTTCTATCCACCCTACTCTATGCATCTCCCATTCTGACTAATCTCAACAAAACTGAACTAAGCAAAATGGAAGCCTGCTATAACAGAATTGCCCACTTTGCTGCAAATTGCTCATATAGAACTCATCACTGTACTGCTTTGAGACAGCTCCACTGGCTTGAACTGCCCAACCTCCTAACCTACCATCAGCTCTGCCTCTGTCATTCTATCTATTACCTCCCCAATAAGTGTCCTGCCCTCAAAAACCTAGTACATCATCACTCAGCCAAAAGACCTCTTAGATCATCAAGCAAATTACTACTAGAAGTCACCAACAGCTACAATAGCTTTGGAGATGCACTCTATAGTAGTTCAGTGGCTAAAAAATGGAACTCTGTCCCTACTAGCGTTCAAAACACATCATCCAAAGCCTCCTTTAAAGACCTCATCAGGCAACATCTCAAGCAAAGTTGGCAGTGCCATGATTGCTCCCCTGGCTAGTGAAAGCGGATAACATATACATACTAAATCTAGAGCACTTGATAATAGTTTTCAATCTTACTCACAAACACTGGCTAATCAACAGTGTATGTACTGTACCTGTGTACTATGTATGTATTATACCTATGTTCCAAATTTCAGCTGTACATCTCAAATCTGTTAATTACCTTTATTTTTAAAATTAATATTTTTTTGTTTGTTCTCTCCACTGTAACTGTTTATGTGCCACATACCACTGTAAAAACATGTCTCCTGTAATTTGTGTGTATACTGATCGTGTCTAAATAACTAAATGTGTCTGTAATTTTTCTTTGTGGAGCTTTTCTCCCCAGGCCTCTGCTGAAAAAGAGCCTTTTCGGCTCAGTCAGACACCCCCGGTTAATAAATGTAAAATAAATAAAAATGGGCAGCCTGTTACAGAGAAGGGGTAGTCTCTGGGATAAACACCTCTCTCTCCAGCAGGTCCTATTTATATCAAAGGTTTAAGTCTTTGTAACAGGTAATTCTGGTGTTGTTTATTTTGCAGATATGCAGGAGGTCCATCAGAATGGGGTCTGACAAAGCCTTGCATGCCAGGAATAGATCTCCCCTCAAGAGCCTGTAGAAGACAGAATACAGGAATTTGAGGTGGTCTGCATAGGACATGTTACTTACGCCCTTGTACTCATTTAGTGAGGGACCTCTGTGGATGTTCCAGTTGTTGGATATACCTGGTTAGGTACATACCAAAGGGGGCATTGTACTCGATGACAGCTCTGATGAATGCCAAATACAGTAGAACAATGACTTCCTTGGACCTAGATGCCATACCTTTGTTTATAAGTCACACAGCAGAGAATGATTTCCTCACTACTGTAGACACATGATGGTCAAAGACTAGATTACTGTTTGTGTGTGTCTCCAAGTCCCTGACTACTGGGTCAACTCTTAGGGGTGTGTTGTCAATATGATAGTTACCATGGGTGAATGACTTCCTAAAGGATACTGTTATGCATTTCCTGGCATTTAGGTTTAGTCCATCGCTCTGGCACCAGTTGTATGTCTCTGTGTCAACCCTTGTGTCGGTGGGCGATTCGATGACAGCTTCTAATTTGCAATCATCTGCAAATTTAGTAAGCCAGAGGCAACTGACATTGGCCTTGACTTTAGAGAAGTAAATGCCAAAAAGGAGAAGTCCCAGAACTGATCCCGGAGGGACTCCGCTAGTTACTGGCCTCTTTGTAGAGGTGGACTCTCCAATTCTAACTTCCTGGGTCCTGTCTGTGAGCCAGCTGGCTATTCACTGGCTGACATAAGGGTTTATACCTAATCTCTTAAGTTTGTCAACAATGCCCAAGTGGGGGATTGTGTCAAATGCCTTGGACAGATCAAGGTATGCAGTGTGAACCATTTTGCCCTCATCCATTCCTTTAGTGACCTTCTCAAAGAAGTCCACCAGGTTCAGTAGGCATGATCTGCCCTTGATGAAACCAAGGTGAGTTGGGTCCAGTGTCTAGAGGTTTCCTATGTCATTATTGTCAATGATAATTCATCCCATGACTTTGCATATGGGAATAGTGAGACTTATGGGTCTATAGTTTCCAGGGTCTGTAAATGGCCCACCTTTGTGGAGAGGGATGACTGTTGCTGCTCTCCATTCATAAGATACAAAGCCTTTTTGGAGGCTACAGTTTAGTAGTAATTCCAAAGGACTGACAGGCCATGTTTCAAGCTATTTAGAAGGCATTCTGGAATACTGTTTGGGCCCACTGATACAGTAATATACTTATTTTAGATTAAGTGAAGACTTGTTTAGACTTCCAATATTGCTACACACTGATCAACAGCTTAACTTCAACTTTCCCACTGTCAAAACAGAAACTGAGAAACTGCAGCCAGATATATCAACTTGAGTAAAATTCAGTTTCTGTCTACTAAGAACATTGCCTGGATGCCTGCAAAGAAAAAAAAAACTAAAACAGCCTCAAAGAAAATCAACTAGAAAAGAAAAGGAGAAAACACTGATGGAAGAATCCTGCAGCTGTTCAGCAAAAAGCAGTTCAAGCTCCAAATTTGGTGCAAGACCTTCCTGTAATCTAGAGGAAAAAAATAAATTAAATGTTCTCAGAGCTGATTAGAAAAACTGAAGCACTGAATGAGTATATCAACTCAAATAACATAAGGCTGGAAAACTGGAAACAGCTTTAAACAGATATCCAGGTGAGCTGATAAAGCTGCAAAAAACAGAGGTCAAAATGGTTGGCTGAGTATGAGACTGCTCAATAAGAGATGGTTCAAAAAATGGTAGAATTAGAATACAGAGCACATGCAGAATATCTGAGATTTTCTGATGTATCAGAGAAACTAGAAGAAACAGATTGTATTAATTTTATGAAGGCGCAAAAAAACAACTGGACTGGTATTCTACAGCAAGAACTGTTAATTGAAAGGGCAACAGTGTGTGCATACGCCAAATAAGGCCATGAGAAAGCAGCCAAGACCTTCACTAGCAAAACTGCAAACTTACCAACAGAAAGAGTTGATCCTGACAAAACTATGTCAAAAGGGCAAAGTATTAGAAGTTGGAGACAGTAGAGTGTTTATAGAAAATGATTATTCACCGTACACCAGGCAGAAAAGAAACACATTTATTCCAGTAATAAATTCAGCTGCTGTATCCAGCTGTCTTCAGAATTTTTCTTCCTGGGGGGTCAATCATTTTTTGATGCATAACAGTCTAAGAAAGAAATACAAATGTCTGTCCAATAAAAAGTGAGCTATCAAACAGAAGGGGATCCCACTTCTTATTATTTTGATAATAAAGCTCATAGAGAGACTTGCCAGTGTGTTCCAAAGAAAATGCTTAAGAGACAGAAAAGAAGCACAGGAGTTGACTAGAAAAAACAGAAGTACATTGGAAATGAACCAGAGCTTGGATTTGGGAGACGGAGATCAACAGGATGAAAACCAGCAACTCTGAAATTAATAAATAAATCAAATGTGGGATTACAAAGCATCAACTACATTTGTGAAACATGCAAACCAAAGTGAATAAACAAACTAAGGAAAAACAAAAAAAGCAATGAACAAAGTACACTCTAAACAATATCAAAAGTAATGATACTGCAGTGTAATAAAGTAAGGTTAGCACTTTCGTGCAGGTCTGTGCCTGCACTTCTTCAGACAAAAAAACACATTGACAAGGTCAGTTAAATACCTTCTCCCAACAAGTAACCACACCTACCAAGAATCACATGAGCAATTAATCAATTAAATACATTAAAATACATTAACCCATGAGTAAACACAAAAAGTTCTGTTTGAACATCCACTTAAAAACTGGTATGAACGGTGAAGTATTAGCCGGAATTTCACTAAAACCAAGCCTAAAATCTATTATAAATGTATATATGTCCCAAAAGATAAAATAGTTAAAAACATGCTCCATCAAAATAATAAATAAATATAGTGTTACACACATTTATAGGAGTGTTTTTTTAAAAAAAAATCTGTAAGCCCTATGATAGGCCAATGGAAACACACAAAAAGTTTATACATAAATATACACCCAAATAACAGGACTCATCTCATTAAACTCCTTAGTTTTAAAATGCAGGCAATGGAGCACACATCTTTAAAAGCAAAGAGATGTTTTTTAGACAACTGTTGGATTATATGAATAATACTATGGAATTCCTTAGATTTACCAGTGATTTTCAAGGGGAGAGTATTTCTTCTTTAGATATACGTTTGACCAAGTACCATACTAGACATTGTTCAGGAAAGAAACCTACTCCAATTCTTTCTTACAGTTCTCCAGCTCCCATCCAGGACACCAGAAAAAATCAGTTGTCAAAGGACAACTTGTCCGAGCAGCTAGAATGGTTTCTGATTTCGAGGAATTCTTAGCCGAATGCCATCTCTTGAGGGATATGTTCATCAAGCGTGGTTACCCGCAGGTTTTGCTGGATGATTTATTTTATGAAGTAACTTTTAAAAGATTTACTGTTTTTTACAAAGCAATTTTAAATGATTCCCGTATGGAACAGGTGACAATGACTAATGATATTAGTGATCAAGCTACCAATTCACATATGGATACCAACACAGACTTTTCTTCATCCTTTATTACCCCTTTTAGTAATGAAGCCCACCTTTTGAAACATATTTTATTTAAGAATTGGGATTTAATCAAGGCAGATGTGAATGTGAGGGACAGCCTACCCACAAAACCAGTAGTCATTTTCAAAAGGGGAGAAAATTTGAAGTCTTTGTTAGAAAGTAAAAAGGCAACTACTTCAAGGGTAAAGAGTATGTTTCAGTGTGAGGCTTGCCCCTACTGCAGGTTTATTAACACTGGTTGTTCCTTCACAGTTAAGAATCACAATTTTTTATCTACTGGAAGGTTCAATTGTAATTCCAGAAAAAGAAGTTATGTACTCACCATAACGTTCCATCTGAATAGGTAACTTCATTTGTCAGCAACCTGTGGGTATCGGATCCAATCCGGATCCGAGCCGGCAGCTTTCCAAGCTAGAGATCTGAGCTCCAAGCTCCTCCCCCTTACCCATAATACCCTGTTACCTCCCTCCAAGTCCTCAGATCGAGTTTGCCCTATAAGCACAAAATACCAAGAAAGAAACCACCTGAACATCCTAACCTGATACCAACTAGGAGTGAAACAACGATCATTCAGGTGACGAACTACAGGTTAGGGGGATGGGGGGGGTCGGTTGCTGACAAATGAAGTTACCTACTCAGATGGAACATTATGGTGAGTACATAACTTCTTTATCTGACGTAGTTAACTTCATTTGATCAGCAACCTGTGGGACAGAGTCCCCAGCTACCAAAAATTTGGGAGGTCCTCATGGAAGCATATTCCGGAGCACTGCAGAGCCAAAAGATGCCCTCCTCCTGGATATCAAATCCAACTTATAATGTGTAATAAATGTATGAGAGGAAGCCCAAGTGGCCACAGAATAAATGTCATCCAAGGGCACCCTTGACCAAAAAGCAGCAGAGGTAGCCACAGAGCAGGTAGAATGTGCACAAACCCCCACGGGCACAGGTCGACCAGAGATTTTGTACGTTTGCAAGATGCATTGAGAAATACACCTAGCTAGAGTTACCTTCGTCACTGGTTTACCCAAAGATGGCTTAGCAAAGGAAACAAAGAGCTGCTCTGATTTTCCAGAGGCAGCCATTCTATGCAAATAAAAGCGCAACTGTCTATGCACATCTAATGAATGGAGTCTGCACTCCCCCTTGTTCTGGTAGTTAGGGAAGAAGACAGGCAGGTTAATGGATTGGTTGATGTTAGTCTCGGAAGCCACTTAAGTAAAAAAGAGGGATTAGTCCTGAGGGAAACTCTGACTTTATGGAAGACAAGATACAGAGGTTTGGAACAAAGGGCCTGAAGCTCTGGTACCCTTCTAGCTGAGGCAATGACAATCAAGAAGGCAGTTTTCCAAGACAAATACTTTAATTCAACCGAAGCTGTAGGCTCAAAGGGGGGACCAGTGAGAGCCTGGAGGACTAAGGTTAGATCCCACGGAGGAACCACATTCTTTACAGGAGGCCTTAAAAGAAAAGTACCCTTCAAGAAGGCCTTGCAGATCTTAGAGGAAGCTAAGGGACCAAGATTGTCTCCAATGTGGAAGTGGGAAATAGCCACCATCTGAACCTTCACAGTTAAAGAACTGGCCACCTGATGAAAAATGTGGGATAAAAACTCAAGAACTGCTGGAATGAGAGCTGTAAAGGGATCCAAATTCCTATGCCCTGCCCAGATAGAAAAACGTTTCCATTTACTATTGTAGACTTTCCTGGTAGAAGGCTTATGAGCGGCCACCAGGATGGATTTAACTGCGGAAGAGATACCGGGAGTCCTAGCCACTAACGGAACTAGATCAACCAAGCCAAAAGCTTGAGGTCATCCAGGTTCAGGGTTTTCAATCCCGAAGGATGTGAGATTAGATCCGGAATGGGATCTAAGATCCAAGGAGGAGCTACTAGATAAGACCGCAGGGAATGGGAACCAGGTTTGACGAGGCCAGAATGGGGCTATGAGGATAACTCTGCTCCCCAACCGATGAGCTTACTGCAAGAATCTTGTCATTAGCAGGAGAGGAGGACAGGCATAACAAAGACTGGATGGCCAAGCATGAACCAAAGTGTCTCTGGGGTTCTCCCCCGGTGGGGGGATTAGAGCGAAAAACTCACTGCACTTTGTGTTCGAAGGTGACGCGAACAGATTGCAGCAAGGTTGACCACATTTGAGGAAGATTCATTTCGCTACTAAAGGGTTCAGAGACCACTCAAAAGGTGAGAGGATAGTTCGACTCAGTTTGCCCGCTAAAATGTTGGACTGACCCTGGATGTGCGTTGCTAGCAGAAAGCAGTTGTTGGATATCTCCCACTAACAAACTCTCATGGCCTCTTGGCAGAGAGGATAAGACCTGGTCCCCCCATTTGTTGATGTACCAGACCACTGACATGTTGTCTGTTTGAATTGCAATAGTCCCTAGAAGAAGAAGGGCATGGAGAGCCTGCAACGCTAGAAGCACCGCCCTCATCTCCAGAACACTGATATGCAGAATGGTCTCTGTTGGAGTCCACGTGCCTTGGACGGTTCTGCCCATGCAATGCCCCCCCCCCACCCTAGGTGAGAAGCGTCCGTGGTCACTGTGGCTTGGGGTAGAGGCATCAAAAAGGGGCGCCCTTCCTGAAGATCTCGTGAATGGTGCCACCAAAGCAGAGATTCCCTGCAAACCCTGCTGAGGGGAATAGGGGAGCATAATGGGTGTCGAAGGATGGACCACTGGACCTGTAAGGTCCATTGAAGAACTCTCATATTCAAGCGGGCCAGGGGTGAAAGGTTGATCGCCGCTGCCATCGACCCTAGAGCCCTCAGGACTAATTCTGCCGGTGGGACTGAAGACTGTAGAAGAGCCAAGACGTGGAGAGTTAGGTTGCGGAGTCTGTCCGACGTCAGAAAAGCTTTGGACTGAAGTGTGTCTATTCTGGCCCCTATGAAATCCAAGATCTGAGTAGGCTGAAGGGACGATTTTTTTGTAGTTTACAGTGATCCCCAATTGGTGGGCCAAACGCAGGAAATAATCCCTGACCGAGCATATTAAATGCCTGGTGGGAGGGGCGAGGAGCCAGTCGTCCAGGTAAGGAAAGACCTGTATTCCCTGAAGCCTCAGGTGGGCCGCTACAACTGCCATGACCTTGGTGAATGCCCTGGGGGCTGTGGTGAGACCAAAGGGGAGGACCCTGAATTGATAATGGCTGGCTCCCAGCCGAAAGCAGAGAAACCTTCTAGATCACCTGTCCATCAGAATGTGGTAACACGCATCCTTGAGGTCTATGGAGCACATCCAGTCGTTCTCCTGCAGAAGGGGGAGAATAGATTGAATGGTGACCATCCGGAACTTTTCTTTGGCAAAGGACAGGTTCAGGGTAGACAGGTCGAGAATCGGCCTTAGGTCCCCCATCTTTTTTGGCACCAAAATGAACCTGGAGTAAGTGCCTGATCCAGACTGGCCTGGGGGTACGCGCTGGATGGCTCTTTTTCTTAGCAGCTCTTCTATCACTAAGGCTTCCATCTCCCTCTGATTGGGTGGGACATCAGGGAGGCACCCCAACTGAGGGGGGAGAACTCAGGAAGGGAATAGAGTAACCTCTGGATATTATACGGAGCACCCAGCGATCCATCGTGATGGACTCCAAATGTGCTAGGTGCTCCGAGAAATGCCCCCCGACTGCTTCCAGAGAGGAGTAGTCGGGCAACCCCTCAGGGTTGCTGCGTGGGTCAATCGGAAAAGGGTTCCCTCGACCCAAAATTTCTCGGCCCCCCTCTGCCTCTGGGCCGGCATCCACCCTGTCCTCTC
Organism: Protopterus annectens; assembly: GCF_019279795.1. Classification (NCBI taxonomy): domain Eukaryota; kingdom Metazoa; phylum Chordata; order Ceratodontiformes; family Protopteridae; genus Protopterus; species Protopterus annectens. The sequence goes on from NC_056726.1 coordinate 574,019,588, forward strand.
CTGCCTCTGAAGGACGAGGAGTCCGGAGCAGAACGGGATTGTTGAGATTTCCAGAACCACATCTTCTTTTGTCCTCTCTGGTTCCTGGAAAAGGACCTTTGAGGAGCCGAGAAGCGGATTCCGATGGCAGACAATGTCTTCCCGTCTTTCTCGCTCTAGAGTAGCATATCGCGGATGGTCTTGCCAAACAGCGTAGAACCGTCAAAGGGAGCGTTCGCAAAGGACGCCTTGAAGGGTTCTGCAAAATCGCAAAGATGGAGCCAGGCATGACGCCGTAAGGCGATGCCTGCTCCGCTAGCTCTATCCGCTCCCTCCATGGCATGGGAGAGAAGCCACATAGAAGTGTTAGATATAGACTTTAGAGTGGTCATTCGTGCTGAGAAGGTTTGCTTGTCCTCGGCCGACATGGACTCTGGGGGTGACCCAGCTTACTCTTTGATTAGGTCTCGCTGAAGTCGAATTACGTGTGCCAAGTAGTTCAGCGCCCTTACAGAGAAGGTGGCTGAATGAACATCCGCTTTCCAATGCAGTCCACCACCCGAGACTCATTGTCTGGAGGATGTACCGAGGAACTTTCTTGCGCCAGTTCCTTCTTGTTGGCAGCCGCCACCACCATGGCATCTACTGGGCCACCTTTGCTCCACGCTGTCCTGTCTGTTGGGAGGCTAAGAATTTTGTCTGGTCTCCTGGGTATCGGCTCTACAGTGTCCGGCTCCTTCCACACCCTGGTAGTTATAAGGTCTACCAGGGAGTCGGCTGGGGGGGGGACACCCAAGAGGTAAATGGGCCTGCATCAAATGCCTCCAGAAACACAGACTCATCCGAGGAAGGCTTTTGGGCTGACCACCCCCCTCTAATGCGCAGCATCTCCATGATGTCTCCAAAAGAGATGTCCTCGGGGGTGACCTGAAGGAACCTTCCCCTTCCTCCAAGTCAGTGTCTTCCGTGAGGGACTCGGGAGAGTCCAAGTGCCTCCTTTTACACTTTTGTTTAAGATGGACCTCTGCAGGGGGGCTGTCCAAGGAGGGCTCACTAACCAGGTCATGTTCTTCTAGGGGAACCATCTGGAACGTAGAAGCGGGCTGTCCCTGGGGCCGGATGATGGAGGACAGGCCCGTCTGCGAGGGAATGGCGGGTGGATCCGTAGCAAGAGCTTGGGGCCTCGAATCCCTCGAAAGGACCCTCTCCACGATGTCGAAGACCGAGGGTGAACTGCTCTCCCTGGGATCCGAGAGCAGCACTCTCGGATCCGACGTGTGGATCGGCGCCGGAGTTGACACGATCGGACCTGAAGGAGAAGTGCGCTCCGACAGTCTCGAAGCCGAAGACACACTAACCCCTCCGTATCCGAGGCTTGGCTCACGGCCCCAAGAGCGCAGATCCGAAAAAGGACCCGGCAAACTCGAGGGTACAGCCGGCGAAGTAGCGATTACTATCGGTGCCGACACCCTGGCTCCGATGCTACCCAGATCCGATGGCTCCGAAACCCGATAGTGGATCGGAGAAGGAGCAATAGGGGCAAAGAAGGGGGCCAAGCTCCCCCCTGTAGGGGGGGGGAGGCAAGAGTACTCCCATCTGCATTTGGGCCTGCAGAAAACGACGCATCATCCGGTCCATGTCTGCGTCTGAAAGGCTCCTAGTGGATCTAGAAGCCGCCGAGGCTGGCCGGGAAGGCAGCCTCGATGACCTCGAAGGTGATCGGGTCTCCTCCTCTGGCTCCAGAGAGAAACGTGGAGAATGAAGCCGAGAGTGGGAAGACCCGGAGACCTTTAGAGGAGAACTGAGCTGCTTAGCCGGCGGGGCCGAGGAGGCAGAATCGGCCCGCCGCTTGTGGCTCCTATGCCTCTCCCTGTCACGCTCCTTGTCCCTTTTGTCTTTCTTCCTGGAGTCCCTCTCTCCCTGGGCCACAGTGGGAGTTTGAGTCCCGGCCAGGGGAGCAGGAACAGTTGGTAGAACAGCCGCGGTTGGTGCCGCTGAGGGAGGAGGACGACGAAGCAGATTTCGCGGGCAAAAGGCCCGCAAGGATTAACTTGGTCCTCCTGTCCCTCAAAGCCCAGGGGTTAAAGGCTGCACAAATTTGGCAGTCTGATGACAGGTGGACTTTCCCACGCAAATAACGCACTGAGTGTGGCCATCGGCTCGGGACAGCTTATGGCCACATTCAGAGCATTTAGAAAATACGGCCTCTTAGGGCCTTCAGCCATATCAACACACACAAACACACCTTCACACACAGATAAGGGGAAGGGAACTACAACTAACCGACTACTATATAGAAGGTTTTTACTAAGTATACTAAGGTCAGAAGGAAACACACGCACACACACAATTTTGAAGAAAAAACTAGGAAATAAACCCTCTAATTTACTAACAAACTGCCAGGAGCTCGTCTCTCATGCTTCAAGAAGCTGCGGCAAACGAGATCTGAGGACTGGAGGGAGGTAGCAGGGTATTATGAGTAAGGGGGAGGAGCTTGGATCTCTAGCTTGGAAAGCTGCCGGATCGGATCCGATACCCACAGGTTGCTGATCAAATGAAGTTAACTACTTCAGATGTATAGTTTATTTAGCCAAGTGTAAACTATGTCCTGTCTTCTATATTGGTAAGACGGATAGAAGACTCAGGGACAGGCTGTATGAACATATTTATGCCATCAAAAATAAAAAAGTGGAGAATGCACTTGCAAAACACATAACTAACCATCCAGATCAGTCACTCAATTTCAGGGTTATAGAGGAAGTTAATGGATCCATTGGGGTGGCCCTATTCCACTATGGTTGGAAAAGTGTGAGCTTTTATGGCAACTTCGATGTGATGCCTTTAGATATCTGGGCATCAATGATGTGTGCTCCACTGCCTGCATTTAAAACTAAGGAGTTTAATGAGAGGAGTCCTTCTGTTACTTGGGTATATATTTATGTATAAACTTTTTATGCGTTTCCATTGGCCTATCATAGGGCTTCCAATTTTTTAAAAACACTCATATAAATGTCTGTAACACTATATTTATTTATTATTTTGATGAAGCATGTTTTTGACTATTACATCTTTTAGGACATATATACATTTATAATAGATTTTAGGCTTGGTTTTAGTGAAATTCCTAATACTTCACCAATCATACCATACCAGTTTTTAAGTGGATTTTCAAGCAGAACTTTTTGTGTTTACTCATAGGTTGATGTATTTAATTGATTAATTGCTCATGTAATTCCTGGTAGGTGTGGTTACTTGTTGGGAGAAGGTATTGAACCAACTTTGTCAATTTGTTTTTCTGTCTGAAGTAGTGCAGGCACAGACCTGCACGAAAGCACTAACCTTACTTTATTAAACTACAGTATCATTACTTTTGATATTGTTTGGAGTGTACTTTGTCCATTGCTTTTTTTGTTTTTCCTACATTTGTGAAACATGATGAAACAAGAAAACATGGAAATATTGGACTTGTTTGACTTTGTTAAACTTGTAGGGGACTACAAAGCATATACCCTACTTCATGTCATTAATGTTTGGAAGAACATTAAGGAGAGGGAAAGAGGAAGGAAGGCGGTAACAGTAAGTAAAACAAATTTTGTTTTTAACAGTATTTTAATAAAACATTACATAGATGGCATGCTATAAAGTAAAGCATTTTAGTTATTTTTATGTGTAATAGAGATACTAAAGTAAACATGTGCCCCTTTTTCCTTCTTAAAACTGAATAAGAAAGAAAGAAAGAAGTGTAGGCACCACAATGTAAAAAGAGAAGAAAGACTGGACAAAAAGTGTGATAAGTAACACTGATATGCTTTTCTTACTTTTGCATAGGGGACTGACTGGATTAAGACCCCTGACTTGATGTAATAAGTTTTAAGGGGAAGCAAATAAATGTGAATTTAATTAAATTTTTTTCCTCTAGCAAATGTTTACAGTGCAATATAAGAAGTTTGTAATGGAAGGCAATTTTGTATCTGGTTCACATGTTTCTATGGAGACAATCTGATAAGGGAGAAATAAAAACAGAATACTTCTCTTTCTTTCTTTCAATGGCTAGGATGATAATGTTTTCTGAAAGCATTCAAGTCACTTTCTATATCTGTGGAAGAATAAAGATAATACAAAAACAGACAGCACTTAGTGCAATTAGAAGTAGAACCCATACCAAGTGTCAAAGCATCAATAACCTTCATTATAGGTTAATTCAAGCCTTAGCGTGTGGCTGTCAATCTGGGCAATTGTTCCTATTAGGAGGGTTAAACTTCATTATTTGAATATGTGCATAATTGTCTGTGTTTGTATTAAGGTACTCTGGGAGTATGTTTGTTTTTTTGTTTTTGTTTCAGGGGTTTCATTAAAACAAAAAGACTTATGAGATGTTACAGGTTCAAATGGATATGACACGAAACAAATGTATAAAAGATCTACCTGCCAAACTTTAGAGTATGCATGTGACACAAAAGCTGAAACTTGACATTTAAAAAAAAGCTGTTATACATAACAGGTGGGAATAATAACTTCTTATCTTAATGACAGCACTTTTTATATTATCTTTAAATGTGACTGCTTTCCCAGATCTATACCAAAACAGAAGGTTAGTGAACTATATTAAAAAGTATAGAGTACAAATAGCTATGATATAAGACATGTACTTGGAAAGAGATGAACATGTGAATTTGATAAAGAAAGGATTCCAGGATAGTTATTCAGCACAGTATCTAGGAAAGTAAAAGGGGAGTACTTATATTAATCGCAAGAAGAGGTCCAATAGTGACAGAAGAGGAAAAAAGATAATAATGGCAGATTTGCAGTACTAAGGGGCTACTGGCAAGGGAAGGAGATTACACTGGCATGTATTTATATTCCACCTAAAACTGCTACAGTGAAGAATTAGAAAATTCTGGAGAAATAAGTAGCTTTTAGCATGAAATATTACTTATTGATGGGGAGTGGAATTTGATTTCCAACAGTAAGGATATCAGGGGGCCTAGAAGGGAAAATATAACAAAAGAGGGTAGATTTCTGAATTTATTTATCATAATATTTGGTATGGAAGATCTGAATTCAGTAGTAGAAGTTCAGAGAAAATTTAATTATTCCCCGAGGTATAAAAAAATGGACTAGGCTAGACAGAAATTATATTTCACAGGACTTTGATATGCCTCCAATAACTATTTCAGATCATGAGCAAATTATAACTAAAATAAAAAATGTAGGGTAATGAAATAAAAATGAACACTGGCACTTCCCACCTATATGTTAAATAGAGAGGAATTTAATGAATAGGTATTGGAAATTATTCAGAAGTTATTAAGTAATATAGACATTTCTTCCGAAAATATAGCTAGGGAGTGGGATAAAATCAAAGTGGAGTTTAAAATAGGATGGCAATAAAAGACAGACAGATATGGTTAAGAAGTAACAAGAATTATTTTGAGGGACTGACAAAGGTTAGAGTATTGCAGAATATGGGAATCTCACAGAACTAGAAGAGGCTCAGTTGCAGAATACCAAAGAGAAATAAGAGGCTACCTTGACAACATGCATGCATTTAGAAAGATTGCTGTTAAGCAACTGTTTTTTCATAATTCCAGAGCACAAAAGCTTTTAGTACAATAGCTCAGGCAACAGAAAGTAGAAAGGGTTATTTTGAATTTTTTTTGAGAATCTATATAAAGCAAAGAAATATGGAAATCAAGAAAAGTACAAATGGAAAGGTCCATGTAGAATTAAATATGCCAAAGTTAGAAAGTACATGAGGCTCAATTACTAACAGGATAGAAGGAGATGAGACAAAAATGGTGATATATAACTTATCTGTAGGAAAGTCTCCAGGAATAGATGTACTCATATGGAGGTTTGGAAGCTAGGAGGGAAGAAAGCGATAAAGAACTGGAAGGATTTGTTTAACAGTATTTTCAAAGGAGGAGAAGCACCACCATCATGGAAGAAATGGGTAGTGGCTGTAATACCTAAAGATGGTAAAGACCCATCAGATCCAGCGTCATATAGGCCCATTTAAATTATAAACCATTATTATAAAGTGTTTATGCCTACAATAGCAAAATGAATGGCAAGGTGTTGCCAAAAGTCATATTGTAGATATTGATAGTATGGCTTTGTGGAGGGGAGGCAAATATTTAACATCAATGGAAAAATGATGATCCAGAGGGAAGTAGAATGCAAGAAAATACCACTGCTGTTGGTGGGTCTGGATGCAAAGAAAGCATTCGACAGAGTAAGCTGGGATTTTATGAGTAGGGCAATGAAAGCATTTACAATCCCTGACAAAATTATAAGGTTGATAGGAGGATATATAAGGGACTGGAGGTGAAAATTAATTAAAGTGGAGGGTTCTTTTCTGATAAGTTATGTTTGAGCAGAGGTACCAGGCAGGGGTGTCCTCTTTCCCCTTTGTTATTGGTATGAAAATTAATTAAAGTGGAGGGTTCTTTTCTGATAAGTTATGTTTGAGCAGAGGTACCAGGGCAGGGGTGTCCTCCTTCCCCTTTGTTATTGGTATGGTAGCCAAGAAAAGATGGTTTTATTTGCAGATGATACTTTATACCCGATAAAACCAGAAAAGGAAATTTTAGTGTTGTGGAACATTCTGAGACAGTTTCAAGTCTTTTGGGGATACAAAATTAATGAAGATAAAACAAAGGCAATAGCTTTAAGCTACGCACCCACACAAGAATTGGTTCAGAAATACCCATATTTATGGGCACATGACATAATGAAGTACCTAGCAGTATGAATTAAAAAGGATTCTGTTATGACAACAAATGATATGTGGGGAGAGTCTAAGCAAAGGATAATAACAAAAACTGAGAAATTAGAAGCTCTGTTTTATGGATATGGATAGCAAAATACAAGCAGTGAATTTTTTTTAGTCGCTTTAGCTGTGTACATAGGCAGATATATTTTTATCAACCAGTGGAGAAGTTGTGAATAGCAATTAATAAAGAACTAAAGATTTTATTTGTGAGGGGGAAGAGGGCAAGAGTCAAGCAATATAAGTTGACCCTTCCACTAGGACAAGATGGTTTGGGATCATATGATTTGAAGGGGTATTTCAGAGCTACAAAGTTAAGGCTCCAATACGCAAGCACAAGCAAGGAGCAATAATTCAAAGTGGAAAGGGATGATGATGAAACGGGGGGGGGGTCAAGAAACAAGGAGATACTGGGAATTGAGGTCCTTAAGGAGACTAACTATAACCATACAGGGTACAAAGAATAGGCAAGTGGGGGATAGAATTTACTGGAGAAACTGGCAAAGGAACCAAGTACATAATTAGAGAGGGAAAGGTAACAGAATGGGAAGATGCCAAGAATTCCTCTGGAAAGCAGGCTAGAATAGATTACCTTTCCTAGCCAAGAATGATATCAGACTATAGACAGAAATAAATAGGGGGATCCTAGGCAAAAGACCAACACCAGTAGAGGTTTTAGTAGAATCTAGAATAGAAGCTGCTGTTAGAAAAAGGATGATTAGTAGGGCATATAAAACATTGCATGATAACTATATGAATCAATCAGAGGAGGTTAGAAAGGCTTGGGAAACAGATTAGATAAGCAATTCACAAAGAATGCATGACATATATATGACTCCCAGATATGCAACAAAGTCTAGATGATTTAGGATCTTTGCTTGAAAGTGTTTGCATAGATATTTTTATACCCCAAGCAGACTCCAAAGATTTTTTTTCTCAGGTGGACTTCAAATGCTGGAGGTGTGATACGGAAGAAAAACGTAACTGGGAACATATTGTTTGGGAGTGTAATGAGTTGGCAGACTTTAAAAACTCCCTGCAGACTACTCTGTCAGAAATACTGGGTGAGCAAATTGGTGTAACTAAGGAAATTACATTTTTCCAGCTGCGATACATGATCGGATATGCCTAGACACAGAAAGGCCTTGCTGAGTTTAATTCTGGTGGCTGCCACAAAAGCGTTTACTAGGAAATGGAAATCAAAGTCTAAACCAAAAGAACTAGAAATGGGATCTATAGAAAAGGGGAAGCAAATTACGTAAAAAAATGGAAATTGTGGGAACAGTACGCTCAGAATTATTTTTTCAAAGAGAAATTAGGTTTAAGGGAAGGCAGGAAATGAATGAGCTATGCAATGTTTGATTGAAAATGACCGTTAAGTGATGTATAATGTTAACCCAAATACGGGCACGAACGAGGTAAAAAACAACGAATAAAATCAAAGCCAACCACGTCCAACGAAACAATAAAGCAACAGAAATCAACTGCAGTTGATCATTTATTAAAATAAATGCATACTCAGTAAAACAAAAAATATGAACATATTCAGTACTTCGTTTTCGTTCAAACAACGTCATCAGATGTGGGCCATTACAAATCAATTCATTTAAATACTATGAATTAATGACATCATAAATTTGATTATCCAACAGTTAAATTAAAAACGTTAAATATGTAAAATATGAGAATGACACATTATATACTTTTATTATTAAGAAAATAATGAATATATTTAAAAATATAATAAATATGCATTTTAAAAAGCATTTAAAAATGTATATATATATATATATATATATATATATATATATATATATATATATATATATATATAGTTAAAAAAAACTTCTACTTAAACTGCTTGTGTGACGATAGACAAAGGGTACAAAGTAGTAGAAATAAAAATATAAAACATATATGGCATGGCTGCACAAAATATAAATGTATTTATATAAACCTATACTTAAAATGTAGTTAAACACAAAAACTAGTCATCCCTGCTGTTGCACACTTCAATGGTATGTGAAAAAGGCAAGATGTTCTAAGCTTCTATAGCTTTGCTGCCCTTAATTTTAAAAGTGGGGCCAAGAACACATGGTCATTTAACCCTGGCCTTTTATTGGCTTCTAAGGTCAACTGCCACCACAATTCCATATATTCTATTGATTCTTCCCACATACCACCTCTTTTTTCCTTATTGATTTTTTTTCTATAACATAAAACCTGAAGCATGCATCATGACACTCCAAAGTGTGTTTGTATAAAGCATTATTGTCATTCTTAGTCTGTATGTCATAGGTGTGCTCATATATCCTTTTCTAAAGCTTTTGTTCAGTTTTTCCAACATAGAAAGCCTGGCATACTTGACACAAAGCTACATATACTAACCCACTAGTTTCACAACTGTGATAACTTTTTTCTTTTTAACCTTTTATTTCTACATTCCAACAAAATACTTTCTTTGTTTGCTATATATTCACACTGCAAGCATCTACCACATTTAAATGTTCCTAATCTCCTTTTATTATTACCTTCTTTAACTTTATTTCTTTGTAAATGTGCTTTCAGATTCATTCCATTTTTGTACACCACCTTAATCTTTTCTTTACTTACCATTTCCAGATCTGTAAATGTGAGAAATTTACTCCATTCCTTATTAAATATATTCCTCACTATCCTCGAACTATCATTATATTCGAGTATTAGGGCCTTGTCAAAACTATCTGCCTTATCACCATCTTTTGATAAACTTACATAATTTTCCTGGCCCAGAATAGGTTTGTATCTCCCACTCCTTTCTTTAAAGACATCTGCCTGATTTGCCTAGACACAGAAAGGCCTTGCTGAGTTTAATTCTGGTGGCTGCCACAAAACTTTTACTAGGAAATGGAAATCAAAGTCTAAAACAAAAGAACTAGAAATGGGATCTATAGAAAAGGGGAAGCAAATTACATAAAAAAATGGAAATTGTGGGAACAGTACGCACAATTATTTTTTCGAGAAGGAATTAGATTTAAGGGAAGGCAGGAAATGAATGAGCTATGCAATGTTTGACTGAAAATGACTAAGTGATGTATAATGTTAGTAGCTGAAAATACGTCAATATGTTTTTGTTTTTTTTAATAAATGCATGATTGCCTATGTCATAAGTGAAAATTCAATAAAAATGTTTCTTGTTTAAAAAATGAAAGTCGAGTTTAAAAATAGGTTAGAAATAACAGAAAGAGAGGTCTGGTTAAGAAACTAATAATAATTATTTCGAGGTGCTGACAAAAGATAAATTATTACAAAATAAGGGGACTCTCTCAGAACAACAGGAGGCACAATTGCAGAGTTCCAAAAGAAAATAAAGGAGTAGCCGGATAATATGCATGAGTTTTGGAAGATTGCTGTTAAGCAAATCTTTTTTGATAACTCCAGAGTACAAAAACTTTTGGCACAATGATTTAGACATCAAAAAGTAGAAACGGAAGTTGCCAAACTTCGGGAGCCTATATAAAAAACACACAGATCCCGAAGAGGAGATATTTTCGAAATTTTAAGAACATTTTTATTAAGCACAAAAGCGGAAAAAATCAAGAAAAGCACAAATGGAAATATTTATGGAAGACAAATTTGCCAAGGTTAGACGTACTGTAGATTAGGCTGAACAACTAACAGGATAGGAGGAGATAAAAATGGTGATGTATAACCAATCTACAGGAAAGTCTCCAGGTATATTTGGTATTCCTGTGGAAGTTTGGAAGTTGGAAGAAAGTGATAAAGATCTGAAAACGTTTTGTTTAACAGTACTTTAAAAGGAGGAGAGGCACCAACATCCTAGAAAAAAGCTATGTTGACTGTAATACCCAAAGACAATAAAGACCAATCTGATCCAGTTTCATATAGGTCCATTTAAATTCCAAACCATGATTATAAAGTGTTTACATCTATAATGGCTAAAAAAGAATGGCAAATGTAATGCCAAAATTAATAGATATGAACCGACATGGTTTTGTGGAGGGAAGGCAAACATTTGACAACATTAATACTCTGGAACAGACTACCTATCTATGTCAAACAGAGCTCCTCATTAGCACTCTTCAGGAAAAATCTTGATGACTGGATGGGTAATAGGAAATTCACCCCGGGGATCACTTCTGTGGTTCTGCTTGACAGGGGCACAGGAAAATAATTTCCTTGGTTGGCGAAAGCCAGGGTACCTTTTTTGGCTAGGTTTGTATAGGCCCTAGGGCCAATAGCCTAGTACCTACCTACGAACCTATGAACAGAACAATAATGATCCAAAGGGAAGCAGCATGTAAGAATATACTGCAGTTATTGGTTGGTCTTGATGCAAAGAAAGCATTTGAAGGCATAAGCTTGGAATATATGAGTAGAGCAATTGAAGCATTTGCATTTCCTGATACAAAAATAAGGTTAATTAGGATATATGAGGGATCAGAGGCAAAAAATCAATGTGGGAGAGCTTCTCTCTAATAAGTTGTTTTTGAACAAAGGAATCAAGTAAGGGTGCCCTCTTTCCCCTTTGTTATTTGCATTACATTTAGAACCACTGGCAAATACAATATAGTACTTGGAAATTCAAGAATATAATTGGTATGATGTTCAAAAAAGTTAGCTTTATTTGCAGATGATATTATTTTGTATCTACTGGAACCAGAATAGGACATCTAAGTGTTGTGAAATATTCGCAGGCAGATCAGGGGATTTTCAGGATATTAAATTAATGAAAATAAAACAAAGACTGTAGCTTATAAACCATGTACGCACATTGGAATTGGTCCAGCAATACCCATATTTATGGGAATATGATAAAATGAAGTACTAAGGAGTATGGATTAAGAGGGATTCATTTATGGCAGCTAAGAATATGTGGGGAGAGACTAAACAAAAGAGAATACAAAAACTAAGAAACTGGAAGCTGTTGCCTATGGACATGGATAGCAAGATACAAGCAGCAAAAACAATTTTAGTCCCTTTAGTTTTATACACAGGTCAGGCATATTTTTATCAACCACAGAAGTTGTACACAGCAATTAATAAAGAGTTGAAGGTTTTTATATGGGAGGGCAAGAGTCAAGTGCGAACAGCTGATCCTCCCAACTGAACAAGGAGGTTTAGGATTACCTGAGTTTAAAGGATATTTCACAGCTATCCAGCTAACATTATTATACAAAACACAAGCAGAAAGCCACAATTCAAAGTAAAAGGCACGATGATAAAGCAGGGGATAATTCAAGAATTATGGAAAAAAATAGAATTTTGGAAGCAGATCCTTAAGGAGAATAACAGTCACACATAATATTATATTCATAAAGTAGCAGAAAGTATACTAAGAATTAAGCCAACGCAGGAATGGAGAAAGGAGATTTTGCCAATAGGAATGACTGCAAATATTGGTACGGAGAATAGACAAGAGGAGCTAGAATTTACTGGTGAAAGGTGGCAAAGGAAGCAAGGTATTAGGAACAAATAATTAGAAAAGGAATGGTAACAGAATGGGAAGAGGAGAAGAAGATATTTGGATAGCAGGCTAGTGACTGCCTTCCCTATCAGAGAGTGATATCAGAGTATAGACAAAGAGAAAGGGATGGAGGAATCCTAAATGAAAGACCTGCTTGAATTTTTTAATTGAATCTAGAACAGAAGATGCTGTTAAAAATGATAATTAGTAGAGCATATAAAACATTGCACGATAACTGTAATAATGAATCAGAAGAGGTCAGAAGAAATTATGAAGATTAGATTTGCAATTCACAGAGACACAATGGAAGGATTATATGTATGACTCCCAAATATGCAACAAAGTCTAGAAGATTTAGGATTCTTGCCTGCAAGTGTTTGCAAAGATACTTTTATACCACAAGCAAACCCCAGATAATTTTTCCTACAGTAGATAGCAAATGTTGGAGGTGTGATGGGGAAGCAACAGGTAAATGGGAGCATATGTTTTAGGACTGTAATGAGTTGACAGACTTTAAAAATTCCCTACAGAGTACTCTGTCAGGAATACTGGGTGAGCAAACGAGTGTACCCAAGGAAATGATTTCTTGAGCTGGGATACAGGCTCTGAATTGCCTAGGCACAGTAAGGCCTTGTTAAGTTTAATTCTGGTGCTGCCCCCCCCCCCCCCAAAAAAAAAAGAATTACTAGAAAATGGAAATAAAAATCTAAACCAAGTACACTTTAAGTTGTGAATGTTGTGACAGAGATAAAAATGGAAACTGTGGGAACAATACATGCAGAAAAAAGGTTTTCGAGGAGGAATGAGGCTTAAGAGAAGGCAGGAATTGAATCATTTTCGTAATGTTACCTGAATTATAGGATACAGAACGATTTATATGATGTATAACATTTGTAAATGTGAACGTTTTAATATGGTTTGATTACTTTTATATAAATTTAAGTTTGTCTATGTCACAAGTGATATTTTAATAAAGGTGTTAAAAAGTAAAGTCTTGTTTACATGGAGAGTTGCACCCCTGAAATGCCCTGACATATTTATGAAATGCAGAAATGTTACAAAGATTTATAACAAAAATTGCTGCTTGTTCACCAGCCAAGAAAATGATTTTTTCCCATGATTTCTGATAGACACTGAGACATATGGAGAGCCAAAGGGACTGGAACATTTTTTAAAGAACTGCTTAGAGATTTGAGGCTGGACTGTGCCTTTATGACTGACAGCAGCTAACTTGACTTCAATACACTGGCTTTGCAAAAGTCAACATTCATGTCAAGAACACATAACAGTCAGAATTGCAACTGGAGATGCACAATTATAGTTCTTTGCAGTGCATGGATTTTAATGTGACTCATGTAAGAAGCACTAAAAGTTTTATAACTCTGAAAGCTATAAGACAGAACTGGCTTACAGACAGTAACCACCATAGAATGAGTGCAACTGGAAAGAGCCTTACAACCATGTTAAGCAATTAATTCAGCCAAGTGCTTAACATGTTCTATAGCTCTCTGTGCTTCTCACCGTTGTTCTGTGGTGGTGGTGGCTGACCAGTGTTAACGCTTCAGAATGAGACACACGTAAAAGGAGTAACGGGATGCATATCTTTTCTGATTTCAGAGTGCATAGTATTCCATGCATCTGATGGGAGATTAATAGTGATGACAATGTAAGAAATGATTAGACAAACATGGGGACAGTTAGACCAAGAAGAAACTAAATATACAGTAATGAAACATTAACTATACAATGTCTCTCTGTATCTATATATCTATATATCTATATATCTATATATATATATATATATATATATATATATATATATATTTTAAGTGTGTGCGTGAGAATGTCTGCATGTATACTTGCATGTATACTTGCACATTGTATATTAACTCATTAGCAGATTATGGATATTTCCAAAAGAAAGAAAAATTCATAAGCCTCTTAAAAGGTACTGTGCAATGAAAACTGACACTGAACCTGCAGTATGTAAAGCTAATGCCGAGTTTATTAACATAAACTGCCTAGCAGAAAATGGGCAAAAATAAAACTAAGTGAAATGTATAGTTACAAAGGAAACACTGGGTAAGCGAAGAAAAGATTTAGCAGATGTGGCCAACCACTATACAGGGGTAGAATTTTCAATAGAGAGTGCAAAATGTAGGAAGCATTATACAGAGAGAAGCCTCCAGCTACAGAATGAAAACACAACCATGAAGAGTTAACAAAAGGATAGATTGGAGTGTAATGGGGCATTAGGGTGAGTTCACATTTAAGACGTGGAAATTTAGATATAGAGAAAATTGAAAAAAATGGGAGAAGACAGGAAGCGGAAACAATGGAAGAATGCTGTACATTATGGGGAGCAGTCTTCATGGCATGTAATAGCATCTGAAAGCAACCTGCAGGACTCAAGGGCAAGAAAAAAATTCAAAAATAGCTTCAGTGTGGTAGATTGGAGGGGTTCTGGTCACAAAAGCAGGGAAGAGAGGAAGAAGCATATATAGAGGGGAAAGACGTCAAGTAAACCTGGTTTCATGGCATACAGGAAAGAAGCCCTCACTTTAACCTAAACAACTCTAATGGCTCAGGTGATGAAAAAGCTTCACAAGGAAGAGTAGACTGAGTGGCTGATGACAGCTCACCCAACTTAGGAGGAAAGCAAGTAGCTTGTTGCAGTCCTGGCACCTGGTACAGAGAAATGTGTTTGGCAAGCCACATCTATGTGGTAGCTTTCATGGAGGATATGCGGCAATGTACATATGTGCAAGGGAATATATTGCATGCTTTTGCATTTGCAAGTGCAGAAGCCAACCACTACACAGAGGTTAGGGCTAAAATAAGGAAGTCCTTTCCAATAAAAATTCCTTTCCATCTGCAAACCACAAAAATCCATCGAACACAGTCTTTACTCTTGCTCTATAGCCAAAAGCTGGAATTCAATTCCACTATCTGTTGGGTCCAGTTCTAACCCATATGGCTTTAAACAAACACTAAAAGAATACTTATCCAAGTCTTGGCTTTGATCCTGCTCTACTCCTGGTTGAACTTTCTTGTCATTCTTACCCATTGGTTTCTAAATTCCCCACTGACTGCCATCATGTTACTTAATTTACACTCGAAGACTTACATATGCCTGTGTGTATGTAAATGTACAATCTACACCTTTATGGAGATAATATGCACATACCTTGACACAACCATATAATTACTGTAATCATTCACAAGTATATCCTTGATTTTAAATTTCTCTGCTTTCATATTGTGTGCAATATTTTTTCATCTGATGTTCAAATTCTTTGCTAAAATAACATGATTCTCATAGGGCCTCAACCAGAAAGAACATTAACAGAATTAAATATAGTGAAGTACCAGATGAAATTAACCTTCAGGGTAACTTAGAATGTATTACCAAAGAAGTTGTTAATATGATTCAGTGTAGATGTAAACTTTTGAAACTTTCACGAGTTTTAAAACATACATTCAGGAACATATTATATGTATAAAGGGCAAAACTGAAAATCCTATTGCAGAACATTTTTATTACAACATAATTGAGATTCTTCAGTTTTATTTTAAATTGTTGCTTTTTTAGAGAAAGCTCTTTGTAATAGATAAGAGAGGAAAGAAGCTACTTGACAGTTTAAGGTATATGTATAAAATCATGGTATACTATGGACTGAATTAGGAAATTGAATGGAAATTGCTAGCGTCTTAGATTGCATTATGTCTTGTTTCTATTTCTTACTTTATTGATTTACTATTTAATTGAATGTTATTTGGTTCATTTTGCTATACATATTTACTTTCAGTGTTCTATAGTTCCCCTGAAGACTTCTGGTCAAGGTGCTAGGAGAATCATGTTGCTTTAATAGTTCCCATATAAGTGCTCTTGGCAATGAGAAAACCTTGGGGAGTCAGACAAGAGAAAGGTTGAACCTGCAATAACTGTGTACATCTTTAAAATTTTGGAGTGTTTAGCCTTTTGCTGGTTTCCAGTATTTTTTTTTATGATACTGTCAATATGACAATAAGAAAATATAAGATCCTATACTTCCAAGATGGCTGCTGAATGAGTGGAATGTATAGATTAGAACTCTCCCATAGTGAAAACTTAGAAATTGTAATAAAATGGCAGTAACAAGTTAACAGTTTGGATAAAATATGGTTATTAGCTGGTAATTACACTGTCTAGAGGACAACATAGAAGAAATCTGAAGAAAGATGAGCTGATAAAACTGCAGAAATCAAATAATGAAATGAACAAAAGACTGGCTGAACATGAGACTTCTCAAGAAGAGCTGTGAGAAAAATAGTAGTGCTAGACACAGCACATCGAAAAACTGAGATTTTTTGCTATATCAGACAAACTGGAAGGAAATGATTGCATTCATGTTATGAAACTACAAATAAGAAACAGGACAGATGTTCCACAGCAGAATTTGTTAATTAAGCAAGTACATCATGTGTATGACCCATATTAGTAAAAATGCAATCATACAAGCAGAAGAATTGCTCCTGATAAAATTCTGGCAGAAGGAAAAAAAAGTTAAAAACTGGGGACACCAGAGCGATTGTGGAAAATGATGACTCTCTGTACACCAAGCCAGGAGAAGCAAGTATGCCCCAACAATCAGAGGATGTTGTGAGGCAGCTGTAAGATCCAAGTTGTTATATCCAGCAGCAATCAGAATATTTTGCTAGAGAATCACATATGTTTTTGAATTTAGAACAAGATACTGAAGAAATACATTTCATTAACAAAGAGTGAGCCAACAAGCTGATGGTGATTGTGATTCTCAAATCTTCTGACATTAACAAAGCTGACAAAGATGCTTTGCCATTGAGATCTTTTTTATTGCTCTAAAGGAAAACTCTTGAGGAACAAAAAAAAAGCCCATGAGCTCACTAGAACTGTAGATAACCTGGACTTGAACCGGAAACCAGGGTTTAAGACCAGCAACAAAGTAAAATTAGTGAATAAGCAGGAAAATTTTAAAGCATCAGTCCCACTCGAATTGTGGCTCTGCAAGAAGATGTGGATGGAAAAGACTGAATGATTGTTGACAGTGTTAAATTGGTGAGAGAACTGTAAACCCCACTTTATGTTGTTAATGTATACATTCCTGTAAGAAATAGAACACAACAGAATTGTAAACATTTTCTGTAAATAACCAACTGCTATACAACTCAATGTAAATACCTGTTACTGATGAATTCTACTTGCTTTCTATATTTCAATGTGTTCAACTGTGTATTGTTTTTATGTAGTTTTCTCCCCAGACCTACACTGAAATGGGTCAGTCCTTGTCCAGTTGGACTATCCAGGTAAACAAATGCCAAATAATAAATATGAAGGGTAATTCTCGTAATGATAAATATTCTCTCATTAAACTAAGTAGACATCTAAGGTGACTAATTAGGTCAAGCAAAGCCAACTTTGAGCTTAAGATAGACTCCCATGTGAAAGATAACCATAAGGCATTCTTTAGCTATGTCAGTAACCTCAACGGCAGCACACAGCAATGAGGTAAACTGGTGGTTAATGGTGCCACATTCATCAAGTCTGGAGACGTAGTGAACCTGTTAGCAGACAAATTCAGTTCCAACTTTACCCCCCTCTCACCCCAAACAATTTTTCAAAAAATACCCTCAAACATAACCCCTCCAACCATAACTAGGGAGCATGCACTGGCTACACTTGCTAAAGCCAAGAACACAGCCTAAATGGACCCTGAAAACATCTCACGATGCCTCCAGAACAATTTAAAATATGACTTATCAGGACCCCTGGAATCATTATTTAACTATAGTCTTAAAACAGACTTTGTGCCACATGAATGGAGACTGAGACAGTCATTTCCCTTTGTAAGGGAGGACCCTCAACAGATCCTGGAAACTACAGACCCATTAGTCTGACTATTCTTATTTGCAAAGCAACGGAAAGAATTATCACGGAAATTATCAACAAGGACATAGGAGACCTACAGACTCTGGATTCATCTCAGTTTGGCTTGATCAAAGGAAGGCCATGCGTACTGAATCTGATGGAATTCTTTGAAAAGGTCACTAAGGCAATGGATGAGGGGAAAATGGTGCATACTGTCTAGCTAGATCTAGCTAAAGCATTTGATAAAAAAAAAAACACTCAGGCATTTTCAACAAACTTATGGAACTAGGTATAAATCCCTTTATGGCAAGCTGGATAGCTAGTTGGCTCACTGATAAGGACCCAGAAGGTTACAACTGGTGAGGCCACTTTCACAGAGAGGACTACAACCAGTGGAGTCACCCAGGGTTCTGTGCTAGGCCTACAACTCTTTGGTATCTACTTCTCGGATGTCAAAGCCAATGTCAAAGTCACTGAATCCCCCCAAGGTGAGAACACTCTTCAGGAAGGTCTAACACAGACAAACGCTTGGGGCCAAAAACATGACTTAAAACAAAATGCAAAGAAATGCATTATAAAACCTTTTGGGAAGTTAGACAACCCAGGTAACTACATCATCAATAAAATATCCATAGAAGTTGGTTCACTAGTCAGGGAGCTTGGACCTCATGTAGATAGCAACATACTCTTCAACCAACATGTGCCCAAGGTAATAAGAAAATCCTTCTATGTTATTCAACTTATAAGCAAGGGTATAGCACCTAGGTCCAGAGAAGTCATCATACCACTGTACTCTATCCTCATTAGATGTATCAGTATAATGCCCCCTTCAGTATGTAACTGGTCAGACTCATTCAATAACTGGAACACTGACAAAGGTTCCTTACAAAAACGATACATGGAATAAACACAATGTCCTAAGCTGATTTCCTCAAAACCCAGTCTTCTTATTTGGCATCATACAGACGTCTGAGAGGTGACCTTTGCCTGGCATCCCATGCGCCCCTGGACCCTGCTTTAATGAAACCTTTGCACATCGGCAAAAAAAACAGCATCTACTGGATTAAAAGACCTACATTTTGCTTGTGACATAACTAGGACATGTTGGAGAAACAGTTATGTTTCTCAAAGAATTCCCATTCTCTGGAACAGTCTCCCCATCCATGTGAAGCTGAGTTCCTTCTTATTCTTATTTAAGTGTAATTTAGACCAACAGGTTCACAGGAGGTTACCAGGCAAATGGCCTAGGGCCTTTACAGGCCTAGCCATATTATACCCATGTCCCATAAATGACCTTGGTTAGATGATTGTTATTCACAGAGCAAGTCTATGATCAGTACTGACTGCCCCTGTCCATGAGGGACATTGGTGTCACCCCCAGGGTGAATTTATGGTCTCCCATCCAAATGTCTAGGTCGTGCTTGAATAAGGTCATTGAGGAACCCTGCTTCATGTGAATTGAAGTTTATTCTAGAGGAGTGACAATGGATGTGTATAATCAGAAACTCACCCCTGGTCTGGCACATATATCTCTGATGGACAGAGGTAGTCAGTAAATTGCCCCCTATATAAATCAAATTTGTTGGTCACATTTAGGTAGCACAGCTAGGCTTATAAGGGCCCTAGTGGTTGTTAGCAAAGTATACACCTATGAACCTATAATGTTTAGGACGTTTAATGAAATGAGTAATATTAATATTCGTATGTCTTCTGATGTAAACTATATGCAATTTTGTAAAGTACTTCTGTATAGCATGCAGCCACAGGTATTTGAAATGCAAGATGGGGAGAGGCATACCTGTGCTTTATATGCTAGCAATATTAAAGTAGGAAAGCATTTTTATTAGTTATAATGTATCCAGGCTTTACACTGTAACATAAGAAAGGCGGGAAAGAAGACATGCATGTCTCCTAATTACAGATCCAGACACTGCTGCCCTGTTAGAGGCTTCTAGTGCATCATATCCACAGTGTAAAGCGTGTTTTGCCACTTGACAAGTAGAGTGCATTAAATCTGCTAACTCTTTAGAACTGGCACAGTCGGGAATGGTAGAAATCTTTTGCTTTAATAGTTACAAAGTGTGTTGTTGATATTTTAACATATGGAACTGACAGTTGAGTGCTCTGATAGCTAAGGTTGCAGTGGTGTAACTTTTTTACCTCATCTGTAAAGAGCTCTGGCATCCTTGTCAGAAGGAGTAGGATTCGTTGCAGAACTAGCCCTAGCTCCTTTTGGTCCCTGCGTAATGACCTCCGGGTCTGCAGCAGGATTTTTGTACAGGTATTTGTGAGAATCCAGTACTCTGTAATACCTGTCAGGTTTAATGGGAGCAGATGGGAGGGCATCAGGGGCTAAGCTGGATTCATGGAAAACATCATCCACCACTTCTAAGATAGGGAAGATGGTCAGGGGGTCTGTGCTGGGTCAGGTCTAGAAACTCTCTTGGCCTTTTCTTAGACTGAGGGAAGTCATGAGATTTCCAATGGAAATGTTCCCTGAGGGTGTAAAGGGTTTCTGGAAAAGTCTTATGGTGTGGAGGCAGAAGGAATGGATTCCTCTGCATCTGAATCCTCATATGCAGTCAGAGGTTGTTCCTCTTCAAAATCTAAATAATCAGACTCCTCAGAATCCTGCTCTGTCATTAGTTCAGGAGAAGGGTGTCTTTTCCTTTTAGAAGGTGTGGCCTGACTTCCCCTGATAAGGGAAATAAGATCCTCTGCGATCTTAAGCATTTGGGCTTGGGGTGGTGGAGCAAGAGTAATATAGTGGCTAGAGGTAGATTTTCTAGGAGTGGCCTGGCTTCTAGGCCTAAGAGTATCCATCGTTCTGAGAGAAACGATAGCTGGATGAGAAGATGTCAGTTTTTGTCTAGAATTTGTACTGCAAAATGCCTCCTTGGAAGCCAGTGCCTGGGTCGTGGCTCCGGACCCAACCGAGGCAGAGACAACCAAAGGCTCAAAAGACGAAGAAGATTTCTGCGGCATACCGGACTCCGAAAGGGCTGTGAAAGCACCTCACTGAATTCCAGAGAACTGACGACCTGCTTAGTGGTAAAGTCGTCGAAAGGCTTAGCCTTGTGTGGGCTGTCTCTATCCCTACGTTTTTTTGGAATGCCTACAGATTGTTGGCTGATGGACGCCATTTGTTAAGACAGACGATGAAAATACCTGTTTACTATAAGAGCTCTACGACGAATGGTCCTCGCGTTAAAGAGGGCATAGAACTAGCAATGGGGGACATCGTAGTCTGGGCCTAAACAAGTGACGCAGTATGAATGGAAGTCTTGGTGTGGGATCTGCTTTCCACAGGCAAAACAATTGTTAACTTTTTCGGACATCGGTTAGTGAAAGAAAGGATCTCCAACAGGGTACTTAGCTTTAGACGTTTTCAGCTGTAATCCGAGTTCTGGTAGCGACTGACTGACACACTTGAGAACTGCTTCTGCTATGGACTCCATGGCAAGAAAGACTGGTGTAATGGCGTCAGCTGCCTTGCTTTACAGCACTGATGACCTGACGTCAGTCTACAACCAACAGCAGCCAACAAAGAAAATCACTGGCTCTGGTATTCGGGTCGGCCGAGGGCTACCACAGCAGGATAAACCCACAGGTGATGACTAACAGTGAAACACAAAGAACATCAAGTTGTATACAAGCTTAGGGAGTCTATGACAAGGAAAAAAATAACTTAATTTCCTATGGAAGTGTTAGACGTATTTCAGAAATTTTATAAAAATGTATATAAAGCATGCAATCACCCACATACTTTAAGATGCCAGTAATGCAACGGTTGCCCCTTTGTTATCTGTTCTGCTTACCCATATCTCACTTTAAGCTTTCATCTTTCAGCAATCACAATTAGTGTTTGATGAATTTTGTTATTTGCTAGTAATTACAGGTATGGGGGTAGCCACATTCTTTGATTTCCTGTCCTTGCCTATTTAAGTGGTACAGTGTGAAATATTTTCTGCTTAAAAACCTCAGCTTTGGCCGGCTAAGAACTTGCTGTATTCAACTGGACGTATAAGAGAATTTCAGTACCTTTATCTGCACTTTTTAAAAAAAAAAAAATACAGTATTTAAATTGATTTTAACTGTGTTGCAGGAATATTAACTGAACTGGAAGTTTTGACTCTGCTCTTCAGTTAGTCCCACCCACCGTCCCTGTTTTTGTTTTGGTGTTAATCTTAGTGGCCTTGAAACTGCCCTCCCCTCTTGTAAATTTGTGTTTGGATACTCCTTCTGGGCCCATCTCATTTGCTCACTCAACTGAGTGCAGTGAGATCATATTCTGATTTCAGGCACTCCTACTGTGTACAAAGAGAGCATCTGGGAAACAGAAAAAAAATTAAGCTTGTTTCCTGCCTTTCCTGTTAAGTGGTATAGACTATTTGTAGGCTTCTGAGCCCCCAAGCCCTTCTGTGTTGGAGTGAAGTCTTCTAGCTTAGTTTTTTTTCTTATAACTAGCCAGTTTTCTAGTTTCAGCACTCAAATCTGTTTCTTTGATCTCAGCACTTGTTCAGAAAAAAAAAAATGTCATCTGCTTTTACTGTACTTGTGTTTCTACCTACTTTATTTTACTTTTGCATCATCTTAAAAGTACTCAATTGTATTTATTACTGCTTGGTGTAACTCATTCTAAGCCTTTTGATTTAAACACTTGGGCTTCGGACCAGTTGTTTTGCACTGAGAAGGTTTGTGGTCTGCACTGTAGTGGCAGAACAGGCAGCTTACATCCTTCCAAGTTGGGAACTGCTGATTGAGGGCTCAGTGTCGGTTATTCTAAAAGTGTATTAATTCTGGTTTAAGCACTTGGGCTTTCAGGCCAGTTATTTTACATTAAGAGGGTTCGTGGTCTGCACTCTTGTGGGAGGAGAGGCTGGACTCTGCCCTTCTGAGCTGGGAATTTCTGGTTAAAGGCTTATAGTGCATGCATATCTGAACTGCTTCTTACTGAAGTTGGTGCGCCTTGTTTGCTGTGGCATAGACTGGATTCGGGCCTGCTGGATCTAGCTTTGTTTGTGTAACTTGAGCACTAATCCAGGCATTCTCTAAAGTATTCAACTGTATTTATTACTGCTTGATAGTAACTTGATTAAAGTGTAGCTGTCATTCTAAGTCTTTTGGATTAAGCACTTGGGCTACAGACCAGTTGTTTTACATTAGGAAGGTTTGTGGCATGCACTGTGGTGGCAGGACAGGTAGCTTTCATCCTTCTAAGTTGGGAACTGCTGATTGAGAGCCCAGTGTCTGTTATTCTTAAAGTGTATTAGTTCTGGTTTAAGCACCTGGGCTTCAGGTCAGTTATTTTACATTAAGAAGGTTCGTGGTCTGCACTCTTGAGGGAGAAGAGGCTGCACTCTGCCCTTCTGAGCTGGGAATTTCTGGTTAAAGGTTTATAGTGCCTGAATATTTGAACTGTATCTTACTGAAACTGGTACACGTTGCTTGCTGTAGCATAGACTAGATCCAGGCCTGCTGAATCTAGCTTTGTTTATAAGCTTGTTGTTTGTTTGCTTGTTATTTCCATGGAATGCTAATTCCACCTAATACGTGGCTTCTCAGCGCTTCTGTGGATCACTAGTGATATCTGCATTGCTTACTGTACTTATTTCCTTGTTTCACTTGAAAGAAAGTTACTGTTTGTCATTTTTGCATTTAAGTTACCTGTAACACATTGCACTTAAGTTACCTGGCACTTGCTCACTAAAGCAATTATATACGTCAGCACTAAAAATTAAAAGCACTACACCCTCACTCCCCACTGGCCCTTGTTTTCAATTACTAAGGAATTCTCAATATTATTCTAGCATGTCCAAAGGTCAGTTGTCAATCTCCTCTCCGGTCCAGCTGGTGAATCTGGGAATCTTGAGGCAATGTTACAACTGCCTCATGTACACAGACAACCATCTCCTCCTCCCAACAAATTCCAACACATGTGAGAGATGCAACCATATAGCCAAACTGGAGGCTAAGCTCTCCCAACTCAGTACTGGCATAACCAGTCAGGAGGAGAAGGAAACCACACTCACTACAATTCCAGTCTCACATAGACCTACCACGACAGCAAACCAAACACATAATCACACAAAAACATACTCGGAGGCTCTAAATAAAGATCTGCCTAAGCAGCAGAGACCTCCAAAGCAGACACCCAAGCAACCGCTACCCCAAAACAAAACACGTGCAACACATATCTCACAAAGCCAGTGTGCCGAACAGTCACAGCCCTTAAGACTAAACAACACACCTGATACACTTGTAATAGGTGACTCTATCGTCAGGCACACTGACGTCCCGCTCACCAGGATGAACAAGGAGAGGGTCACGGTGAGCAGCCTGTCGGGCGCTAGGATCCGCCACATAACACAAGCACTCAGGTCACTCCAAGGCAAGTACAAATATGACTCAGTCATTGTCCATGCTGGCGTGAATGACCTGAGACGTACCTCCCTGGACTACATGAAAAGAGACATAAAGGACCTCTCTGAGCATGTAGCCCAGGCCGGTATGACCCTGACCTTGAGTAGCATCTTACCCTCACCAAGAATGATGCCACAATATGAAGACAAGATGATCAATTTCAACAATTGGCTTAAGTACTGGTGTCATTCAAAGGGGATCCAATGCCTGACAGCTTGGGATGACATGCTCGACAAGCCACGATGCTTCGCTAGGGACGGCTTGCACCTGTCACCCCTGGGCTTTCGGATATTGGCAAAGGCTCTTGCTACCCCCATAGTGCCTTTTTTAGGCAAGGCTCAAAAGACAAACCCACCTCCATAGGTATTACAAGGGATAAGAAACTAAGAGTAATGCTACTCAACGCCAGAAGTCTAAACCTCAAGATGCACTTTTCGAAACTCTCCTTAGCATGGAGAACATCGATATCTGTGCAGTAACAGAAACCTGGTTCAGGGCTCCCGAGAGCACCCCAGCACTACCAGGTTATACCTCATACCATGCTTTTCGCCCCAAAACTTGGACCGAACCACAAAAGGAGGGGGAGTATCGATATTCATCAAAGATACCCACACCTCCAGGTTGGTGGCAAAGCACGAAGCATCAGAGACTATCCATGTGCAACTAACGGTGGGTAAAACTGCCTTCCAGTTTATAGCCTGCTACAGACCACCCTCCCAAACCCAGGAACCCCACTCGGCCTTCCTGAGAACACTGGAAAATATGAAGGTCTCTCCAAACACCATTATATTGGGCGACTTCAACTACCCAAACATAGACTGGGAGCATTACTCTAGCTCCAACACCCTAGCCCAAAGGTTCCTAGAATTTATAAACTCCAATGCTATGGAACAACTTGTTACCACTCCCACAAGAGGGGAAAACATACTGGACCTGATCATCACCAACATGGGGACTCTATGCTCCAGACCAGAAGTGTATCCCTCACTGGTAAGATCAGACCATAAACTAATCTCACTGGATATTCACATCCCGACCCCACCCCCTGCCCAGAAAACCACAGTGAAAAACTTCTCTAAAGCAAATTTCACACTCCTCAAAACAGAGGTGGAATCCTTCAAAGCCCCCGGGCCTGTGGAAAATACGGCCCAGACCGCAGAATCCTTTATAAACACATTCTATAAACACCTTCAGGAATGCATGGATCATGCGATCCCAAATAAAACCAAGACCCAATCCTCCAAAGGCAGACGTCCTGTCTGGTGGACCCCAGCCATAAACAAACTATACAATAGAAGGAGGAAGCTACTAAATGATAGAGCAAAATCCCAAAAAGGGAAGGCATCACTGATCAGTATTAGCAAAAAACTACGGGCACTCATAAAATTGTCTAAGGCCAGCTTCGAGAGAAAAATTGCACATGACACTAAGGATAGTCACAAGGCTTTCTTTAGTTATGTTAGGAACCTGGGTGGTAATTCCCAGATATGCTCAGAATTAGTCCAAAATGACAAAAAATACACTGAACCCACAGACATTGCCAACATCCTAGCTGACAGGTTCCGCGCAAACTTCTCCCCCCCTCCCCACCAAAAGGGCAAATATCTATCCCAGCAGAGTGCTGCCCCCCTGACATCTCAGATGCTCAGGTAAGAGCCGCCCTCTCCAAAGCAAAAAACACAGCATCAATGGGACCAGACGGTGTCCCGGGCTGCATCCTACATGAACTCCAAGAAGAGCTAAACCCAAACATAAAGCTACTGTTCAGTCTCAGCCTTACTACAGGATATGTGCCCAAAGAGTGGCGTACAGCAACAGTGGTCCCTATCCATAAAGGTGGTGCCTCAACGGATCCTGGAAACTATTGCCCCATAAGCCTGACTAGCTTGGTCTGCAAAGCTATGGAAAGGATCATCATGGACCTCATAAATAAAGATATTGGGGCCTACAGACACTGGATCCTACCCAGTTCAGCTTTGTTAAGGGCAGATTCTGCCTCTTAAACCTGGTTGATTTCTTTGAAACAGTCACCAAGGCCATTGACGAGGGGAAGATGGTCCACACAGCCTACCTGGACCTCGCAAAAGCCTTCGATACAATACCCCACTCGGGCATTATAGATAAGCTCACCAGCTTAAATATAAACCCCTATGTCACTAGATGGATTGCAAACTGGCTCAAGGACAGAACCCACATGGTTAGAATTGCTGGAGCCATGTCAGACTCCAAACCAGTTACAAGTGGTGTCCCACAAGGCTCAGTCCTGGGACCTCTCTTGTTCGGTATATATTTCTCGGAGGTACATGCCAACACGGAAGGACTGTGGCTGACCAAGTTCACAGATGACTGCAAACTGGGCGCCATAATCGACTCTCCAGCCGACACAAGCATCCTCCAAAAGGGCCTCATAGAAACAGACAACTGGTGCCAGAGCCATGGCCTCAAGCTAAATGTCAAAAAGTGTATAGTCACCCCCTTTGGCAAAAACAAAGTGCCCACAAATTACCACATAGGTGGTAATCCATTAAGTACAGAATAAGTAATTAGGGACCTGGGGGCCCAAGTTGATAGCAATCTCTCATCTGACAACCACGTGGCCAAAGTGGTTAGAAAAACATTTTATATAGCCCACCTAATCATGAAGGGATTCACATCTAGATGAGGGGAGGTCATCGTGCCTCTTTACTCATCCCTCATCAGGCCCATAATTGAGTACAATGCCCCTTTTGGGATGTACCTTACCAGACACCTGCAGCAACTGGAAAGATCCCAAAAGTACCTCACCAAGAGGATCAAAGGGCTCAAACAGATGCCATATGCTGCCCGGTTAAAGAAACTCCAGCTCTACTCAGTGGCATACCGCCTGTTCAGAGGCGATCTGTGCCTGACGTATAAAGCCATGTCCAACCCAGAATTAATGGACATGCTGCACCTCAGAAAATCCAAATCCCATCGAGCTACGCGCTCGAGAGACTTCAACCTCAGCACTGAAATAAATAGGACATCCTGGAGGGACAGATTCATAACCCAGAGGCTCCCTTCACTCTGGTATAAAATCCCAGTCCAGGTTAGGCAGAGTCCCTCGTTGACTCTCTTCAAGAGGAATCTTGATGAGTGGATGGGAGACCGTAGGTTTACCCCGGGTATCACTTCTGTGTCACTGTTAGACAGAGGCACAGTATACTAACCTCGAAAAACGGCATAGCAAAATAAATTTAAAATGGGTGGCGAAAGTCAAACACACTCTGGCTAGGCTTATAAATGCCCTAAGGCAGATAGCCTAGTATGAACCTATGTTGACAGATGCTCGTACATTTTCTCATCCATTCCATCCCTTGGATGAGACATTAGAGGCTGCATCTGCCCAAGTTGGTGGCAGCTCAGGCGGATGTAAAATACCCCATGGCATATATCAAAAAAAAGAACAGGAATTTCCTCAGGGCCTTGGCTAAATTTCACCTTGTCAGTATGAACACTTACTCGGGGTTCCCCTAAAAAAAAGGACACCAGTCCTAGTGGGACTTACCCAATCAACAAAGCATAATTAATACATACATTCATACTATCATAAATACATAAACCCCTTAATGCATTTTTCTTCTGATATGCTT
Source organism: Protopterus annectens (assembly GCF_019279795.1). Lineage (NCBI taxonomy): Eukaryota > Metazoa > Chordata > Ceratodontiformes > Protopteridae > Protopterus > Protopterus annectens. The sequence goes on from NC_056726.1 coordinate 574,047,727, forward strand.
CACATTTATAGCAGTTTACAGGGATTAGGAAGTTTTTTCCAAAAAATCCTTGTAGATTGTGTTGGAAGTCCTAGATCAAGTGTCCATACGGGAGCATATCTCACTGTGTAAAGTGAACTACTGTGTGTGTGTGTGTGTGTGTGTGTGTGTGTGTGTGTGTGTGTGTGTGTGTGTGTGTGTGTGTGTGTGTGTGTGTGTGTGTGTGTGTATGTGTGTGTGTGTGTGTGTGTGTGTGTGTGTCCACATGGGTGAGAGAGCGTGAGTTTGAGATAGTTAGAAAGAGAGAGATAATGAGAGAGAGAGACAGTGAGCGAGAGAGTTAGTGAGAATGCCTGTGGTTATCTAGCATCCATTTGTTAACAGAGACGGGACAAAAATATGGTTGAGAATACAGAATAAAGTTTCACTTTTAACAGTGCAAACACTTAGTGAACAGTGAAAATAGCAATCAGCTGTAGCTGCATAGTATTACTGGCAATCAAGTCTTGATCAATGGAAGAAAGGAAATGTAAGAATGGTACATCCTACTTACACAGAGATAGTAGGGTCTATAAAAATGCTATCAGAGGTTGACATTCACTGCTTATCAAAAGAAGCTGAGGAAGCAGTTACACAGCTGACAAGCTATTAACTACAAGATTTCCATATGGTTTTAGCATACATCTTATTCCAAACTAAAAATGAAGTCCTTTAAGATCTAGCATAGTGTGAATTATGAGAAACCATTTCTTGTACAAAGCGGAACTAGAAAAACGCCTTAGTGCAAAAGCAGCTGGTAACAAAATTACTATAAAAAATACTTTATACCAGCTTACAAGCCCAGTGTTCCTATTAGTCATATGATGTGTGAAATATGTTCCTTCTGTGGAATGAAGGACAGATCCATCACCAGGATATACTTCCACAGAGCTCGCGGTTCCATGAAAAAGCCTAAAAGAATAAACATATTATAATTATTACAGTACAGAATATAATATGAAGTTCACATATCTTAAAAAAAAACACAATTAGTAAATACAGACGTAAAACAAAAAAATTATGTCTTGTGATATTCATGTCCAGAGGCACAACGACAAGTGACTGCAGCAGAGAAGAATCAGCTGTGTACTAACATTTGAGGGAAGACTAGTACAGCACTTGGCATAATATAAATTTCTCCAGTAAAGGATACAGTGCTCAGAGTTCTCTGGGAATAAGTCAAAGAAGCGGACACACTGATCATTATTACATACTCCTTTCTCTTAAGAGTGTTTCTCTATACAGCCCATTAGGATAATGTGTATTCATGATTAAGGCCTCAACTTCAGACATACCATCACTACATCAGTATTGCTCTCCACTCATCATACGGCAGTGGATACTATGTTATCTCTGCATCCAGGCAAGAAAGAAGATAAGCAACAAATGGCGCTGTCAACTACAACTTAAAAATTCATTTCTGTATTTATGACCACTTGTTCCCCCAATATTTGTGACAGGATATTTTGTAGAGAACTTTTTAATTCGAATAAAATAATCCACCAGCGAAATAAGAGGCAAAAACAACCAAAAATGAAACACCACCTCTCAAATTGACTCACTGCTGCCAGAGCTCAGGAACTAGCCACCAAAAAGTTAAAAGTTGATAATGTAGTCATTTATTGCACAGTCTTAAAAGGTTTACTATTGAAATGTTGAATGGCACTACATCGACTGTACTATAGTCAAACACGGAAGTTCGAAAATAGTCATGTCGACGACAAAAAAACAATCTAGGACTGTGTTTTAACATGGGTCGAGGTAGGGGAGATGTTTGTAGTTCTGAATAATACTGAACACCTACCTCGACCCATGTTAAAACCATTCCTAGATTGTTTTTTTGTCGTCGACATTACTATTTTCGAACTTCCGTATTCGACTATAGTACTGTCGATGTAGTGCCGTTCGACATTTCAATAGTAAACAGTCTTAAAATCATATAGAAATGTCAAGCGCTTTCGTTCCTCCACAATTAATAACAGGACTTCATCAGTACAACCATTACACCACCTTTACTTCCTTTTATACTGTCCCTATCAGTCCCTATCAATTAATTAGTTAAATTAAACTTTTAATTAAAATTTAAAGTGACCCTTCACCATCCAAATGCAACATAGCTACCAAAAATTTCCCCTTCATGAAATGTAAAATTACCAATCACAAACTTCATATAAAATCCATACGTTGGTAAAAATCACCTTACAAAAACAAATATATTATACATAAAAATACATGAATTTAGTATGAAAAAATGTTTGAGCAAAAATATATGAAAAGAATGTATGTGCCATCAGGAAAGGCTAATAAAAGTGAATATTGGCTAGGTTTGATTTTCAGTAACTCACCTTACACATTCCTAATATTCTATTACAACAGCTTAAAAAGTACTTACACAGCTTCTCTTCCTTCCTATTGTATTATATTCTAAATATCTGTTGGTCAAAGTTTTAAAGCTTTTCTTCTTAAAACACGGAGTAAGGACATATTATCATTAATGCCTGGGGATTGGCTACATTTAATCTAATCTGCCATTGTTGTTCTTTCAACTCTAGCATTAAATCCCGCCATCCACCTCTAGGGTCATTAGGAATAACTTCCAATATACCAAAGTTAAAACTGGAGAAATTAGGGCATTCAATACTATGTCTAAACAGAGCATTGTTAGCATTTGCCTTCTGGATAGAATACATATGCTTGTAAATTCTCTTCTTAAACTGTCTCTCAGTTTTACCTACATAGTATTGTCCACATCCTACACAAACTGCAATATAAACAATCCCTTTAGTATTGCAATTTCCCTTTTGTAATTCCACTTTAAACGGTACCCCATGTAAAATCAGGCTGCTTTCCTTCAATATAAATTGACACTGCATGCTCCACAGCATGTTGTACCCTTAGTTGGTATAATTTTTTCAATAAAATTTTCTTTAAAAAGTGATTTACAATTTCTACTAGTTTTATACGTAAAGTTTGGTTCATTACCCACAAACTTTAAAATTTCCATGTTCCCTTTGAAAATTAACCAATTTTTCATAATTATATTTTTTATATCTTTAGTATTTGAGACAAATGGGATCATCATCCCCTTACTGAAATTCTGATTTTCCTTTAGGTGTTGATCTCATTGTTTAATCCATCTCCATTACCTAATAAGGGTTTATATTTATTGCCCCATCCAGCTTTCAGTTCTACACACACATTATCCACCAGTTTTTTTGCGTAACCCTTCTCCAAAAACATTGTGCTAATTTTCTTCATTTCAACTTCAAAAAGTTCAAATCTGGAACACATTCTGACCGCTCTAGCTAATTGGCCTTTCAAAATTTTCCATTTCATGTGTCCCGGATGACAACTATGGTAGTCGAGGTAATTACAGGAAAATGCCTCCTTTATGTACAGTAGTTGTACACTTCTTTTTCGTTATATCCTTCATAAGTGTAATATCCACATAACTAACGACATCCTCACTAAAATTCCCCATAAATTTTAAAATGGTGAAACATTATTTAAATAATCTAAGAATAGTTTGTCATTCTCATTCTTGTCTCTCCAAATAATAAGGATGTCATCCAAAAAGCGGAAATATACTATCCACTTCCTAGCTAATTCACAACTTAATACATATTTTATCTCCCAGGCATACAAAACTAAATTCATCAAGATGGGTGCACAACTTGCACTCATCACCACTCCCATTAACTGCTTAAAATAAGCCCCTTCAACAGTGAAATAGTTGTTGTCCAGGATAACTTCCATAGCCAGGATAATAAAATTTATCAATGTTTCATTTAAAATTTTAAGGTTACAAATAGCTTCTTGAAACAGACTTAGTCCTTCCTGGTGGGGAATAGATGTAAAACAGATCGATATCTATTGTAGCAAAAGAACACTGTTCACTAAACCATATTTGATCAATTTTTGCCAACAAGTTCAATTAGTCTTTCATAAAATAAATAATTAATAGGACCTGTTGCATTTTTAAGCACTCTATTAATAAACCCCCCCAATGAATAGGTAGGCCGGTTCTGTGCCAAGATAATAACTCTGAATGGAGGGTGAGACACTTTTTTATTGAACTTTGGGATACCAACTGCAACAGGAATCAATATATAATCACTTTTTAGGAACCCATACATTTCTTCCGAAATAACCTCTTGAAACAATGAGTCTTCCAATAATAAATGAATCTTTCTGTCTGCTATAAAAATTTCATTTTCTGAAACTTCGTGATATTTGTCAGTATCACAAAAAAATCTCAAACAAACAATTAATATAATCCATTTTATTAAACAAAACTACTCTCCCTCCTTTATCAGGCTTCATCACTCTGATTTCTTCATCATTTTGAATAATTTTAATAAGTTCAAATTCATCCTTAGTTACATTATAATACTTGTTTACTTTTTAATTCGGTCAAATGTGAACATTCCCAGAAAACAAGTTCCCAGTTTTCACTTTCTTCCCCTTCCCCTTCAGATATCCAACAGCTACTCTCCATTTGAGGTATAGAAATTCCTTTGCAGGCACTTCCAAGTGAATATTCTAAACCTTTGGGATTTTGTTGCATATTTGCATGCCAGGAAAGCTTCATCCCATGATTCATTTGCAATTTGTTAATTTATTAATCACCTTTCCCTCATTAACTCATCTGAATGCCATTTGTAATTATTGTGGAGTATTTTGTACACTTTACTGATTATTCCTTTTTTTATCTTTAGCATAAGCATTACCAGAGCTGACATTTCAATCTATGCCCCCTCTGTCTGTCTGAACTCTTGTAAGTCCTTGGTAAGGCAAGGTAAACTCCAGTGTACAACTCAAACAATTGTTTAGCTTTGTCTCATTCTTTTACTTGTTCAGCCTGCTGTACCCATTTTTGGTATCTTTTTGCTGTTTTCTTTACCTCTAGAATGCCTGCTTTATTTGCAGATATTCTTTCTCAAGTCTTTCACTCTCTTGGTTCTTAAAATGTTTTCTGCCAGTTTATATGTAGTTATTAACATTCTTATTAAGAGCTTGTACTCAGTAGACTATTCATTCTTCATCAATGATATCCTTCACGGATTAAAATAAAGAATGGTTGTGTTCATATAGAATGGTTGTAACTAATGAAGCATATTCAAACATGGATGCTAATACACTGATTACAGAACAATCACTTTTTTGAGTTTCAGGTATAAGCAAGTTTGAAATTTTATATGCATCCATGAGCTTTTGTAATGCCTTAGTTGTTACAAGTTCAGTGCATGTTTGGAATGATAAAGTCTGATCAAATATCACCCCCCCCCCCAAGTACTTTTGGTGGATTAAGACAAACAAGGTACCTAGAGGGTCTTTAATGCATTTTATACGCAGAGGTTATTTATCTATTTTTTTTTATATGTACTGATTTGTCATAAAAGTAGATTTGTGAAGATTAATACACAATTTATTAGCATTGCACTAGTTCCAGAAGTTTAAAATCTTTTTGAACAGAAGAACTTAAAAGGGATGATGTTTTGCTTGGGTCAGTAAGAACATATCTGCATATAAAGTAATATCCAGTTGTGGACGATCCTAGGGTAATTTGTTTTTATACATAATAAAAATAGCAGAGACACTAACGCTGAACCATAAGGAGCATCTTTACTGAGACAGCCTGTACCTGACATGCAATTTTGTCCTACAACAGAAATTACCTATTTGTTAGGTAGCTTTAAAATCAAGAAGCAACATTTGTAAAGGACACACAGTTGAGCAGTTTGTGATGTAAGGGAGAACATTCCACTGTTCTGAATTATCTTAAGTCTAAAATGGCACCTGTCACCAAACAATTTTCCATACAAGAGAGGATTTTTTGAAAAGGGACAATACAGAATGGCAGTGTTATATTCAGGGTGAAAGCCATGTTGCCTTCTGAAAGGTCATATTTTTTGTAGAATTCAAGAATTTGTTGGCAATATATTTTCCAAGAATTTTATCTAGGGGACATATGTTTGGTACAGGCCTACAATCTGTGGTTGTAACAATAGTTGGGATGTTTAGAAGCAGGATAATTGGTGCATGTTTGAAGCTTTGAGGAACTGTATTTGTAATTAATTGATAAAATGTAAACAATGGTGAGAGGTTTAGGGACAATATAGCATCCTATATTTAGGATTTTAAAGTAAAAGTGGTGAAATTGTGGCTTACATTTATAGTCAGTATTTTGTAAATGATCCCCTACTAAATTATTTATAATCTTGAAATAAATCTTGGTTGTATACTGATTTTTAAAGATGTGTTTCTGTTCAGGGCTGTACTAGTACAAGAAAGAAAGAAATTATTATGTATAGCTGGTGAAGCATTTGTGTCTTTAATAACATTAAGGATGCTGATATTCATTTTGGCAGGTATGATTTAGGGAATTTTTGTTTGAACTGATGGCCTTTATTGCCTTCAAAAATTTTTGGAGGTTACCCAAATCTTGATTTGGAAAGTTTCTGTAGAATTTAGCTTTGGCAGCATTTAGCCAAGATCAAGTACAGTACTTTTATTCTTGTAGCCCTTTATAAATTTGGATATTCCTGTAATTGTGAGCTATTATATGGGTCTGTCCACCAAGAGTCTTAGTTTTACATTCAATTTTATGTCCAAATTTAACCAGGGAGCAAAATTACTTCCTGCTCTTCTATGTTTCTGTTGCATTAATATGTCTTTAATGTGAGTAGTGTTTCTCTAGAGTGTCACTAGAAATAATGTAGGATCTATTTAAGGCTACACTAGACAATGCAAATGACTGTAATTTGTCTAGAATCATCTCTTCAAGGTTTATGGGAATAGCACAAGAAAGAATGGTTAGTTATTTTTTTCTTTTACTGCTTTACAAGACAGATGAGAAATGACAGGACAATCATTGATGAGTATGGAAGAATTTGTATGTTTTGAAGTTCTAGTGGTAATTTGGTAATTATTATGTCAAACAAGCAGGAAGGATGAGTGAAAGTTAATTTAGTCTTGTAAGATTTTTAATTTGAAAAAGGCTGCAAGTACAGATATCATTTTTGAGAGAGCAATTCCACAGAGATCAATTTTGAGAGAGCAATTCCAATTAAGATTAAGACTGCAACAGATGAGTAAATTATTATTCTTGAAAATGTACATTACTTGGTATACAAAATTTTCAAAAAGTGTAACATTACAAAGAAGGAAAAAAAATACACACACACACATAATATATATATATATATATATATATATATATATATATATGTGTGTGTGTGTGTGTGTGTGTGTATATTGTAGAGATATTAATTTCTGTATGACCACCCAGTAGGATTTGTAGGAGTGCCCAATAAAGGTCTGAATCATTAGAGGTACAGCTCTTGACTAGCAAACAAGGTGAGATATTGCAGTAATTCCTGACATAGTACACCAACCCGTTGTCTGGATCCAGGTCTATAACACAAGGAACTGGATAGAGAAATATGGGGAAACCAGGAGGGTTCTTTAAGTGAAGACTCTTGTGACAGAAATACTTTTAGATTTTTTATTGGATTTCCAATGCTTCAGACTGCTCTAGTTTATTATTAACACTGCATGTATTTATTAATTGTATGGATAGATGAAGTGAAGGTGTTAGCTGTAAGGCAAAGGTTTTTGATTTAAGTCATTTCACAGCAGTACTACTGTAATTATTACAAACGAGACAAATTTCTGTCCTTTGCAGAATGTTTTAAGAGGGACCTTATGTCTTCTACATTTCAGGCATGTTATGCAAATAGACAAGGACTACGAAGTGAAAGAGAAAGTGCAATTTGTGCATTTGAAAAAGTGCATGAAGGAAGAGAAATGAGTAATGTTGTTGTGTCTTTCGGCTTTTCCCGGTTAGGGGTCGCCACAGCGGAACTCCGGTCCGCTAACGATTGGTAGTTGATTTTTACGTGCCGAGTTACCAGCCCTGACGCATAACCTTCAACGAAGATACACCCATTCACGCATGTCTCCACGTAGAAGACGCTCTAACTGAGAATCGAACCGGACAGCGTCTTACTGTGAGGCGACAATAGTTATCAATAAAAAAATAATGAACACTGTTTAAAGGCAAATTTCAAGTAAGTGAGCAGTAACATCTCTACATGGTATAAGTGGATAAGATATTTAGAAAGAAGTATTTTAAGCCAGTTAAAAATGCGAACTAGATTGCAGTTAAAAGGACTGTGATACAGTAGCAGAATGTTTGGCATGTATAAGTAATAATATGAACATAAATAACTAAGGACTGGTGTTTGGCTCTGCTAGCGTCTAGATGCATCAGTGAACAGAAATGCTTAGTAGCCTATTAGGTCAGACGTTGTTCTAAGAGTTATTTATTTTAGTAAAATGGTAAGTATTCAGGTAAGTATTCAGATTTAAACTATGGAGTGTTTATGTCACTGTATGTTATAATTTGTAACAAACAGTAATGGCAATGATCAGCTGGACTGATTGTTGTGCAAAAATGTGTGTGAAGAGACAAATGTTTAACATTTATAGAGAAAATTAAGGGGTGTTTGCACAACTGTATATTATAATTTTTGTAAATACTGATAGCAACAGAAATCATTGTTTTTTTCAATAATGTAAAGAGGCAAAAAGTAAAAAAAAAAAAAAACTGACCAAGATCTTTAAATAAGGTATTAACTTAATATTTTTGACGTTGTTGGAAAAATACATTGAGTTAAACTATGTGACAAATAACTATGTTATTATTAGAGAGAGAGAGAGACAATATCTACTGGTAAAGATCAGTTATACTGTTTGAAAAGCAATTATTTGTAGCAATCTATATGAATGTAATAATGATCCAGATAGGCAGTAAATATGAATTAACAGATGTAATTGCTATAATGTTTTCAAAATGTTCAAATAGGTATAATAAACTTTATACATTGAACAACGTAAAAAAAAAACAAAGTTAGGTGAGAGAAGATGTAGGCAAGTGAAAACAGTAGAGAAATGAATATATATAGGAGTGGAAAGGAAGTTGCTGGGGTTGAGGAAAAAGGCAAAACATAGTTCCCGTCTTAGGAATCAATCTGTGTATACTCAGAGTCCAACAAGGAAGGCTGTAGTGCAGACCTAAAGACAGCAAATAAATATGAGAATCTACAGAACAAGCAAAAAGTATTTTAAAACAACAAAAGCTAAAGGTATTTTAAATGTCCCCTTTACTACTTATGCTGTAAAACAAGACTATTACCAGATAAGAAAATATGTAAACTACGTTATTGGGAAAATGCTTAATGTGGCCCAAGGAAGCAATTCAATAAGAGTAAAAATCTCAGAGCAACAACACAAAATGATCCACTATAGTAATTTAAAAAATAAAACACCAGGCTCTCTAAAACTGCTTGGATGTTGTCTGTTGAAATTCTGAGGAGAATAATCACAATCTTCAGAAGAGAAGAACTATAAGTGTGAAAGGAACACACAATACATTCAAAGGCTGATACACCGTACATACCCCTACTTTAAGATGCACAAATCTTAAGAATTAGTATGAAGAAGTGGCAGGGGTGTGGGGTACAGCCTTTCATGTTGAGGGGATGCAAGGGGCTGCATCTTCTTATTTTGGCTTTTCCCGTTTAGATGTTGCCACAGCAGAACTCCGGTCCGCTAATGATTGGCAGTTGATTTTTATGGTGCAGAGGTGCCAGCCCGATGCCCAACGTTCAACGAAGGCACACCCATTCACGCATGTCTTTCGAATGCCACTCGACCGTGGGGAGGACATGCTGCATACACCTGCAAAAATATTTGGAAGGGGTGTGACACTGAATTTTGAAATTTGCTTTTGTTTGTCTGAATCACAGTTTGTTTTCCAGTGTCAGGACTCTCAGAATCAGATCAAGCACTTTAGACAGTCAGCCAGATGTTTGTGTGCTAGAGCTACACCCATCCTTGGTGTATTTCAAAACAGAAACTTTATATTAAACCAGCCTGAGTGTTCTATCTTTATTTAACATATTTATAAAGCGTCTTCATTTGTACATATGTTAATAGCTTTCTAATTCAAAACACAACAGCATAGTTGATGACATGTTTGCTTTAAATGAAAATGCCAACTATTCTGAATCTGACAGCTAGAAAGTCAAGTATTTCATAGGTACCATTTTTTACCACTCTGATGGACTAGGCTTCCATGTGAACTATCTGATGTTTTGGTGTTGATTACTAGGTTCTTAATGAATGAAGCTGCCCCCTAAATGAAAGGCCAGTTTCTGTGTTTAATGCTAGGTCATCATAGGGTTAAGTGTTTTTTAAAGGACTGCCTTGTTGTTTTCCTTTTGAACAGCAAGACATTGCCAGTGATAAAAAAGAGTCAGGGTTCTATTTTACAGCCAGGTGTGAGAATTATACCTGGAATTGTCACTCCTACTTAATGGGAAGCTGTTCTATGAAAATACTGTAACTGTGGGTTACTCTATCTGAAAACTAGCACAAGGTTGTTTGGGTTTTAGGATTAGGGTTAGATGTTTAGGATTAGAATTAGGTTAGAGCTTTAAGGTTGCGATTAGAGTTTAAAGCTGAGGTAGGATTTAGGTTTAGGGTGCTTATGTTGACTGGTGAGTAGTTCCACTTTAAAGTTTGATAAGGTCACCATTCTATTAGCTTAATATTACATAATTATATATATTATATATATATTATATAATTTCACAAAACATGCATAATTTGCTTCTGTTTTTCAAACACTTTATTAAATTATCATCGAGACATAGGCACGCATACTTGAATAGAAAAGAAAAAACATTAACATTTTCAGTTACATACATTATACGCTTTCTTACTTTTTAACAACTGTCGTTCACTCCAGCATTAGATAAATTGCTCAGTTCCTACCTTCACGTAAACATCATTCCACATATAAACAGGAGTTATACCCACTCAGTAAAAGTGATGAACACCAAAACAGCTAGCCACTGGCCCACTGAATATAAGGAGGGACAATTAAGGAATCTAAACTCTAGGTGATTAATATCTGGCAGCTATAATTTTTCAAAGTCTAAGGACAGTCACTAACCCCTTAAAGACAATGCAAATAGAGAGATGAATTCTGATAAACTGCCATCTCAGAATTGTACCCACCCCCCAAAACATCCATGTTATTAGTGTCAGACAGCTAAGGAGGACCAGAACAGAGGAGAATGGTATATTTTATATAGCTTCACAGTGCTGGATGCTACAGATAGTGTTAGGCACTAAGTACTGCTGCTTGCAGTTAGCAGCTTTAGTTTCCCACTGCACTTTCCATTCTTACAGCTTTTTCCTTTCTCTACTTCTGTTACAGAAGGTATTTTTTCCCAATCAGACATCACGTGTTTTGTTCAGGCAGTAGCTGGCCTCCTATGACTGGATGGCCATTAAGTGATTAGGCAGACTATTCTACAGTTTTGCTGGGTAATCATGGTTAATCTTTTAAAGGTAATATCCAATAATCTTAATAGCATATGTAGCCCCATTAAACATTCCAGACGTAACACTTCAGGGTCACATGCCTCCACATCATATGCATTCGAGAAACACACTTAACTGAAGATGAACATGCTAAATTGTCTACAGCAGGTTATTTCTTATACAGCTTCTCATCATATAGTTCAGCATGAAGCAGACAGGTAATAAGCCTGAGATCCCTACGGGGCTTTCGTACTGGGTAACTTAAGGAGCAGTGAAGGGGTGTGGGAGAAGTATATCTAATTATGACTAATTATCTATATATCACAGTTTTGATTTACATTTACTCACAATGTTCACTAGGCAAATCTGGGAAAACTTCTGAAACAGTAACATTTAACTTAGAAGTTTAGTTTATCTGGACTAGCAATTATAATACACTTAATACATTCAACATACAGAATACAGTAGATAGGCTTAGGTAACTTACACCCATCACTCAGGTAATAAATGAAGTTGTTTTTAACAGTGGCTTGAATTTAGAGATGTAGCTACACATCTTACATTCATCCATTCCTCTGGGAAACATGGAACACATTCCTGCATTTATTTCTCAAGCTTTACACAGTAACTATTGTCCTTTAGAAATATTTATTTTACTGTTGTAAAACCTAGCTCATTGTGCCCATCTGTTCAATACACAATAGAATACAACCTCTTGAAGGTTGTCCCCCTTTTTATGCCACTCCTTGACTCTCTGGACAGACTTGAGGAACTACATGGGTAGTTCTAGGGCTCCCATTATTATGATGACTGCCTACTCAGGTCCTCTGGGACTTTAAATGTTTCACTATTGTGAATCTCCACAGTTGAGTCATCTGTAAGGAGCAAAATATTGAATAAAAAGTCATTCTAGGATTTTAGCCACCACACTTTCAGTGGGACAGAGTGATGAAGACACCCGAACATTTGTTAACATCCTAAAACTTTGAGCCCAGAGCTATGTAACATTAAAATTAGGATCAAAATAAACTGAATAATATGCAACAACTATGATACCATTTCTCAACACCTTACAATTCTATAACATTAAGATACACTGCAACAATGGCAGATATCAGATAATTCAAATGTCCACAATATAAAGTGAAAGTACTCTCAATAAATTACATCTTGTGTGCTTTCTTAAACCATTTGGAATAGGTTACAACCTCTGTATGGCTGACTGAAAAAGAGAACACTGATGCCTTCATTTAAGAAGTTCATATCCATGTCTTTCCTTGCCTCAGAGAGAGGTGTTAAATGTCCCTGAAACAAGAAACTGCATGAAATAAAGTCCCCTATGACTAGGGGGCAAGGCTCTAGGTCCTGACAACATCGTACCCAAATTCTACAAACTACTATCACCACAGACAAAGATATTCCTGTTAAGGTCATTAACTTAATTCAGAGTTGAAAGGGAGCTACCAAAAGAGATTAAGAAGGGAAGCACACGCTTTTTGGGTAAACAACAGAAAGAAGAGTTAACAAGGTTGAGCAAAGATGGCAAGGAAGGCACAAATCATTGGAAAAAAGCAGTGGTAAATGAAAGATTTGCTTCAGTCTTCAAAAGGAAAAGCAAGGGGAGGGGGCCATCTTTGCAACAGGTACATATCCAGAAAGAGTTTAACTAGTTTTATGACTGGGGTACAGATGAAATCGACAGGGGAGTACCAGTAAATGTAGTCTTCCTAGACTTCAGCAAGGCCTTTGAACCCATCCCCCAAAGGAAGCCAGTAGGAAAACTCTAATGGTTGGAAGTAGGACTTAGGCCAGATACTGAATGGTTGATAAGATAATGTTGTGGTGAGAGAGAGAATGCCAGGAATTAGGGAAGTGATTTAATGGTGCACCATAGGGGTCTGTCCTGAGACCAATACTCTACAGTGTGCTTGTCTAAGACATACAGTATATGTGGGAATAGATAACAGGATCAACCTCATTAGCTGATTACACAAAGTTATGTGCAACTGTGGAAGATGAACAGATGAATTTGAAATTAACAACTTAGCAGAAAGGATGCAGATGAGTTTCAGTGCAAACAAATACAAAGTACTGCATTTAGGACCACAACGACCCTGGTATGAAGTATTAGATGGGAGAGTAGAACCGATAACAACAGAACAGAAAAATGAGCTCAGGGTGTTCATTAAACCTAAACTGAAACACTGGAAAGCACAAGAAGAAGGCAGTGGCAGCAACAAACAGAATGGTTGGGTGTATCTCCAGGGGATAGATAACAAGAGCAAAGACATAATGTTTCTACTCTAAAGGGTCCTGGTCCAGATCACAGCCTGAGTATTGCTTGCAATTCAGGATGCCAGATAAAGAAAGGGACAATAGACTGCTGGTGGGAAAGGGATACGACAAGACATTAGAGAAGCTAAATCTCTTCTCACTTGAGAACAGCAGAGATGGAAGGGACATGACTGTGAAGCACTAGATCATATGAGGTAGATGTTAAGCGGTCATCTTGAACAAGAACAGAGGGACGAGGAGGGGGCATGAGCAGCAGATTATAGGGAAAAGTACATGAATCTCTGAAAGTACTTTCAAAGAGAGGGTAGCAGGTCCATGGTGCTGACTACCAGAATGGGTGGCAAAAAGCATATGAGGAAGACATGAACAGGAAGGATGGGAGGGGGAGCCACGTAAGACACCATGAATAGTAGACTGCAGGAACTAACTACTTGAATTTCTGGTAGCACTGTTTCACTGAGAGGCTTGCGAGCACATGGCATTGACTACCAAGATGAGGGGTGTAGGGGGAATCCACAGAGGCATTCTTCAGGAAGTGGGACAGGTAAAGAAAGATAAGGATGGAGGGCAGGCAGTCTATTAAATGCTCTTAAAGGGCAGACTAGATAGGCTTACTTACTGTCTCCTTCTGCTGTCAGTCAAATGTAATGTAATGTAACAATGGCCCACTATTGGTGTCTCCTCAATCCGGAAAAGTAGCTATGAAGATGATATTCCCTATACAAGGTAAAAATCCTATCAACACTGCTCAGTATCACCTAGTTTCCCTTTATAACATGAACTACAAACTCTATACAACCATCTGATCCAGGAAATATTATTTAACCCAACCAAGCTGATTTTATTTCTCACAGCCAAACCAGTGAATTGGGTATTATTGATAATGAGGGCACGACTACATTTCTTCTGTTAGTCTTTGGCCTCAATGCTGAGAAAACCTTTGATAGTCATCTTCTGGGCCCTATCTATTTGTAATCCTAAAGGCTGTCCATTTCCCAATACAAATAATACATGCCTTTGTAAACATTACATAATTTCAGGATGGTTCATTTTAGACCTTGGGTCATATACAAAATACTTTTTCAAAATGCGTCACACAAAAGTATTTGATCTTTTCTCTGTTACTTATCATATCACATAATTATGATATCCAAAATCTGTGGATCCCAAACAGAGCCAGATCTACCACTAGGCAACCTAGGCAGCTGTTTAGACCACGTATTTGCTATAAAATAAAAATACAAAAACTAGCTCCAGAAGTCTTGTTATCATTATTGTGCTAACACAACACATCCCCAGAAACCCTAGTGTTTGAACATCTTAGTGAAACCTCACACAATATCTGGACATCAATGAGAGAAAGTTTGAGCATCAGAGAGAGAAAACAGCATTTCAGAATATCGCCAACATACATCTGCGAGAGACTGTAGAATTTACAGCAAGTAAAGAAATTGCATTAGAAACACAACAGTCATTTAGAGAAACTTCCATGCAGAGATCACTTCCTCAAGCAAGCACGTTTCTGCTCCCGCAGTGAGTGCACAGGAGATTGTATTTACGGCACAGGTGGCAAAAGCCAGGAAACTTTTTCGGCTAGGCTTATATAGGCCCCAGGGCTGATAGCCTAGTACCTACCTATGAACTTATGGTGTGTGTAAAATGCCCCAGATAGGAGCACTGTCTGTTTAAGTGACTTTGCTCAGAGTGAGACCCTGAACCTCAATTATTGCTAGGCAAGTACATTAACCCTCCACACCCACCACCATGTCTCCATTTTTTTTTATTTATTTTTTGTAAATCGCTGAAGATTATAATCTGTCAGGGTCAGTCACAGACCTTTATACTTGTGTTGTTCATGCTGAGTGTCTGTGATGCAACAGGTAGCACACTTGCTTTTGGTACAGTAAGCTATGGGTTCTATTCCCACACCCAGTAGATCAATTTCTGACACTACAGTGAAGCATGGGTGGCTGCTGCACTCCTAAGTGTGTTGTCCTTTGGATGAGATGCCTAGCAAGTATGTGCCTGTTGTCAGTTTGCTGGCCATTCCCTATTGCATAATACCAGCATATCAGTTTTTTTAATGTAAGATAAGCATTTTTTCTTCAAGGGCAGCAGGTACTGCATTTGAAGATGAAGCAGTGAAATGCAAAACTGTTTGCCAGCTGCAACTTCTACATTAGTAATAGTTCTCATTAATGTGGAATTGTTTAGATGACTTACTTTTTGCAAAGATTGTACATATCAACTTATACTGGTGGATTATGATGGCAGCAATCTGAGTGGTCTTTATGGTTGAAATATTTTGAAATGTTCTGAAATGGGTAATTCTGACATTATTAGTTCATACCATTTTCTTTCACTGCTTACTGGAAAAAAGTTTAAAACTATAAATTTAAAACACACACTAACAAGTATTGCTGTATTAAACAAGGAATATAATTTAATGAAATCAGGAAGGTGAATCAAAGAACACATGCATTTATGTATAATCTGAAAAATGTATGCAGGGGGCCCATGGTGTGAAAACAGCCAAAAGGTATACTTAATCAAATACTGGCCAGATGCATTTTCAATGAATATGAGTTTCAATAGCAGAGTAGTGTAAGTTTGCTCATACTAACCCCAGGATTCAGTAAACTCTGTGTAGGAATAGCGTTATTCCTACATGGAGTGAATGGTGCCCATGTCCGCATCCCCTTCTCTGCAGCGCACCTTACATATTAATGAAGGCGCGCTACTGAGAGGGAGCCGCTGACACAGATACTGGATAAGTGCTAGGAGGTGTGTTACAGTGCCTGCAGATCTGTAACACTCCCCCTGCACTGACAAAGTGCCATATGGCACTTTACAAAAAAAAACAGTGTCTGCGGAGACACTGAAATACTTAATGGTAAGTGAAATCAATGCAGGGAGTGAGTGATAGGTACTGCCACACACTCCCTGTATTGTGTAAGTGCCGTACGGCATTTTACAAATGAAATACCTTTCAACTGTACAGATTTTTGCAGAATGACCAGATGTTTGCCTCATAGTTTTGGTCTGTCCCCCATAAAATTACTGGTGTACTGGCAAATCACTGAGAACTGAAGTCCCTAAATAATAAAGTTATTTGAGTTACAGACTTCGTATAAAGTCATTTGAGTTACAGACTTCATATAAAGTAATTTGAGTTACAGACTTCATATCATTCAGAAAATGCATGCTAATGCAAAACCGGACATTCTAGGAAACAGTTTCTAAATATTGCCCTTACAAACTTAGAAAGTTGATAGAATGACAGGTCTTGCAGTAGCATGGATTTTCTGAAGAGTATGATGTGTGAAACTCAAATGCCCCTCAATATTTTCTAACTGCAATCTTTAATGATTTATCACTGATTTGCCAGGGGAAGCACACTCCCATGACAAACGGACCAAGAATATGAGGCAGAAATCTGGACATCATGCGAAAATCTGTACAGCTGAGAGGCTTAGGAATGTGAACTCACGTCATGTAGGAGGTGTTTCACATTATCTGTAACACACCCCCTACACTGTAAAAGTGCTTTACAGCATTAAAACAAGAAAGATAATGTCCCCGGATAGTTATTTAATAATGTGAAGGTTAACAGTTTACATTAAAATTAATGTTTAATTTTTTTTTCTTATTTTTTCCTGAAAGTTTAAGCATAGCTGAGCGGGTTTGCAAGGGGCATTGCCTTGCTCAGCAGTGCACTAAGCTAATGGAGCTGTCCAAATTTCAGCTATAGAAGAAGTTATATACAAGTGTATAGCAGAAATTTGGACAACTTCATTAGCTTAGTGGTTATCATGGCTTAGCATGTAGTATATGCACAGTTTGAATACTCAGACAGGCCATTTAGCTTTTACATGGGAAAGCAGTTTTATATATTTTTTTTATTTTATTTAATGATGCAATAATTAATATTTGCTAACCCGGGTAGTGTAGTTGGCCCAAATTCCTAGTGTCAGTGGAAATATAAAGTGAGAACCCCCATTTAAACATAAGTGTCCCATACAGTACAGTCACACCCCAAGGTAATGTAATGAAAGCACATAGGGGGAGGTCATGTAAGTTATACAACTGTTCACTGATATTCCAAAACGAGCATGGTGATTGCTCATCCCAATCAGTGTGACCATTGTAAATCCTAGCATATACCAATGGAAAGAGGTACAGTTGCCCCAACTCTGTTCCACTGCTATATACTGTAATTTTATATTTTTTTATTTTAACAAAAAATATATATAATCCGTAATCTGGACATGGCAGAGAGACAGGATGGAGAAATTACCAGGAAAATCAGGTACATTATTCAAAACTAAAGACACACACCTGATTTTCCTTGTACTTCTTGCATTCTCTCTCTCTCTTCTACCCCTAAACTGTCCGATAGTTTATTTTTATATATAAAAAAATAAAATAAAATAAAACAGAAAACAAAAATGGAGCAACGGAGACTTTTTCTGCACTGCTTCCTTTGCAAAGCACTATGTACTGGGTATGCATGGGAACGCAAGTCCCATACTCATCTGCAGTACATCAGAAAAAGCCCCCAGATACTGGAAAAACGTGGAAGAGCAGCACGGTGCTGGTATACAAAAACATTTATTTAAAAAAAATAAATATTTTCTCTTAAATAATGTCACTGAATAATAGCAATAACTGACCCATGGTTGTGGTATATTAAGATTTACCCACGGTTGCCTTTATTTAATCACAACAACCACGGGCAAATCTTAATATACCACACCAACGTGGTCAGTTATTGCTTAAGTAAAATATATACACTTAATAATAATGAATCAGTAATGAGTAATTAATATTCAATTCTGACTTATTTTTTAAATGAAAACATTTGTTTGCCCTTGGCTCAGTTTTGCTAAGCACTGCCAAGCCAAGCTAAGCAATGCTTAAACAGCACCTGTCTGAGCAATACTTCGCAGTGCTCAGCTGGCTTGAGCATTGCTAAGAAGTCCCAGTCTAAGTAGTATTCAGCTCAGCTAAGCGGATTTGCACACTGCTCAGCATTTGCCACCTTAAGCACTGCTCAACTCAGCTTAGCAGGTTTGCACACTGCTCAGCTTTGCTCAGCATTTTTGAAAATGGTCAAATGATGGTAAAGGGCAGGAATGTGACCTTATTTACACCACACAGACAGGAATACTGTCAGGAAAGTGATGAGGTTAAAACTACCAACATAACAATTGCAATAAAAAAATAAAGGTCATGCTGTTAAATGCTAGGAGTCTAAATGTGAAATTGCACTCATTGCAAACAGTCTTAACCATGGAAAACGCTGACATCTGCACAGTCACAGAAACCTGGTTTAAAGCTGTGGAGAGCAGCCCAGCCATACCTGGTTACTCATCCTATCATACATTCAAACCCCAAACTGTGGGTAGTAAAGCCAAAGGAGGTGGAGTTTCAATATATATTAAAGACATACACACCTCCAGGCTGGTCAAACTGTATGACGCACAGGAGACATTCCAGGTGCAGTTAACCATTGACAAGACCCCTATACAAATCATAGATAGCTACCAGCCCCCAAATCTGACCCAAGACGTCCAAACTGCCTACCTAGACCTCTTTGACTATATCTAGATTCAACCCTTTACCCTGATCCTGGGTGACTAACTACCCAAACATAGCCTGGAAGTACTACTCATGCCAGAACACAAATGGCCAGAGATTCCTCAATTTCGTCAATGCAAATGCTTTGGAACACATAGTCTATACCCCCACAAGAGGTGATAATATCTTGAACTTGGTAGTAATCAGTAGTAGTAATCAACACGAGTAACCACTGCAGCATCCCTGCAGTATCATCCTGCCTTGTAAGATCAGACCATAAAGTGGTCATGTTGGAAGTCACCATCTCCCGCAACCCCCCTCCCCGCCCAGCTAGGGTCAAACAAAAAGACTTTTCCAAAGCTGATTACAGCTTCCTGAAGGATGGTATAAACAGATTCACAGCCCCCTCTCCCTCTCTAGGAACTGGCACCAGTATCCAAAATTATACCAAATTTCTATATGAACATTTATATATAGATGGAATCAGGAATACCTGACAAAAATAAATCATCCTCCGCAAGGAAGCATAAACCTATCTGGTGGACATCTGTAATAAAACTCTATAACAAAAGAAAAAAAGTGCTGTCCAGGACCTAGAAGAAGCAGGTGCTCAGCTGGAAGCAATCTCTCCTTAGCCTAAACAAGCATATATAAGAGCACTAGTGAAATCCTCCAAAGCAAACTTCTAGTCCAGATTGGCCATATCCACTAGAGACAGTCATAAGGCCTTCTTCACATATGTCCGTAATCTCAAAGATAGCAGCCAGATCTGTTTAGAATTGACGGTCAAAGACACCATATATACAAATGCCGTAGATATAGCAAATATGCTGGTTGACAGATTCAGCGAAAATGTCACCCCTCTGTCCCCATCAGTAAATAGGTTCATAGGTTCATACTAGGCTATCTGCCCAAGGGCATTTATAAGCCTAGCCCATAGTTATGTGGCTTTCGCCACCCCTTTAGTTTGAATAAAAACTATGCCTATCATTTTGCTGTGCCTCTGTCAAGCAGTGACACTGAAGTAATCCCTGGGGTATATCTGCAATCTCCCATCCATTGGTCAAGATTCCTCTTGAACAAGGCCAGAGAGGTGCTCTGCCTCACATGTACCGGGATTTTGTTCCACAGCATAGGGAGTCTCTGGGTGATGAATCTGTCCCTCCAGCACGTTCTATTTATAACCGTGTCAAGGTTTAAGTCTCCGCCCTTGTGGTTCTGAGGGATCTAGATTTTTGAGGTGAAGCATATTCATCAAATCTGGGTTTGACATGGCCTTATATGTCAGGCACAGGTCACCTCTGAGCAAGCGGTATGAGACTGAATAGAGCTGGAGTTCTTTCAGTCGGGCAGCATAAGACATATTTTTGAGACCCTTTATCCTTTTGGTGAGGAACTTTTGGGGCCTTTCAAGCTGCAGCAGGTGTCTGGTCAGATACATTCGAACGGGCATTGTACTCAATCATAGGTCTAATGAGTGATGAGTACAGGGGGACGATGACCTCCCTTGATCTAGATGTGAATCCCTTCATGATCAGGTGGGTGATATAGAAGGTTTTCCTAACTACTTTAGCAACATGAGTGTCAAACGAAAGGCTACTGTCAACCTGGGTCCCCAGATCTCTGATGACTTTTTCTGTGCTCAGTGGATTGCCACCTATATGGTAGCTAGGGGTAACCTTGTTTTTCCCGAAGGGTATGAGTATGCATTTTTTGGCGTTTAACTTCAGGCCATGGCTCTGGCACCAGTTATCCGTTTCTGTGAGGCCCTTCTGGAGGATATCTGTGTCAGATGTGTTTTCGACTATGGCGCCCAGTTTGCAGTCATCTGCAAACTTTGTCAGCCATAACCCTCCTGTGTTTGCTTGTACTTCAGAAAAGTAGATGCCGAACAAGAGTGGACCCAGGACTGAGCCCTGTGGGACACCACTTGTGACAGGCTTTGAGTCTGACATGGCTACAGCAACTCTGACCCTGTGGGTTCTGTCACTTAGCCAGTTTGCAACCCATCTTGTGATGTATGGGTTTACATTCAAGCTGATGAGTTTTCGATGATACCTGAGTGGGGTATTGTCTCAAGGCCTTTGCCAGGTCGAGATAGGCTGTATGGACTGCCTTTCCCTCATCAATGGCCTTGGTGACTGTCTCGAAAAAGTCAACCAAGTTTAAGAGGCAGGATCTGCCTTTGACAAAGCCAAACTGGGTTGGATCCAAAGTCTGCAAGTTCCCTATGTCTTTATTTATGAGTTCCATTATGATCCTCTCCATGGCTTTGCAGATAAGGCTTGTCAAGCTAATGGGGTGGTAATTTCCAGGGTCTGTGGAGGCACCGCCCTTATGAAGTGGGACCACAGTCGCCATGCGCCACTGCTTGGGTGCGTATCCTGAGGTGAGGCTAAGATTAAACAGCTGTCCTAACTGTGGGTTTAATTCCTCGTTGAGTTCATGAAGCACACAGCCAGGGACACCATCCGTCCCATGGATGCTGTGTTTTTGCCTTAGTGAGGGCAGTTCTCACCTGGGCGTTGGAGATGTTTGGGGGCTACAATCCTCTGGAATAGATATCTCTCCTTTTGGGGAGGGGAGAAGTTTGCACTGAACCTGTCAGCCAGTATGTTGGCAATGTGTGTAGGTTCAGTAATTTTCACATCATTTTGAACTAATTCTGAGCATATCTGGGAGTTTCCTCCTAGGTTTCTAACATAGCTAAAGAAGGCCTTATGATTCTCTTTAGAGTCCTTGGCGATTTTTCTCTCAAAATTTGCCTTGGATGATTTTATGAGAGCTCTTAGTTTTTACTTATAATGATCAAAGGTGTCTTACCTTTCAAGGATTTTGCTCTATCTTGTAGTAGCTTCCTCCTTTTGTTGTAGAGCTTGTTTATGGCTGGGGTCCACCAGACTGGACGCTTGCCTTTGGTACAGAGAGTCTTAGTTTTGTTTGGGATTGCCTGATCCATGCAGTCCTGTAGGTGCTGGTAGAAGGCATTTGTAAGTGATTCAGCGGTTTGAGTAATGTTTACCACTGGCTCAGGGGCCTTAAAGGAGACCAAATCAGGACATTCCCAGTACTTGCCCCCCTTCCCCTTATATCTAGGGATCAGGCCATCATTGCTCTTTCAAAGGCAAAATATACAGCCTCCATGGGACATGATAACATCCCAGGCTGCATCCTACATGAACTCAGGCATAAGCGCTCAGCTCCGTTAGACACCCTATTCCATCACAGCCTGACCACTGGCTTCATCCCAGCTGCATGGAGGACAGCCACTGTCATCTCCCTACACAAAGGTGGATCATCCACTGACCCAGGCAATTATAGGCCCATTAGCCTGACTACCCTGATCCTCAAGGCCACTGAATGCATCATCGACCTTACAAAGAAGGTCACTGGCAACCTCCAAACGCTGCACCCTACACAGTTTGGTTTGGTCAAAGGGAGATCACAGCTGTTAAAAATGGTAGACTTCTTCAAAACAGTCACCAAAGCCACAGACAATGGGAAGACGGTGCACAGTGCCTACCTTGACCTAGCCAAAGCCTTTGACACGATTCCACACTCAGGCATAATACATAAACCCTCCCAGCTAGGTATCGCCCCATATGTTACCAGATGGGTAGGTAACTGGCTCACTAATAGTACCCACTCAAAGTAGAAGAAGCCACCTCTAGTAGTAGACCCACAAAGAAGTGATGTACCCCAAGGATCAGTCTTGGGGCATCTACTGTTTGGCATATACTTGTCTGAGGTGCAAGCCACAACCAGTGGTCTGTGGCTGACCTAGTGTGCAGATGGTTGCAAGCTGGGTGCTGTCTTTTATTCCCCTAGTGATGTGAACATCCTTCAAAAGGGCCTTACCCAAAATCATGACTGGTGCCAGAAGCATGGCCTTAAAATGAATGCCAAGAAATGCATCATTATCCCCTCTGGGGAAATCGTCATCCCCAGTACTTATGACATTAATAACAATGTACTAAGCATGCAATCAGTTGTGAGGGACATGGGCACCCAGGTTGATAGCAACCTGATGTTTGACCTCCACATTGCCTCTATTGTACAGAAGGCTGTCTACATGGCCCAACTCATAAATCAGGGTATGTCATCCAGGAACAAGGAGGTCATAACATCCCTGTATTCCTCCCTTATCAGACCCATTATTGAATAAAATGCCCCCTTCAGCATGTACCTTTATTTATTTTATTTTATTTTACATTTGTTAACCGGGTTAGTCTGGCTGAGCTTTTGACTCATTTTCAGCAGAGACCAGGGAGAAAAGCTCTTCAGGACTAGAAAACAATTTAATAAATTTTAGTAACATAGTAGTAACTATCAGCTATAGGATCTTACAAGCAGAGACCTGGAGAGAAAAAAGCTCATCAGGCAATTCAGTTATAAGAGTATTAACAATTGGCAGACAAGTCTGTGAGTTGTTACAAACAAGGTTTTAAACAATTAGCAGAAGAAAATCTGACTAGTTACAATATTATTTAAGCTGTTTAGAGCAAAATGAGTTAATAGTTAGGCAGATGCTTATTTAAAGTGGGTAGGATCTAGTTGTATAGGAGTTTGGAAACAAGAAAGGAAAGTAAGAATTGCTAGTAGGAGATGTAGGGGAGGTAAAGCATAGGAGACAGACTAGACAGGTAGGTTGTTTTGAGACTGTAAGAATTAAGAGTAGTTAGAGATAGAGGAAGGGAAGTGGTAGAAGAGGCAGGGGAATAGTGTTAGAGATACATTACGAGTGAGTTGGTGAAATAGGTGAAAGGATGGTGGTTTCAGGGTGGTTGGCTACAGTGGCAAGACCACTTTGTCTTTAGGTATTTCCTTGTGGCTAATTTTAAACTTTTGCTATGCTGGAGGGATTTTATTTCCAAGTGGAGTTGGTTCCATGATGTAGTTGGGTTATAGTTGTAGAGAAGGCAGCCTATTTTGGTTTTGGGTTTGTAGATGTCTAATAATTCTTGATTTGAGCTGCGTAGCATCCTAGCAAGGGAATATTTATATATGACAGTGGAGAGGCTGGGGCAGAAGGAGGGTAGATAGAGTGGATGATTTGTAGTTGCTATAGATCGAGCAGCTGAAGGAATTCTAGCCAGTCTAGTTGCTGTAGTGCTAAGCAGTGGTGTGACTTGTAGGCTTCGTTAGCTGCAAATCTGGCGATCTTATTATAGATAGTTTCAAGCCTGGAAATAAGTGTAGAATTTAGGTTTGTGAATATGTGGCAGCTGTACAGGAGTGTTGGGAGTAATAAAGCCTGGGAGAGAGTTATTCAGGCAGTGTTAGTTAAGTATTTCTTGCTACGGAAAAGGTGTCCAAGTTTCTGATGAGTTCTTTTTACCAAGTTAGTAATATGGAGATCAAACGTAAGCTGATCATCTATTGCAATGCCTAGCAATTTAGTACTAGATTTAGCTGAGATGATAGTGTTGTTGCAGGATAAGATGGTGAATGTGCTTTTGACTGTGGTGATGTTTTTAGGGAGGAAAAGTAGGAGCTTTTTTTTTTTGGATAAAGTATTAGTTTGTTACCACTAAGCCAAGTCTCAATGGTGTGGAAGGATGCCTAGGTAGTTGAGTGGAGGTCAGTTGGGTTGTCAGCAATGGTTATAACAGTTGAGTCATCAGCATATTGCACAAGAGATTACTGGGAACAAGAGGAGTAGAGCACGTTGGAGAAAATATTAAAGAGTAGTGGTCCAAGTATGGACCCCTGGGGAAGTCCCATTTGCACAGTGAGAGGGGAAGATAGTGCAGAAAACCTTTTAACTGATTGCTGGCGGGTAGAGAGATAGCTGGAGAACCAGGAGATAGTAGGGGGAGAGAAATGTAAGTTAGTGGGTTTATCTAGAAGAAGGAGTGGGTGAGAGACAGCGTCAAAGGCTTTAGAAAGGTCAAGGAATAGGCATGAGACAAGTTTATTGTTATCACGAGCTAGGAAGACTATACTGATGAATGATATGAGTGCAGCAGTTGTACTATGCTTGGGACAGAAACCATGCTGTGTGGGTGTGAGAAGGTTTTCCTGGTGAAGGTAATGCATTACCTACTTGTGAATGCATTTCTCTAGGATTTTTGAGAGTGGAGAGAGTATGGCAATCGGTCTGAAGTTGGATATGTCTGAGGAGTTGCCCCCTTTGTGAATGGGTAGAGTAAAGAAATTCTTCCATACACTGGGGACATAGGATTCAGAAATGGATTGGTTGATTAAGATGGATAGATACAGGATAGGCAAGAGGTTCAGAAGCAATCTGCAGGAATTAACAGGGTAGCTTGTCAACAGATGGGGAGCAAGGTTTAAGTTTAGAGAGTAATGACTTTACATAGTTAGTTGATAGTGCTTTTAGAGAGGAGGAGTTAAGAGGGTTTGGAAGAGGTATAGAGTTTGTGGGGGAGCTAGCATTGTTTCTGGGGGAGAAAATTTATTATGGAGGTTACTGAGTTTATAAAATGATTGTTAAATTTGTTGGCTATGTCTTCAGGTGTTGCATTGGGACATGGGTTAGGAGAGGAAGGGTTTCCTGGATGAAGAGTTTAATAGAACTCCAGAATTTCTTTGGTTCTGATTTAGAGTAGAGGGAGGATTGGCATAGAAGTTTATTTTGTCATAATGGATGATTTTTTTTATTTTATTTCTGAGTTCTTTATATTTCTGAAGAAGAGAAGGGGTCCTATTTTAGTCCACATTTTCCAAATCCTATCCCGGTCTTTCATGAGGGTTCTGGTAGATTTATTGAGCCAGGGAGCAGTATTAGGTTTGATTCTAATTGTGCGAAGAGGAGCAAGGGAGTTAAGAATGTTCAGGAATGTAGTGTTGAAGGAGTGGATAGCTTCATCTAAAGGAAGAGTGGTGAGGTAAGACCAGTTAATTTTGAAGAGTTGGTGAATAAAGGGTTAGGATAGAAATGAGAAAGTGAGCAGGTGGTAATAAATTTGTTAGGTTTGGTAAGGTGGGGAGTATGTCTGGTAACTGTTATAAGGCAGTGGTCGCTGGGGGCATTTGGAAGGATTTTGGGAGTTATGGTTGAGGGTGGGAGACCAATATCCAGTCAAGAACAGAGCTAGGCAGGTGAGATTTATTAATGTAGGTTGGGGTTGTGATTAGCTGCTCAAACCCATGTAGGTTTATACAGGAAGTAGTGTTGGGAGCTTGTATTGTAAGACAATCAATATTTACATCTCCCAGTATAATTATTTCATTGTGGATAGTATGCGTCAGGTGAGATAGGATGTTCTTTAGTATGTTAATATTATCACCAGGAGAAATATAGATTGCTGCGACAGTTATGGTGTTGAAACTGTTAAGTCTGAAGTTGGTCAGTAGGAGATCAGCAGGTGAGGAGGAGGGTAAGTCTAGTGTGGGACTGATATGGGAGAGATAACTGGAGTAGAGTGCTCCTCCTCCTTTCCTTTTAGGTCAATCTAATCTATGGATATTATAGCCAGGAGGGATGATTTCAATGTCCAGATGATGTGGTTTTAACCATGTTTCAGTTAGGGTAACTATGTCAGGAGTATAGTTGGCTATCCAAGTATGGAGTTCTTGAACTTTATTTACAAGGCTCCTGATGCTGATAGAGCAGAATTGTACTTGTTTTTGTGGGTTGGAGGGGTTGGCAGGTTTAGATACAGGGGGGTTATTGTTCAACGTAGTGTCTGTAAGGCGTGGGTTAGGATGAATGTCACCAGACAGAAGTAGAGGTTTGTAATGGGGTTTTAATTTGAGTAAGTAGAATTTGTTTTTTTTGTTTTAAAGGGGAGGGGGTGAGATATTTTTATTTTAGGAATGGGAGAGGTGGGTGGAAGGATGGAGGGACAAATTAGTAGATAGGGTTGTGGTGTAGTACTTGAATTAAGAGTGGTGTTTGAGGGATGGAAATAGGGAGTAGGTAACTGTGAGTGATAGAAGGTGAGGTGATAGAGTATAAGGAGTAGAGAAGGTAAGGGTGTAGTTTGAGTTGTAAGAGACATGTCACTTTATGGGATGTAGAACAAAGGATGAGAGGAAGGGGTGGCAGTAAGGTATAGTAATCTTTGATAGTGGATAGTACGTAAGTGTGAGGAGGAGCAAAGAAGGGAGGTAGTATGAGAACAAGAATTAGAGGGGTGGGGGATGTGAGAGGAAGTGAGGGGGTGTGGTTGTATGGATAGGTATAAAGGTAATGCTATGGGGGTGGGAGGGGAGCGAAGTGAGCAGAGCAGGACTACACCTTCCAGATAGAGCTTAGCTAAAAAAACTATCAGCTAGTCCAGGAACACTTACTAGAGATGCTACACCTGGAAGGCTTTCAGCTGCAATTAGAGCAAATGTGGCATCCAGGGTTTTTAAAACATTTGGTGTGTTGAACCTGAGCAATCACTTGGGGGGTGGGGGAAGGGAGGGAAATCATCAATAGGAATTTAAAGTAGCAGGGGAGAATCCAAGGCACTCTGCTAAACTAGCTAATTATTAAAAGGGCAGCCAAGGAAATAAGGTTAACATACAGGCACCCTTGTTCAAGGACTGGAAGGTTTCTCCAAGAAAAACTATGTGTAGGAGTACACCACAGGTAGAAGTTGTATGCTGCTTACTAGTCTGCAATGGCAGATTTTATTCTCTGTTATATCTGTATTCCCCTTTGCTCATTGTTTGCTTCACACAATGTAGCTAAAGATAAAAGCACTGGAGACTTTGCACCTCTGTTTGGTGTTTACTGAAGAACAAGTATTGAGGAGGAGGAGGGACTGAAGGCTATGACTGTTGAGAGGGGCTAAATACCTTAACATACAACAAATTACCAACAGTGAAATCTTGCCATGTACATGCATCAGTTGGAGAGAAAACAGAGGTTCCTGACCAGGAAAATCCAGAGTCTCAAACACCTATCCTATACAGATAGGCTAAAAGCCCTGTCCCTCTACTCAAGACTCATACAAACTGCTCAGAGGTGACCTGTGTCTGGCATACAAGGCCATGTCCGACCCAACCTTGTTGGAGTTGCTGCACATCCGTAAGACAAACTAATCCCGCACAACCTGCGCACAAAGCCTTAAGCTGGTCTGCAACATGAACAGAACTTGTTTGCAGGATATATTTGTGTCCCCAAAATGCGGCTGACTGTGGAATAGCATCCCTCTCCATGTCATGCAGAGTACCTCTCTAAACCACTTTAAGAGGAACCATGACAACTGGATGGGAAACAGAACATACACACCTAGGATCCCACCTATGTCCCTGCTGGACAGGGGAAACAGGTGCTGACTTTGAAGGAACATGGGCAAAAGTCTTGGCTTGGGCTACACCTTCCAGATAGAACTTAGCTAAAAAAATATCAGCTAGTCCAGGCACACTTACTAGAGATGCTACACCTGGAGGGCTTTCAGCTGCAATTACAGCAAATATGGCATCCAGGGTTTTTAAAACCTTTGGTGTGTTGTACCTGAGCAATCACTTGGGGTGGTGGGGGAAGGGAGGGAAACCATCAACTGGAATTTAAAGTAGCAGGGGAGAATCCAAGGCACTCTGCTAAACTAGCTAATTATCAAAGGACAGCCAAGGAAATAAAGTTAACATACAGGCACCCTTGTTCAAGGACTGGAAGGATTCTCCAAGAAAAACTATGTGTAGGAGTACACCACAAGTAAAAGTTGTATGTGCAAAAGTCTTGGCTAGGCCTATAAATGGCCTCCGGACCAATACCAGAGTACCATCCTATGAACCTATGAACCTATTACTGTAGATGTTTGCTGTAATTATTTCAGACAGTTCTGCAATGCTGTCTGAAATTATTCCCTGTGAGTCTGAACTCTGTAGTTACTGTATTGATTGAGTATTGTCTTGATCCTTTATTAGTTATTATTAAATATAGGTAAACCTTGTAATTGTGCCTGGTTTGTATAGAACTAAATAAGCGCTTAAAGTGCTTGCATGTGTATTCGATAACACTGTATAGCCCACTCCAATAGGCTTGGTCTTGGTCACACTTTTGGCTAACAGTCACATGACAGTAGGATTCATAACCCTTTGGTATGGGCCTTACAGTAGCTGATAAAGAGCTGGATTGTGTCAGACAGAACTACCTTTAAGTGTGGGCAAAATGGGTTATAGCTGGTAAACCTGTGCCAGCCTTTCCCAGGGGAGAGAGAGAGAGAGAGAGAGAGAGAGAGTGTGTGTGTGTGTGTGTGTGTGTGTGTGTGTGTGTGAGAGCTACTTGGGCAGGAGACACAAAGCACAGGTCAGACAGAGAGGGTGATGGATGATTTTGCTTGGGCGCTCTGCTGAGATGCTAACCATATGTCTGTGCCAGTGGGGAGTTGTATTGCAGATCTGGAGAGAGGGGGAGAAACCGGCCCCAGACTGACTGAGATCTCTGTGTGCTCTGAAGGGTAATTGTACTTTACTGTGTGTGTATTTGTCATCCTCCCATTGGGTACGTCCATCACTGGTGGTAGTAGTGAGGATTGAGACTCCTGGATTACTGGGTCAGTACAGGGGTGTCACACCGACAGTACATACTGGTGGATATAGCTGGCATAACACATCATGTACCATCCTTGACCCTGTCTCAGTCTGCCAATGTCATGCAGAATTATTTCACAGATTGTCCAGGTCTCCCTGACCATTCTTGAGATATTCTAGCTAGGTCAGTGTGTACCCCACACATGTATCTGAATGCCTGACACCTATGGCTAGCATACCTGGTGAGCCCCGGCAGCAGGTTATAGGTACTAGTAGTGGGGGGATGCTGGCTCTGGCTCAGCAGCAGTGCATACATACTGAGCATGCAATGTAAGGGAATGGATACAGTACCAGATATTCATGTACTATTACTGTGTCCCCAGGTGTCTGGCATGTCACAGACCCATTCCCCAAACTCTGTGGACAACCATCATGTACTGTCCACCTGGTGTGAAGGGATACACATTTGTCCGGCAGGGGGTCTACATCTATCAGCCACATGTATCCATTTTGCAAACATCTGGGTACTGCTGATGTCAGACACCTATGAGAAGATCACCCTACACCATATATGCACCGCACTCTGTTATGGTGCACCCCAGATGTTCCTGGAATGGCCACATGCACATGTAATAGAACTCACCTATTTGTCAGATGTAGGCAGGATGACATGTTACAGTTACGTTGCCATAGGGGACACACAGCGGTTGATGGAAGTGATGTCTGTGGACACAACAACACAGTCTGCCACAACAGTCAGGCCATGTCTGGTAGTCCTGGTACCATCTCAGGTTACTAGGCTAAGGGCCGTGAGCATATATATGCCTGGCTCACATGCGTATGTAAGGCAGCAGCCGATGTCCCCATCCAACAGGGACACAGGTGGTATCCCAATGGTTTATGTGCTGTTAACCATCCAGTTGACCAGGTTACTCTTGCAAAGGTTTAGGTAGCTACCCTGCCTGATGTGGACAGGGTGCCCATTCCACTGCAGGTTGCTTGTGTACGACACACGTGAGCTGTCCACAAGGCAGTCCAGGTCACTCTCCAGGTTCAGTGTGTGTGTGTGTGTGTGTGTGTGTGTGTGTGTGTGTGTGAGAGAGAGACCACAGTGGAGCACAGCTTGCAGCTGTG
The DNA here is from genome assembly GCF_019279795.1 of Protopterus annectens. Taxonomy (NCBI): domain Eukaryota; kingdom Metazoa; phylum Chordata; order Ceratodontiformes; family Protopteridae; genus Protopterus; species Protopterus annectens. The sequence continues at coordinate 574,078,585 of NC_056726.1, forward strand.
CAGCAGTGACAGCAATGGGGGGTCTATGATCGCCATGCATGCCACAATGACATAACTCCTGAGGAGTATGTATGGCACTGGGTAGAGGGATGGCATTATAGCCTAATACCAAGACAGGCCATTCAGCGTCTACACTGGAAAGCATGTTTATATTAGTGTTAATTTTACATTTTTATATTAATGTTATTTTTATTTACTGATGTAGTTCTTGACATTTGCAAGGAACACGTGCCAGACATCAAGAAATATAAACCAGATGCATTTAATGTTTGTCGAAAAGATCAAGTTTAAGCATAGCTGAGTGGTTTTGCACAGACTGGTGTGGTGCTCAGCAATGCTTAAATGAAATATGAGGTATATACAGCAGTCTAACAGCAGATCCTCACTGGCTGAATGGTTATGTCACCGGCACTTGTACATAAGGTGCAAGAGTCGAACCATGACCATTCAGCTTTTTACACTTTATAGGGAAATGTTGTAAATGTTTTTTTTTTTTTTTGTTTGTTTTCTATATATTACAATATGTTAACTGTGGTGGTCCAGCTTGACCAGAAGCCCATTTGCAGTGGTGCCCTGAGTATAAAAGCCCCACTTACACACAAGTGTCCAAAATTATTACAGTTACAGGAACAGATAAAGTACAGTTTTGTACCTACCATAAATGTAGATGTTCGAAGATCCACATTGCTGCAGTCCTTACATATGGGTAGTCCGCTGTCCTCGGTCGGCCCGAATACCAAAGTATTAGGCTGACGTCGGTCATGGGCGCTCAGATCTGACATCAGAGCGTCAGGGTATAAAAGCGCATGACCGACATCATATCCTCAGTCTTTTCTTGCCCCAGATGTCAGAAGGCCCTAAAAAGAAAGACCACATCCCAAAAACAGGATACCTCCCAAAAACATGCCCAACAACAACCATCACCCCAACCATATAACCATGCCAAACTACAGAGGGGAAGGAGGGAGGGTAAATTGGACTGCAGCAATGTGGATCTTCGAACATCTACATTTATGGTAGGTACAAAACTGTACTATGTTCTTCATCTCACATTGCTGCAGTCCTTACATATGGGTAGAATCCCAAAGCAGAGGTAAAGGGAGGATGGTAAAATCATAAAGCATTAGGGGCTGCTAAAATGCCCTGTAATATTGCAGTGGCAAATCCAGCCCTAGACTTAGAATAAAGAGGAAGGTGGTAATGCTTGGAAAAAGTATGCACTGAACTCCAAGTGGCTGCTTCCAAAATATCTTTTGTAGCTACCCCCCTTAGAAAGGCAGTAGAAGTGGCAGTAGCTCTAGTGGAATGAGGTCTGATTCCAGCCGGAATCTCCTTACCATGATGGGAATAACAGAAATACAAAACCCAATCCATTTAGAAATAGTTTGTTTTGAAACAGGTTTTCCCTGAGAACCCAAAGCAAAAGAAACAAACAACTGCTGAGACTGCCTGAACCCCTTGGTTCTGCTCAAATAATAACGTAACTCCCTTTGAATATCCAAAGTATGCAAAATCTTCTCCCCTTTATTTTGGGGGTTTGCATAAAAAGTAGGCAAATGAATAGTTTGGTTCAAGGCCACACTAGAAACCACTTTAGGCATAAAGGAAGGATTAGTACGCAAAGATACCCTATCCTTATGAAAAATCAGGAAAGGTTCCACTGCCATAAGGGCCTGTAATTCAGAAACCCTTCTTGCAGAGGTAATGGCCAACAAAAAAGCAGTCTTCCATGATAAATACTTCAACTCGGCCGTAGCTGCAGGCTCAAAAGGTTGTAGAGTAAGCTTTTCCAACACAAAATTGAGATCCCAAGCAGGAGTAGGAGCTCTACGTGGGGGTCTTATGTTCTTTGCCCCTCTAAGAAATTGCTTAAACAAAGGATGGGAAAATAAAGGAGGGTCACAGTCATAGTGAGCAGAAATGGCTGCAGCATGAACCTTTATCGGGGAGAAAGACAAACCCTTGTCCAATAACTCAGTAAGATATTGAAGAGAAACTCTTAAATCAGGCTTGGAAACATCAAAGTCCTTCGCTGTGCTCCAAAGAAAAAATCTCCTCCATTTATCAGCGTAAACTTTCCTTGTACTAGGCCTTCTGGCCTCCAAAATAACATTCAAAACTTGTTGTGGAAGCTGAAACCCTCCAGGGTCTAAAACAGAATATGCCAGGCTGTGAGATGCAGAGACTGAATCTTGACATTGAGGAAGTGATTGCCCTCCTGAGACAAAAGATGAGGAATCAAAGGCAGAGGCCATGGAGGCTCCCGTACCAAACTCCTCAGTAGTGGGTACCAGTGCTGTCGAGGCCAATCCGGCGCTATCAGAATCATGGATGGCTTGTCTTTTCTGGCCTTCAGGAGTACCTTGGGAATGAGAGGCAGAGGTGGAAAGGCGTAGACATGAAGATTGCTCCAACTGAATGATAGAGCATCCACCTTCCAAGCTGTGGGATGAAACATTTTTGTGCAAAACTTTGGCAACTGGTAATTTAGTGGAGAAGCGAACAGATCTATGTCTGGAGTCCCCATAACACTGTCAACTTTTGAAACACATGAGGATCCAGTTTCCACTCGTGAGGATCCACAATTTGTCTGCTCAACACATCCGCTAAGGAGTACTGTGCTCCTGGTAGAAACCTTGCCTGAAGATTGAGGTGTAAACTGAGAGCAGTCTCCCACAAAATCATCGCTTGCCTGCAAAGAGGGTACGAATGGGTTCCCCTTGCTTGTTGATGTACCACATGACAGTAGTGTTGTCTGTTTGAATCAACACCTGTCCTGGGTGAAGTAAATCCTTGAAAGCCATCAATGCAAATTGGACTGCTAACATCTCCTTCAAGTTGATATGCAAATGTTGAAGTCTGACAGGCCACGTGTCTTGCACCCATTTTCCATTGAGGTATGCTCCCCAAGCCTTGTCCGAGGCATCTGTCGTTAGAATCTGACTCGCCTCTGGTCGGGTCACAGAGAGTCCCTGTTTAGGTGACATTCCTGAGCCCACCACAAAAATTCTTTCTGAATGCAAGGTATTAACTGAATGACAGTGTCTAGATCTTGGCAGTGTTGTGTCCATACATTTTTGAGATACCATTGAAGCTTCCTCATATGCAGTTTGGCATTGGGAAGCACCAGAATTCAAGATGCCATGAACCCCAAGGCTTGAAGGACTGTCCTTGCAGTCAGCCTGGACTGTAGAGACATTTGATGGAAATAAAGAGAAAGGCTTCTTTGTTTGTCCGGGGTCAAAAAGGCCATCTGGGAAGCTGTATTCAGTCTCACACCCAGAAAGCACATGTCCTGAGAGGGTACTAGACTGGACTTTGTTTCGTTCACAGAATACCCTAGGCATCTTAACACTACCATCACATACTGTAGATGCTGCAGAAGTTCGTCTTTGTGTTGTGCAATAATCAGGCAATCGTCCAAATAAGGATAAATCTGTATTCCTCTTAACCTGAAAAAGGCTATCACTGGAGCCAGAACCTTCGTGAACACTCTGGGCGCAGTTGATAAGCCAAAGGGCAATGCAGAGAACTGATAATGCAAACTTCCAGCCCGAAAACGCAGGTACTTCCTGCAACTGGGTCTGATAGGAACATGAAGATAAGCCTCTTTGAGATCCAGAGTTACCATCCAGTGATCTTTTCCCAACAGAGGTAAAAGCTGCTGTAACGTCAGCATTTTGAACTTTGGAATGTCCAGATAAGTGTTGAGGATAGATAAATCCAAAATTGGTCTCCACGTGTTCCCTTTCTTTGGTACTAGAAACAGGCGAGAATAAAATCCTAGTCCCACTTCTGACAGAGGAACTGGCTGTATAGCTCCTATTTGAAGAAGTAAAGAAATCTGCTTGTGAGCCTCTATCCTTTGCCGAGGAGGAACGTCTGGCATGCCTTTGAAAGGAGGCAATGTATGGAAATAGAACTTGTAGCCTCGGTTTATAATGTCCAATACCCATTTGTCCTGGGTGACTAAAAGCCAGTTTTGCTTGAAGAGTGCTAACTTTCCTCCCAAAGGAGCTGCCAGGGAAGAAGAATCTGGCAGCTGAAAATGCAGGTCATTGGGCCTGTTTACGAAAGGACTGGCCCCTGCCCTCACCTGCAGATTGTGCAGGTGAACTCCAAGTTCTAGGCCTGAATGTACTGTGAGCTCTGCCCCTGCCACGTCTAGATCTACCCCTAGACTGAGAATCAGAAGAAGGGTAGGTCCACCCCTTAGTAGGCCAATTTCTACTAAACTTTGGAGGTTGCACCTGCAAAAAATCTTTAACAGTCTGCATGGACTTAGCCTTGTCTTCCATTTTCTTCAAAACTGACTCCACAGGGGGACCAAACAAAACTTCAGACTGTAAAGGGCATCCAGAATTCTAGTTTTAACATGCTCGGACAAATTCTGATCCTTAAGCCAGGCGTGCCTACGAAGAACTGAACCAGTGGCAGCCACCCTAGAAGAGTCCTGTACAGCATCAAAACCACATTGCAAAGAATGCTTACCCACCTGTTCAGAGACATGTACTAAATCTTGCAATTCTATACACTCTATGCCCTCTGCCAAAGCATCCACTTTAGATTTTAGCTGAGAAAGGAGGAAATTCTGATATTTCAACATATGAAACTGGCAATTTAAAGCCCTCATTGCTAAAGTAGAAGAGGTATACACCTTCTTACCCCATCTATCCAAAGCTCTAGCTTCCTTATCTAGAGGAACCGGATTCTTTACAACAGAAGCTCTAACACCCTTAGGCCCCTGACTAATAGTTTCTGGGTCCACCCTAGGACTCTTATACAGATATTTATGAGCCTCAGGCACCCTGTAATACCTGTCCGGTTTAACTGGCAGGAGGCAAAGAATCTGGATTAAGGGAAGCCTCGAGAAAACATCTTGAACAACATCCAAAACAGGAGGTATAGCCAAGGGTCTATGCTGTGGTAAAAACAAGAATTCCCTAAGCCTCTTCCGTGAATCAGAGAAATCCTGTCCTTCCCACTTAAAATGCTCCCTCATGGAATGCAGAGTTTCTGAAAATGAAAAATCCTCTGGAGGAGAAGCAGAAGGAGTGGAATCCTCTGCATCAGAATCCGAATAAGGGGGAAAATCTTGAATATCTTCAGCAGAAGAGTCTGAGTCATCTGAGGCCTGATCCAAACTTTCCAACTCTGGGTCCACCCTAGGCCTCTTATCAGGAGGGGGCATAGAACCTCTAATTAAAGTAATCAAATCTTCTGCCATTTTAAGCATGTGCTTTTTAGGCACAGACCCTGAAGTACCTGGAGGGACACCAGAGGAAGGCAAAACAGACCTGCCCTTAGAAGAAGCCTTAGAAATAGCAGCAGAAGGCCTAACCACCTTAGGCATAGAAGGGAGAACAGTAACCTGAGAGGCCCCTTCAGCTTGACCTGACTCCTGTGAGACCACATCCTGTAAAATCAAAGTTTCCCCCTGAGACTCAACAGAAACTTCAGCCGGATCCACCTGCTCCACTGTAGGTTCTGCAGGACCGGCGTCCAAAACGGACGAATCAACCTGTCTAGGTTTCAAGGATTTGTCTTTGCGCTTCTTCGTGGAAGCGGGCGTCGGAGGATCTGACGGCATATTATAATTACACCGCTTACCAAAGACTAATCTAGCACAATCTAACCTTCTTTTTATAGTGCGCTTATTAAACCTAGCACAAAACCGACACCCGACTACGTTGTCCGGTCCCAAACAAGGAATGCAAAGAGAGTGATAATCCCTATGCGGTATCTGTTTCCCACAAGAAATACAATTATTCACTTTTTCTGACATCCGGAATTAACTGAGGCAAGAAAAAAAAAATATTCCCCAACGGGGTACTTAGCCCAACTTGGTTTCGGTCTGAAACTCAGAATACGAAAATTTCAGAACGCCGAACGGCACCTGCAACGCTGCTTCTGCATCGGACCATGCGGCAAAAAAGACTGAGGATATGACGTCAGTCATGCGCTTTTATACCCTGACGCTCTGATGTCAGATCTGAGCGCCCATGACCGACGTCAGCCTAATACTTTGGTATTCGGGCCGACCGAGGACAGCGGACTACCCATATGTAAGGACTGCAGCAATGTGAGATGAAGAACATCGTAGTTAAATGCATAAGTTTAGGAGATATAATAAAAACAGATGCACCTAAGAATGAAGTAACATAATTGAACAATAAGTTACAATACAGTTTTATATATTTAAGCAGTATTTAGCTTGCTATGCAAAGTTAAAGCCAGCAACAAAATAACCAGACTTGGCAAGTCTCAAACCAGAGACACTGCACCAAAGTCAATGCATTGCACCAGTATGGCAAGTCAGCTGTGTGCATTTAGTGTTTATTTTAAAATATATCATGCAGTGCAGTTCATAGGTTCATAGGTGTGTACTAGGCTAATGGCCCTGGAGCCTATATAAGCCTAGCCCAAGAAGATTCCCTGGCATCATGCCACCCAAAGTTAGTTCCCAGTGTCCCTGTCAAGCAAGTTCACTGAAGTAATCCCTGGGGTGAACTTTCGATCCCCCACCCACTCAAGATTTCTCATAAAGAGGGCCAGTGAAGTACTCTCTGCTTGACGTGAATAGGAAGTTTGTTCCAGAGTATGGGAAGTCTCTGGGTTAGGAACCTGTCCCTCCACCATGTTCTGTTTATTGTGGTAATGAGATTAAGGTCCCTGGAGCATGTGGCACGGAGGGATTGGGATTTCTTTAGGTGTAGCATATCAAGCAGCTCTGGGTTAGACATGGCTTTGTAGTTCCAAGCATAGATCGCCTCTAAGTAGGCGATAAGAGACAGAGTATAGCTGGAGTTTTTTTTAGTCTGTCCGTATAGGGCATGTGTCTAAGCCCTAAGAGCCTGTTAGTGAGTTTTTGTGTCCTTTCCAGTTGTTGTAGGTGTCTAGTGACGTACATAACAAATGGGACGTTGTATTCTATAACAGGTCTAATGAGGGATGAGTAGAGAGGGATTATGACCTCTCTCTTCCTGGATGAGAAACCTTTTGTAATGAGATGTGCCACATAGAAGGACTTTTTGACTACAGTGGCAATGTGGTTATCAAAGGAGAGGTTGCTGTCAATCTGTGTCCCCAGGTCTCTTATCACACCTTAGGTGTTTAGTGGACTACCACCTATGTGGTAGTTCTTGGGCACCGAATTTTTCCCAAAGGGAATGACAATGCAATTTTTGGCATTGAGCTTAAGGCCGTGGTTCTGGCACCAATCATTGTTGTCAGTGAGGCCTTTTTGTAGAATGTCTACATCAGTTGGAGAATCAATAATGGCTCCCAGTTTGCAATCATCTGCGAAACTGGTCAGCCAGAGTCCCTTTGTGTTGGCTTGAACTTCAGAGAAGTAGATGCCAAACAGGAGAGAACCTAGGACCACTCCCTGTGGGACACCACTTGTAGCTGGTCGGTAGTCAGATTTGGAGTCCACTACTTTCACAATGTGGGTTCTATCAGTAAGCCAGCTGGCAACCCATCTTATTACATAGGGGATTATGCCCAGTTTAGTGAGTCTATCAATGATTCCTGAGTGAGGGATGGTGTTGAAGGCCTTGGAAAGATCTAGGTAGTCTGTGTGAACTACCTTGCCCTCATCCACAGCTCTGGTGACAGACTCAAAGAAGTCTATCAGGTTGAGCAGGCATGATCTACCTTTCAAAAATTCATACTGCATGGGGTCAAGAGTTTGGAGATTCCCTATGTCCTTATTTATAAGGTCCATGATGATGCGTTCAATAGCCTTACATATCAGACTCGTCAGGCTAATGGGGCGATAGTTCCCAGGGTCTGTAGTCTCTCCCCCCTTTGTGGATTGGGATGACCGTAGTAGTGTGCCATTCGGTAGGAACAAAGCCTGAAATGAGGCTGTGATTGAACAGGGTACTCGGGTGTGGTGCCAGTTCACTTTGTAATTCATGTAGAACACAGCCAGGTATATTATCAGGTCCCATGGAAGCTGTATTCTTGGCTTTGGACAGTGTGGTTTTTACCTGTGTAGCCATGATAATAGGGACTTGGCATTCCTCCAGTATTGTGATGAGCCCTTTGGGGTGTCAAAGAGGGGTACAGTGTGCATTGAACCTGTCAGCCAATATGTTGGCAGTATCAGCTGGTTGTGTATATGTTTTGCCATTGTGCTGTAACTCAGAGCCATGTAGATTCTTGACATAGCTATAGAATACCTTGTCTTTAGAATCTGCAGCAATTTTATTTTTGTAGTTAGCTTTAGATGATTTGATAAGGGAGCTCAGTTTTTTGCTGAGGCTAACAAAGGAGTTTTTCCAGTCTTGGGACTTCACCCTTTTCTGCAACAGTTTTTTCCTTCTGTTGTAGAGTTTGTTTATGGTGGGGGATCACCAGATTGGCTTCCTTGTTTTGGAGGAGTGCGTCTTGGTTCTGTTTGGTATGGCCCATTCCATGCACTTGTGTATGTGCTCATACAGTGCATTGGTGTATCATTCAGCAGTCATGCACCTATTTTCCATTTGCATGGGTGTCGTGAAGTTTGCCATCTCTGTTTTTAGAAGCCCAAAATTAGCTTTGGAGAAGTTTTTACAGTGGTTTCCTTTAGGACGGGTGAGGGTCGGATGTGGATATCCATGGTGATTAGCTTGTGGTCAGATCGGACCAGGGAGGAGTTGATTACTGGTGTAGAGCAACGGTCACCCATGTTAGTAATCACCAGGTCAAGGATGTTTCTACCCCTGGTGGGGGTAAGAATGAGTTGGTCCAGGGCATTGGAATTAATGAATTCCAGAAAACGTTGGGCAAGTGTGTTGGTACATGAGTAATTTTCCCAGTTAATGGAGGGGTAAAGTCTCCCAGTACAAGGGTATTGGGTTGTACCCTAATATTTTCCAGTGTGTTTAGGAATGTGGAGTGGGAGTCTTGGGACATGGTGGGGGATCTATAGCAGGCTACAACCTGGATTGCAGTTTTACCCAGTGTTAGTTGTACATGAAGTATCTCTGATGCATTATGTTGGACTACTAGTCTGGAGGTGTGCATATCCTTTATGAATATGGAGACACCACAGTCTTTAGTGCTTCGGTCTAGGTTTAGGGGCCGAAAGGTGTGGTATGAACTATAGCCTGGTAGTGCTGGGGTGCTCTCTGGAGCCTTGAACCAGGTCTCGGTCACTGCACAGATGTCGATGTTTTCCACTTTAAGGAGTGCTTTCAGCGGGTGCATTTTGAGATTTAGATATCTAGTGTTGAGTAGCATAACCCTCAGATTTCATTTGCTTGTAGCCACTATGCTGGTAGTTTTGTCTTTAGGATATTGCCTAAAAAACACTATAGGGGTGGCAAGAGCCTTGGGCAGTATCCAGAATCCGTGGGGTGACAGGTGCAGGCCATCTCTGGCGAACCATCGAGGTCTGTTGATCTTGTCACCCCAGGAAGACAGATACTGGATCCCCTTAGAATGACACCAGAAACTTAGCCAATTGTTGAAGTCAGTCATTTTCTGCTTGTACGGCGGTATCATTCTGGGTGACGGCAGGATGCTACTCACATCAACATGAACAATGACAGAGTCATATTTGTACCTGTTGTGGAGTGACCTAAGTGCATGCATTATGTGGTGAATCCTGGCACCTGAAAGGCGGCTGACCATAACTTTCTCCTTATTCATCCTAGTGAGTGGGACATCAGTGTGCCTTACTACTGAGTCACCTATGACTAGTGTATTGGGTAAGTTGTTTTGCCTTATGGGCTTTGGTTAAGTGGCACACTGTTTATGTGAGCTATGTTTTTCATGGTTTGTGCTGGGATGTGGTGGTTGTTTGCATTTCTGCCTCAGAGGTCTCTGATGTTTGAGTAGATGTGTACTGAGATCCTCCGCGAAAGTAGGTGTGTGTCTTGTGTTACTATGTGAGGGTTGTGGTGGTGTATGTTCTGGAGGACTATGTGTTGAATGTGGTGTCGTGCAGGTGTTATCCTTCTCCTCTTGACTGGCTAATCCAGTCTTGGCTGGAGAGTGCTTGGCTTCCAATCTGGCTATATATGTGTATCTCTCACAAGTCATAGTGTTGGGAGGTAAGAGGAGAGAGCTGTCTGTGTACATTAGATAGTTGCTACACTGCCTCAGGATGCCCAAGTTCACCAGGTTGACAGGAGAAAGCACAGGGAACTAACCTTTAGACATGCCTGGATATGAGTTCACTATATTAAGTACTGAAGCCTTTTACAGGAAAAATGTCACTCAACGTGTCTGAGTCTGTACAGAGCACTGCCAAACACTCAAGGGGAAATGAATACGTAGACCCTGAAAATTTAAGGATGAAGTATTTAGGCAGATATTCTGAAGTTAGGAAAAAATCAAGCAGTACTTACTGAAAACAAATAATTAGCTTGTCAAGAATGATGAAAAGAGGGGAGTCACATGAATGGCTACTGTCTGGCTACTACTAATGCTGGTCTTAGCACAGCTTCACTCTGTTGGGATACAATACTCCTTTCTTCTTTCACCAGAAACAAAATGTTAGCACCAATCCCAAGAAGAGAAGCAGGCTACAGTCTTGTCCCAGATAATGCAAGGGTTTGCAGGATTGTAGCCTTTTTCTGGTAGATGCCTCGAATTCAAACCAGACCAATTCAGGTATGTTAAGCACAGACACTCACTCTCCAACCAGAAACAGTCAGGAATCAATGCACTCTGCTCCTACTATCACCAGGATCAGAATATAAGCAAAGATTCCAAGCTGTCACCTACAAAGCAGTTATTAAGCTTTCTGGTGATCAGCAGTCTCCATGAAATAATGTAACTGCACTCCTCCTCTCACCGGGAGAAAATAAAAGCGCTAATCCCAAGATGACTACTGAGAGGCAGAATGTGGGCTCCCCAATAACTAGTGGTCTTGCAATAGATGCTTAAAGGTAAGATGAAAAAAATGGTTTATCCTAAACACTGCAGTGTGCACTAAAGAAGTTAGATGTGAAAGTAGGTAACTTAAGTTTTACCTGTCTAAAAGGTTAAGTTTGAGTGGAGAGTCACTATTTTTAAAACAGCAAGACAGACTGAAAGGGGGAAGTCACATTTTTATTCTGGTACTATGGAATACAGTAGGATGGCCAATAGGGTTACCTCCTGTCCCACTTTGTGAGGGACGGTCCCTCTTTAGGCAGTTGTGTCCTGACAAAAAATTGTAAAAATGGCAAATGTCCTGAGATTTTAGGACAAAATTATTTCCTAAATGTTATGTAATAGTTGCATAAAACAGTTATTCTGTATCTAAAACACCTAAATGCTATAAGAAACAGAATAAGCAACTAAAATGCTACAAGAATAAGCTTTTGTTTAGGCAAAAAAGTTAAGTTCTAACCTTTGTACTGACCGTGGGTATGTGTCGGCCTGTAAAATCTGATGTTTGTACCAAAAATGTCCCACTTTGGCCATTTGAAAAGGTGGCAACCCTAATGGCCAATAAATTTAAATAGCTGAAGGGGAGTGATTTCACAAAATGATAATTTTGTGCCTACTCACACCAACCAGTAAAAACAGAGAGGAAATTAGCTACATATTCAAATTAACATAAGGGGCAGGCAACTAGAAAGACAGTGGTGTTTAAGCACACAACAGTAACCAGATGGGAGTGTGGGAAAATTTCTGTCTGGCTCACAAGACACAGAGCTTTGATGTCTTTTCAAATTTTAATATGCAGTTAAAAGCAGAATACAAGTAAAACACATTGTAAAGAAAACATACCACAGTATACAAAATAGAAAAAGGTAATAAAGTAATACAGAATACAACAAATAAAAAACAAACTAACTTTTCCCTCACAGCAAACTGTAGCAGAGTCTGGGGGAGCCTTTCTAGCAAAGCTACCAGTGATGTAACATTAGGGAAAATCTATACCCCTACCAAGTATTGAACCTCATGAGTTTGAATTTATACCCCTACCAAGTACCGAACCTCAGGAGTTTGAATTATCATTGCCCCATTTTTTTTTTTTTTTTTTACAGTCTTGTACATGGACAGTTCCCGCATACATTTGTTATGCAAACACGGCTCCTACACAGATGCCTGTCTGCTTCCTGGATTGGTAAATTACCTTATTTGCATGGTTTTCACCAGCAAATGAGGTGACTTACATTCCACGATTGCCTCCATGGTTGAACAGTGCTGGGAGACTTGTGCACACCCCCAGCACTGTTTCCTGAATCGCAAAGACTCCGGAACACCATGTACAAGCCGTGACACTATGCTTACACTGAGATTAGCTCTGTGTAAGCTTTACTGAATTTAAGACTAAGTCTTTTATTGTGAGACAGGATTGTTTTGTTTAGCAAATGGCTATAAGTATTTGTGCTATGAATTTAGAAAAGAATATAAAACATGTTTTAAATTAAATTCAAATATCTGTAATCATTGCAAAAGTAAAGAAAACTTATGCACGCTGACAGTCTTGAAAAGTGTTATTGGTAGCTGGGAAGACACGGCCAAATAACAGGACACTGAAAGGCTGGGGGTGGCCTGATCCATTGGCCTGCCTATGGCCTTATTTGGCCATGATCTGGCAATGATCCCAAAGCTCTAATAAATTAACTACAACTCCATTCTCTAAACAACTTTATAAATTTGTCAGGGAAGAGCAACAAAACCCGCCCACCACTTTCCCCAGAGTGAGGAGCTGCAGCCGCATACCCTGATAACTATATATACTCCCTCCAAGGTCACTGTAATACGGAGCAAGGAGAATATTCAGAGACAGTTCAACCACAAACTTAATATGTATTTACCGACTGCTAAACTAAACTTAAAGGATCAAATTATGCTGCTTAAAATCCTAAGTACCCAGTAGCCACATACGCCTGGTATCTATAAATATATATTTCTGAACTCCAATGTTACTCTACCTTGGAGTAAGGGGAATACTGAAAGATAATTAAAACATAACATATAGTTATCAAATGCCAAACAGTCTCGCAATTACAAGTATCAAATTATAGTCCTTGGAATCACAACAGGTACCCCCAATTATTATTGTGACAGAACCATTTACCTTCATTTTATGAAAGTTTCTGTCCAGCTTCCAGAAGGTCAAATAAATGCCAGTTCACAGCCCAGTGAATGACTTTCTACAAATTAGGCCTTTATAGCTCTCCCTAGACTATCAAAAAGGATTAGTAGAGATCTGTGAATCCCACCAAGCATTCAGTGGGGCTTTTAAATTCAAAATCAACATAGCCAAATCCCAATTCCTATATGTGGGTTGTTCCCTTCTGCCTACCAGGCAAGCTACCTTTCTAACTGGCAACAAGTTCCTTACATTATTTAGGAGTAGACCTCTAACCACTCTTTGTCAAGAAAACCAGTACCACCCCATAAATGTATGCCTACGCAGGCACACTCAAAGTTAGACGCAAAGATGGCAGCCAGCAGAGTCTGCACTGTCATGGCTAAAATTATGCTTTTTATCCAGACCACAGTATCCACTACTTGTGTCGATGCATCTCCCCCCAAGGAGTGGCTAACCAGCTACCTATGTAAGACCAAGGACAAGGAGTGAAATTATAACCAAGAGTAAGAGATATGGACAGATTAATTTCAGGGATATATACAGGCATCTTGTGTTTCTTTGTGTATGTATACATATATTTATTTATGTTCACACTTTTTTACATCTTTTGTTTACTGACTTGTTCTGTAGGCTGAGGAGCATTTCCATGGAAGCCCAGCAGCACTGTCTACTTAAACGACTTGCTCAAGTTCGCACAGTAGGCAAATCCAGGACTCAAAGATGAAGCTTGTTAGCAGATCATAGCATTAATGATCTGTGCTAGCCAAAGACTGAAGTGGCTAACCCTCCCTCATGCTGAGAGGGGAGAGAGGGAGACAGCCCTGCAGACAGAAAATCCCTACAGTGACTATCTAACCCTACCCAACAGAAGAGTGGGCAACATTGTTAAAGGTATTATTCTAGTAAACATATTATTCTGTAAACACCAACCAATATCAGGATATCAACTTTAGAAAAATAACTTCTCTTGCCCTTTCTGTTCCAGCTACAAAACAACACAGAGATCACAGTTAGGACAAAGTCTTGTTGACCTGCTGACACACTGTCAGCAGCTTAACAATGGCTACAGTTTGGGCTGCAGCTTATTAGGGATGGAGAAATGACATCCTGTAAGGCACAAATGTTTTTAAATCTGCAACAATGGAGTAGGTTACTATAAGACTATATAGTTTCTATCATACAAGAAATATAGCATACATATCCTGTAATAAGGTTCCATCTTGTGCTCCCTTTTTAATCTCTACAGGTATTTAGAAATCAGTTTTCCTAGCTAGGGATATTAAATATTGTTCTGAGTCACAGACCCATGCTTCCCTTAAGGATGCAGTATCACCATTCCCAGCATCCTACTGGCAGATATTTACCACTTTATTGAGGAGCTCAAATGTCTCCTCTTGAAGAAGGATTTCTTGCTGTCATATCCCATGGTGCTCATTAAGCTTTTTTTTTTTCTTTTTATAGGGCAACCGGTAAACATGGGCAATCCACACCAGAGGTCAATTCCTCGTTGGTCAGATCCGACCACAAGCTAATCACCCTAAACATCCACATCCCTCCTCCAATCCCCATTAGGGAAACCACCGTAAAAAATTTCTCCAAAGCCAGCTTCACGCTTCTTAAGACAGACGTGGCAAACTTCACTACACCCATGCTGATGGACAATAGAGATATGACTGCCAAATCCTACACAAATGCACTTTATAAGCACTTACATGAGTTCATGGATCGTGCAATCCCTAATAGAACCAAGATGCTATCCTCCAAAAAAAGGAAGCCAATCTTGTGGTCCTCTGCCATAAACAAACTTTACAACAGAAGAAAGAAACTGTTGCAAAAAAAAAAAAGAGTAAAATCCAATGATCAGCCTCAGTAAGAATCTGAGATCCCTCATTAAATCCTCCAAAGCTAGTTATGAATAAATAAAAAAAAAATAAAATGAAAACAAAATTGTCACTAACTCTAAAGACGACCACAATGCATTCTATAGCTATGTCAAAAATCTCAATGGCAACACTCAGATCTGCTCTGAGTTACAGCACAATGGCACTAAATATACAGAACCAACTGATATTGCCAACATCCTGGCAGATAGGTTCAGTGCTAACTTTAACCCCCCCCATCTCATCCCCTAAAGGGCCCATCTCTACACCAAAAGAATGCAAAGTTACTGTAATCACGGCTGCACAGGTAAAAAACACACTCTGTAAAGCCAAGAACACAGCATCTATAGGACCTGACAACATCCCAGGCTGCATTCTACATAAACTACAGAACGAACTGGCACCCTGCCTAAGTACCATGTTCAATCATAGCCTCACCTCAGGCTATGTGCTCACTGAATGGCGCACAGCAACGGTTATCCCACTGCACAAAGGAGGAGCCACTACTGCCGCATTAGCCTGACGAGCCTGGTCTGCAAGGCTATGGAAGTATCATCGTGGAACTTATAAACAATGACATTGGTAATCTCCAAATTCAAGACCCCACCCAGTTCCAGTTTGTAAAAGGCAGATCATATCTCCTAAACCTGATAGACTTCTTTAAAGCAGTCACCAATGCCGTAGATGAGGCTAAGGTGGTTCACACAGCCTATCTAGATCTCTTCAAGGCTTTCGACACCATCTCCCACTCAGGAATTATAGATAAACTCACTAAACTAGGTATAAATCCCTATGTCACAAGATGGGTTGCCAAATGGCTCACTGACAGAACCAACACTGTGAAAGTAGCAGACTCCAAATCCAACTTCAGTCCAGTGACAAGTGGAGTACTGCAGGGTTCAGTCCTGGGTCCTCTCCTGTTTGGTATCTACTTCTCTGAAGTACAGGCTAACACAGAAGGTCTTTGGCTAACGAAGTTCGCAGATGATTGCAAACTAGCAGCCATAATCAGCCAACTCCAAAAGATGTGGACATCCTACAAAAGGGCCTCGCTGAGACAGATGCCTGGTGTCAAAGCCATGGCCTCAAGCTCAATGCCAAAAAGTGCATTGTCATCCCTGTTGATAAAATCTCTGTACCCATAAACTACCACATAGGTGGTAGTCTACTTAACACCGGAAGTGTGATAAGAGACCTTGGGACACAGGTGGAAAGTAGTCTCTCCTTTGATAATCACATCGCCAAAGTAGTCAAGAAATCCTTCTACGTGGCACACCTCATCACAAAAGGTTTCCCAGCCAGTAAAAAAGAGGTCATTGCTCCTCTCTACTCGTCACTCATTAGACCCATTATAGAGTACAACACCCCTTTTGGTATGTACCTCACAAGACATCTACAACAACTGGAAAGGCCGCAGAAATACCTCACAAAGAGGATTACTGGCCTCAAACAGATGCCCTACGCAGACAGTCTTAAAAAACTGCAGCTTTACTCCATCGCATACCCTCTACTCAGAGGCAATTTCTGCCTAACACACAAAGCTATGTCAAACCCAGAAGTTTTGGACATGCTCCAGTTAAAGAAATCCCAATCCCTCTGAGCTACACACTCTAGGGACCTAAACCTTGTCACCACAAAAAACAGAACATGCTGGAGGGATAGATTCCTGTCCCAGAGACTTCCCATACTCTGGAACAAACTACCTATCTATATCAAACAAAGCTCCTCAATTAGCACTCTTCAAGAAAAATCTTGATGATTGGATGAGAGATAGGAAATTAACCCTGGGGATCACTTCTGTGGCTCTGCTCGACAGTGGCACAGGAAAATAATTTTCTTGGGTGGCGAAAGCCAGGGTACCTTTTGGCTAGGCTTATATAGGCCCTAGGGCCAATAGCCTAATACCTACCTATGAACCTATAATATCCATTTCTTTTCCTCATTCCCAATATATAGCTAACATGTATATGGACACATTTGATCACTGCTGTCAAGTCCTTCCTTCATGTACTGGGCAAAGGGATTCATATTTTCCCAAGACCTACATCCTTCTTTAAAGAGTGAAATTCTGCCAAAGCATTTAAATGAGGAGGCAACCTAATCCACAACTCTGAAGTTATTTAGAATCCCTCTACTAGATACTGTCCCCCAACTCTCAGTCTAGATTATTTTAGAAATGTACACATCCACTTGGAGTAGTAGAATGGTGATCTCTGCTAAGGGGCATTTTTACGTGAAAATGACAATAAGTACCCCAAAGGGAGTTCTCTCTACTACTACAAAAATAAGAATCAGACTTGGATCCTGTATAACCTCATGCATCAAGGTGCTGACTCTCAGTTAACTAAGAACAGGGGTGCATAAAAAGGACTTGCAGCTGCAACAAAATGTTGCTATTATCTGCATGTTCTAGACTGATTAGAATTCCTCTGCTAGTCTCAGCCAACTGTATGCTCACGTGCTTAATCGATGAGGCAAAGAATTTGACACAGGAAAGGAGTTATTGCGCATACAAATGTCAAACTTTTTCCAGACAATAAACTTTACTCATTCCTACAGAATGTTTAAATATACTTACGAGACTTTTGTTTTTTTTTTTTTCCTGTTACTTCTGGTAATGCCCCACTGCCACCACATTTCAAAGTGCATAATGAGGCAAGGTATTTTACTGAGGCACTGCAGATTTACCACAATTTGCAACTTGTCGCTAGAGTTTACAGACTAGTTTCTAGAACACTTAATTCAATGGAAATGTGAAACATACCATGTCGAGAGATCAATACAAGTTAAATGGGATGCCTAGAAAGGCACAGCGAGAGACACAATTATTTATTTTTTTCTATTTCAATCAGATAACAGATAGGAGAATTTTATGACTTGGCATGATTGGTTAACAGAGCTACAGGGAGGCAGTCTACTTGGTAGGAATGGCTGTAGATGGATATTGAACTGACAAAGTTAGAAATTCAAGTAATTTAACATAAGTTAAAGCTTAAGCAACTGACATTCTTGATAAATTCCCTGCATCTCAGAAACTGTTAGCATTATGATTAAGACAAATGAAAAAATGAACAGTGCTCAAGCTGGTTAGCATTATTGTTCTATTTACTGTATGCAAATATTTGTTATCTAAAGATTTTACATAAAAGCAACAACAAACCAATAAATAGAAGACTAAACCCAGGAATAAAAATTCAACATCAAAACAGGCTCTCAAAACATCAAATGACACATCTGCTTGGATTTAAATACACTTGCCTAAAAATATATTTTAAGGACCTTTCAAAGGAGGCCACCCAATCACAAACCTTTATTCAAGGAAGGTAATCAATTCTAAAGGAATGGTGCCAAATATACAAATGCATCAGAGGAGGCTTACAATTTTTATGTATTTTGGGAAGCCCACTATAACTCGGTATTATAGGATTATCTATGACAAACTAATTATACAAATCCTGTGAAATTCTACTGTGCAACCTGTGAAGCTTTTTATTTAGGAAAAACTAATATGCATTTGAAGGAATGCATATCTAAACATATGAGTGACATCAGGCTTGGAGATAATAGAAGCCCTCTATTTAAACAAGTTGTGTTAAATATGGGGCATCAATTTCGTTTCATGGTATTGCTATTGCAAGTAGTACAAGAGAGTTTTCATGGAGGTAACGTCAGAGAAAGAAAATAACAGACTGAGATGAAACGGAAAGCAGAACTTCAAGCAGACAGGTTTCCTGGTTTGAACACTAATCACTAACACTAATCTACCATTGAAGCCTGCCTTTAAGGGGTGTAGGCTATTTAGATGAGCCTGACTGGAGTATTTTGGGAGATGCACCTTATGGAGGAATATGATTTGTTGCTTGTGACTTTAAATAGTCATGATGTGGATTTGATAGCAGATATGAAGAAGAGCTGGGTGCAACCCAAATGTGCTTATTGTTTTTCCTTTTGATTTTAAAGTTACATCAGTTGATTAAAGTATATATTTGAGTTTGACAGCATGGTGAAAGCACTTATTTATTTTGTTTTCTTGGTATATATAGGTATACATGTGTGTGTGTGTGTGTGTGTGTGTGTGTGTGTGTGTGTGTGTGTGTTTGTGTGTGTGTGTGTGTCTGAGTGAGACATCAGGTAAGGGGAATTAGTGTGTGTGGGTTGTTATAATTTTACAATCCCGTTTTTCCAAAAGTGCATTTATCTAAAAATGCACTCTCTCAAAAAAATGGATTAGCAAAAAACAGCTGAGGTGGTTGTTGTAGATGACGGGAGAGTGGGGATAAGGGAATATTCCCTTTTTCCCACTGCAGTATGATCTCAGAGTTAGAATATATAAGTAGTGGGGGGTTGCAGAAGGGCATGCCTCCTTCTGCATAAATGTGTCTACTGTTGTTTCTTTTTTGGGGGGGGTTCATTGATCTGATTATTTGCAAAAGTGCATTTTCTGATAAATGCACTTTTGGAAAAATGGGTCACGAAATTATGTTGCGAAGAAACAATTTAATTGATTCAATGTAGCCCCCACACACACACACACACACACACATATATATATATATATATATATATATACATACATATATATATAAAATATACATATATATATATATATATATATATATATATATATATATATATAAAATATGCACACATAAATATATATATGTATAAAAACAAATCTGCAAATTTAACAACTCTCATACAAATAATAATTACACAGACCCACATGTAAATCCCAACCTCTCTTCTGAAAACTGCAACTATGAAAATAACTCACCCATCCAACCTGTACCCACCACTCTCGTACGCAAACTACTCTCCAAACTAAAGCCATGCTCCATCTCTGCCAGTGGCCTTCTTCCTGAATATCTAAAAATAGCTGCTGATTCCATAGCTTTCCCTGTAGGTATTCTCATAAATATTTCCATCTCCGTATCTTATGTCCCTCATCTCTGGAAAAACTCCATAGTTATCCCCCCCTACATAAAGGTGGCAATACTAATGACTTCTCCAAGTATCAGCCTATCTCAATATTTTCACCTCTATCTAAATCTAGAAAAATGTATCCATTCACAACTGCTCAAACATCTCACTGACAATAATTTGCTATCACCTTACCCACCACGGTTTCGGCTGGCTCACACCACTACTACAGCCTTATTGTCCTTTACCAGCACTATATACAAAGCTATTGATAATGGTCTACCAACTTCAGTAATACTACAAGATCTGTCAAAAGCTTTCAATACAGTGTCACACCCAAAACTACTATCACAAGTCAAATCCATATACTGCTCCCAACATACTCTAACGTGGTTCAAAACTATCTCCACAGCAGAAAGCAATCAGGTGGAAAAATAGACAATACAATTACCTTATCAACAATACAGGAGTCCCTCAAGGGTCTATTCTTGGGTCCTTGCTCTTGAATATATTTATCAATAATCTCCAAATCTCCATAAGGCCTCTCAGCAAAGTACACTCATTCAGTATGCAGACGATTCAACAATTATTACCTCTTCTAACAATTTCTCAGATCTCCTACAGTTAACACAAAGAGCTTTTACATCCATAGAATCCTGGCTTTCTGAAGCCCAACTGTCACTTAATCCCGAAAAGTCAAAATTATTATTATTCACACCCAAATTTCAAAATCAAGAGTTTAAAACATTCTCTCAAAATAATACTGAAATTGAAATCATTAAAACATCTAAACTTTTTGGCATTACAATTGATGACAAACTCATTGAAATACAACATACTTAGCACAATCAAAAAGACCTATTTCAAACTTGGTAAGCTGTATAGACAGAAATGTTACCTGGACATGTGTACGAAGTTCGATCTAGCAAACAGTCTTCTTCTCTTAAATAAGTTATAATCTTGTTATTATAAATAGCAAAATTTGTGTCCAATATGCCAACTCGCATGCACCACTGCCTGGCCATTAAACCTTTAATTTGGTTTGAGGTACATCATTACCTACAATACAACCAACTAACCCTTATCCATAAATTACTTAAATATCCAAATTACTGCCCTTCTCTTCAATCTATAATAACAACAAACCACACAAATGCTAACCCACTGGTGCCCTTAATATATGGATTGCCTAAAATCCATAAAGATCTTAGGTTACCCCTGATGAGACCTATTGTATCTGGGGGTAAATGGATTACTGCTGCTACACCCAAATATCTGGAGAATCAACTTTCATCCATGTTAAAATTTAGCTTAAGTTTCATAAAAGATACAAGAGATTTCTTAGATAATTTGAAAGGTTGGGCTGATTGTAACAGTGCTAAAACAGTTAGTTACTTTGGACATAAAATCACTATTTACAGTCATACCCAATGAATTTGGTTTAGAAGCCTTGAAAGAAATTTTACTTAATCATAGTACATTTTCTAATAGTAAAATAGAACTATTATGTCTGATGATGGATGTGGTACTTAATATATTTATAAAGCAATAACCGACAACATGGTGTGATATATTGAAGATTTACCCAAGGTTGGTGTGGTTTAATCATGAAGGCGAAGCTCAAGTGATTAAATAAAGCCAACTGTGGGTAAATTCCAATATACCACAACCACGGAGTCGGTTATTGCTATTATACAATGAGATTATTTAAGATAAAAAAATACTTACTTTTCTTAAATAATGTCTTTGTATAACGACATATTACTGTTCTTCCACTCGTTGTGGTACACTGCTTCCTTGTTTTGATGTACTGAGCATTCATATGGGACTTGCATCCCATGCATACCCAGAACATCAATGCTTATAAACAGAAGCAACAGACAAAAGAAAGTCTCTGTTGCTCAGTTTTTTTTCCTTTTTTTTTTTTTTTTTTTTTTTTTTTATTTGTTTAAAAAAAATTTTGAGGACTTTATACCAATGGAAAAAAGTCCGGCCGAATATATTGTGGGATTTACAATGGGGTGTCATTTTATAATGTTTAATAATCAATATTTCCATCAACATTCAGGGGCTGCCATGGGCACCCCTGTAGCCAATACATATGCCAACTTAGTATTGGCTCGATGGGAACAGATTAACATTTATAACGTTGATGGCACTTTTAAAAATACACATTTCCTGTTCTTTAAGAGATTTGTGGATGATGTGTTCCTTTTATGGAAAAGTAATATGGATAAACTTAGAGATTTTGTTGACATGTTACAACAGAGTGTAGATTTTTTTAGTGCTTGATATAAATTCATCATATGAGAACATCCACATCTTAGATGCTGACGTCAGTATAAATACATTTGAGATAAAAAAATCTATAGGAAAGACATCCAAGCTACTAGATTTCCACACTATGAAAGCATGCATCCAAGACACACACATATATATATATATATATATATATATATATATATATATATATATATAGGTGTGTGCTAAAAAGCCAATTTATGAGAGCAAGCCAGCTACATACTGAGGAAGTGAGTTTTAAAGATGAAATAGATACAATGGTAAATGATTTTTGGAGTAGAGGTTATGCAGATATTTTGATGAATACTATAAAAAATAAAGTAATTAATGACAGATCTACTTCTTTACAACCTTATATGCATGCTAATAATAATCAACTCATCAACAGAAGGAGAGAATATTGACTAGGCTATATGTTAAAGTATAATAGCTATACGAATATGGTTAAGAATATTATATGTAAAACTCGGTCCATTCTACAGTCAAATTCAGATATTAATAATATTGTTGGTGTGCAACCTAAGTTTATATATAAAAGAGAAAAGAATTTAAAATAAATTATTTGTAACAAAGAGATGAGAACAGCTTTTGTTAGAAGCAATATGTTCCATAGGTATGGGACAATCCCTTGCCTTAATTGTGTTTATTGCACTGAAATAAACACTGATACTACCTTTGTACACCCAATTACAAAGAAATTTTTTGTGCCCAGAGCATCTGGTTCATGTTATACAGAAAATATAGTATATGTTGCTAATTGTGTGGAGTGTCAGTATTTTTACATAGGCAAAACAAATGTGAAATTTAAGGAAAGAATTTGAGCTCATCTTTCTGACATTCATAGGTCTGTAGAAACTGATGTCTTATGTAAACTTATATTAGCTAAAGGAAGATAGCACAAGTTTAAGTTGAGAATTTTGTAAAACATATTTTCTAATTTACATGGAGGTGATATTGTTAATGCCACAGAGCTAGCTGAGTATAAGTGGATTCATTATTTCAGGTTTGATATATTACCAGGTATGAACTCAGCTAATACTATTAAACCTATTTTGAGAGTGAAGTAGGAGACGGTATGATGTTCTATAATTTTTTATAATGCTATACAGGTGAATAGTCTTTTGACTATAAAGTGTATTTTATGTTTAATAATTATTTTTAAAGAGAAGTTGCTTCAATATTGTCTTAATTTAATTATACT